>NC_083744.1:14577015-14896182 GCF_033458585.1 Syngnathus typhle
TTATTAGATTTATTTTTTTAACGCAATGTTTTCATTCTTTTCTATTTGAATTCATTTAGTTTTATTTAAAATTATTTTGATTTGAATTATTTTATTTTATTTTCAATGCAATGTTTTCATTCTTTTCTATTTGAATTCATTTAGTTTTATTTAAAATTATTTTGATTTGAATTATTTTATTTTATTTTCAATGCAATGTTTTCATTCTTTTCTCTTTTCATTTTATTTTATTATATTTATTCTTGGACTTCATTTTTAATGCAAGGTTTTCATTCTTTTCTGTTTGAATTCATTTGATTTAATTTAAACTATTTTATTTCAATTATTTTATTTTTAATGTCAAGTTTTTATTCTTTTCTGTTTGAATTCATTTATTTGATCAAGCTCTGTCGTATTCATAGAGAGCAAAGAGGGGAGGGGTGAGCAGTTACAAGGGTGGAGGAGGGAGGGGAGCAAGCCGCAAATTGACATTAAAAACAAGGATTGTCATAAAAAATGGTGCCTTGGGGGTACGAGTTAGCCCCAAGGACATCATGATCTGGATTTCTTTTAAAGAAAAGATTGGCGGTGATTGGACACTGTGACCTCCTAAAAACAATTACGAGAGAAGAAGAATGTGATATCAGCAAGTTATCACGCCGTCTGAAATACTTTCAAGCTCTTGTCCAGACATTTTCTGCTCGGGTGCAATTTGCTCACGTATTGAAGATTTCGCACATTCCCAGAATTCTTTCGTCTTCTCATCCTCCATCTTGTTTTGTTTGCTCTTTCTCTCTTTTTGTGCCAAGACAACTTTTTTTTTTTTTTGGTAGGTGACTGATTTATTAGCCCTTCAGCAATTTAATCAAACAAACGCACCAAACGACCTTTAAATACGACCTTGTTTGCACTCCAACCAGGAAACACCAAGATAAATGAATGATCCTATTAAAGATTTCAAGACACAGCCCTTAACAAACAAATCAATCAGGGGTCGGACTGAAGCCATTAGTTGTCCCCGTAATAAAATATACCCTCTACAAGCCCCGCCCCTTTCAAAAACATTTGCATCCCTTCGCCCTCCGATCCAAAGTTAATCGGTTTCGTCTCCGGGTCGTAAATGAACGGCGATGGGTAACACGGGAAGGAGGCCGGCCGTCCGGGCATGTGTCAGCACATGCAACTTATGTTTCGAGACGGGTGTCGAGTAGACGAAAGAGGAGATGGAACATTTTGGTCCATGTTGGAAACAGCTGCACATGTGTGTGTGCTATATATTCACCCATAGCAAATGGTTGACAATAAATAGAAAACCTCATGAACCTCAATCCCTTGATTCGTCTTCTCACTTTGTGTTCGCTTTTCAACTTTCACCTGAACCGAGCGCTGCGCTCCATTAAATCCACCGATTGCTCAAGTGTGTTGACAGAGCACACACACCGTACACAATTAAAGGCGAAGCAAACACGTCAACGCTCGCCCAATGTCTCAACAGGTTTTTGTTGCCCACTAAAAAAAAACTTGCTAACTTGGCTTGCTGTTTGCCAGAAAACTTTTTTTTAACCAGAAAAGATTTTCTCCAGTGATGAAAACATCATACTCGTCCTAAAACCCAAATCAGTTCAATCATCCATCTGAGCATTCTCTGCGGCACACCAAAGTCGTTAAATCTATCAAACAAAGCTTTCATGCGAGCGATTTAGGATCAGATGGAGTCGTAGACACAAGCATCATGAGAGCCCAAAAAAAGAAAAAAAGTTCGTCACAAGTTTAACAAGAGACAAAAAGTACCAAAGACTGAGCTTGTTTGTTTGGAAAATAGCTCGCTAGGTCTTGGACATAAGAACAAAACTGTTTTTGTAAAACCGAGGACTGGCTTTAGATGAAAGCAGTAGTCAGCATTCATTGTCGTGAAAAATGCTGAAGTTGCATTGCTTCAACAATTAGCAGCGATTAACTCATGGCTACTGTTTGTCACGTATGCTAGCAAGACCTGAATCTTCAAACAAACCAGTTCTGGTAGAACACAATTAGGATCCCTGCAGCTACCACATCAAAAAGCTTGCTTGCAGTTATTTGTTATACATAACGGGGCCCTTCCCTCTGACAACGTATGCTTTGTTATTCCATAAACTGCTAATGGTCTATTTTTAGATATCAGCAGACACGACCCGAATTCTCGATGTCACACCCTCCTGGTCCAGCTCTGATGAATAAATCTTTGTTGGGTATTCTAGGAGAACCTCTCAAGGGTGAGACCCCGTGACCCCCCCCCCCTCCTTGCAGTCACGATAGGGTTATGCAGCTTCTAAACTGGTCGATGTGCGTCGAGAAAACACACACTGGGCTGTGTTATTTGATATGTAGGACAGAATCGCCGTTGGGAGTGGAGCTCTTGGCTAACCCTAACCCAGCAACAATGGAGGACCGTGTACCTCTTAATTACAGTCAGACAACAGCCAGCTCAACAATGTGACGCAGAGATGAGACCGTGATTGCGCCGTGACGCACGAAATACAAAAGTCTACTTTTTCAGACACACACAATTATCTTAATAATCACATGGTGCCAAGATGGTGATGACTAAAGTGCCAAATTTAACTAGCTTGGATTCCAATGTTCAATTTACAAGTGCTCAAGAAAAAACACAAATAAAATCTGAAGCTCAGCCATTTAACATTCACACAAGCTAACGGTTAGCAAGATAGCCTGCCTAGCCTCATTCTAGAACAATTTCAAATACGCCGACACCCACGGCACTCACCGGGTTAGGCCCCGCCCTTTAAAGGCACACACCTCGAGGATGGCAACCCTAAGGGGACAAAAAAAAAAAAATACCTGCACCTCACATGCGCCATATCTCAGCGAGATGATAGATAAGATTTGCGATGGTACTTGGCACGCCATCGGAAGCCACCTGAGTCATCCTGTCTGCCCCTCGGCCGGCGGCGCTGCCCGTCAGATCGAGATCTTTCAACGCTAGCACGGTTAAGGCCTCGCTGGGTCAGCTCGCATCTAAACAGATGTTTAATTTGCTCTGTCACAACTCTAAAAGTAGAAATTCAAGCGCCATTACGAAACCAAAATTGTTAGCATGTCATTTCTTTTTTGGGAGTGAATAATCGTACCGAGATACTACATTTTATTTTGATTTTTTTTCCTCATTGAATAGTATATAAGGAGCATATTAATCTGCTCATGAAATAGGAGTGTAACAGAAATATCTTGCTTGGATTTCCTCCCCCACGTGCTATGAGTTGTTCTGTCATTCTGTCCGCTATGAAGTCGAGCAGCTGAGAATGTTCGCCACATGGCGCTTCTCAACGCATACGAGCGAGGAGATGCCCCGTTGTCTGGCAAATGCTCGTCGCTGGGGGCGGGCGGGGGGTAAATGAGCCGCTAATGTTGACTTGTGTTGACAGTCCCCGTGTCCAAGGACACAATCATGTCCTGAATCATATCCTGTATATTAGATTCATTTAAATCAGTCGCCACAAATGAATGTTAGATCTTCAGCAATGACAATTGGGAGTCTTGGCGGAGGCCAAGTCGTTTCTGGCTTTACAGCACGTGACACGCTTGTGCGATTGGTAGCGTGTACCTCGCTTGTCGCCTTAAATCAGCTGGGAGAGATTCCGGCACCCCCGTGACCCTGAGCAGAACGAGTAGAAAATGGACGGTTGTTCTGTGTGTGTGTGTGTGTGTGTGTGTGTGTGCGTGTGTGTGTGTGTGCGAGCGAGACAAAGCTTTGCGTCCGTTATGATGCGCTGTTCCATCAGCAGCATGCAAAACTGCATTGTTTGTTTGTTTGGCGAGCTAGACAATGGAAGAAACCGGGCAAGGACGTAAAGCCAGGAGGCCCGAAGCATGCAAGGTGCTGGTACGGAAACAAGAGGACATGCCGACGGACACACCAGGAGGGGGGGGGGGGGGGGGTTATGAGGACGTTACCTTTCCGGGGACGAGGATTTCTCCGAGTTCACTGACATGAGCGGAGCGTGTTAGCCGCTCGCTGGTCGAAGAGACCAGAAGCGAACAGAGGAAGCGCTTGTTTTTTTGTTTTTTTTTTTCCTCCGGGTGTTTGGATCTTGCTGATGTGGGTCTGAGTGAAAGGAGAGGAGAGGGTTACCGTCTCCCCCCGTCCCCTCCGCCTCCTCCTCTGCTGTCCTCGTTCTCCGAGGAGGATGGAGGACAAAAACCAGCACTGCGTTGAAGATGATGGCAGGAGCACCTTCCTTCCTTCCTCCCCTTCCTTTCCTTTCCTTCCTTACCCCCTTTCACCTCACCTCGTTCCTTCTCATTCTCCCTCCCCTGGTCCACCAAGCCGACGAAAAGCAGACTGTCCGTCCGGGACTAAGGGTGCTTTCCGGATCTCGCCGCCCGTGTCAGGCCTTCTGCGGCTCTGCACAACAACAGAGCTGAGAGCCCGGCGGAACATTCCACTGCGCGCGCGTGTGGAGGGGTGTCGCCTTATGACAGCAACAGGGAAATAAATGTTTTTTTTTCCTTCTGGCGCACTCGCTCTCCCCTCCCCTTCTTCCCCTCCCGACCTAGTCCCTCCCCCACCTCGCTCTCCCGATTGCCTTATTACAACATCCTGTATCTCAGGGTAACGCGACACAGAACCCCCCCCCCCCTCCCCCCTTGTGCTTCTTCCCTCTCCTCTTTATCTGGCATCCTCACTGCCTTTTGCCTCAACCTCATCTTTGTCGCTGCTTCTTATTTCACTGCTGTATTTTCTGGGCAGATGGATGCGCTTTCACATGAGTGATCAGCTCACTGTGAGGTGGCCACAGGGCGTGCCATGATGTTATTGAATGTGTGTGTGTGTGGTCGGGGGGGTGGGGGTCCTGTCTCAATCCCTCGGTCTGACCTCAATATTAGTCTGTGGGTGCACCGATGCGTTTCTACGTAGGTGTGTGTGTGAATTTTGAGTTTACTGTAATCCTCAAAGTGCATAGGGGGAAGGTCGAGAGGGGGGCCACCATTTTTTATCATGCCAATTAACAATTCAATTCCAAATACAAGTGCTTGATTTTTTTTTTTTATCTAAGCAAAATCTATCTTCTGATAATAAGACTGCCAGCCTAAAGGCTACGCTTTCCATGTCAAAAAAAAAAAAAAACAGGAGTTCCACTTCCCCACATAAAAAGACATCATGTCTCCGAGCCAAACTATTGTCCTCGTTCTGTGCTCATGTGGGCCAACAGTATAGCTCTAAGCTAGCTTTAGCACCAGAGCAACACTTGAGACGGAGGAGGGGGTAGCTTTCTTTCTTTTGCATGTATCTTATTTTCACCCACTTTTTGGGGATCGCCTGACTGATAATGCACCAGTGGGACGAATTGCATGTCCCGCATGAGATCCAACCCAAAACTATGTCAGTGAGATACGTAAAAAATATGGTTTAAAAATATTTCATGACCAGACAAAATAATGGCAACACCCTGTGACCATCGACGTAAGCGTTTCTCGGGTCAGGTCAAGGCACGGAACGAGCAGGGAGTTGGGGGCGTTCAGGGATGCGGTTGCTCAGTGACAGTCCTCGTGAGGAACACATACACTCCGACACGTGTTAAAAAAGACACACAAGCGGCCTAGCGCGTAAAGCCATGTGCAAATTTCACTCGGAAGGATGACGAAAGCGAGGAGAGGGGGATAGAAGGGGGCGGGGGGGGGGTGATGACTCTCATGAGCAGATATATTTTAGGAACCAGTATTGAGGCTGCCGCGAGCTATCTTTAAGCGGCCTACTTCTCCATACTGCCTGGTGGATGCATGCTGGGGAGAGGATACACAGACACACACACACACAATTGTATGTTCAGTAGTCTAGATCAGGGGTGTCCAAACATGCTACCAAGGGCCACAAAGAGAAAAAATGCCAAAGTAGGGAGGAATAGAATGGAATCATCTTCCATTTGAGAATTCTATTGTGGGCAGTTGCCAAAAGTCTAAATGTAATGTCACCCCCCCATCTGTTTACAAATGTGGGTCATCACTCCTCCTTGCAGATGGCAGCGTGCAATGGGCAACAGTGTGTGTGTGTGTGTGTGTTTAGGGTAGCACTTTACCTGCTGTGTAAGAGCTTATTACCTCGCTACCTCACTCAAGATGGATGCCACAACAAGGGAGGTTGTTTACAGATCGTTCAACATCATACCAAAAAGAAATTCAGGAGTAAGTCTACGGTGTGAAATTATGGAGCACGCACACCGTATTTATGAAATGATATTTCAAAATGGAGACAGATGTTCATTTGTCGTTGCAGTGGAATCATTTGACCTACAATCTACGGTACAGTGCTGCCCCCTAACGGTTACAATGTGTAATACAAACATCTGCACATACAACCGGTAACAAAATTCTTTTTTCTTCCCCATTTTGTTTTGAGCTCTCTTTAAGATATGCTAATATATTTTCACAATATTCTCTTGCCTGTCAATTCTTTTTTTGTTGCGACAAATGTAAGAAACAGGTTTAAAGTGATTATAGGTGAATATTTATATATTCATATTTCTATATATCACATATTTTAGTGACACATAGGTTGCAAACAAGGTAGCAGCAGAGCCAGAGCAGTTCAAAATGAGGAGAATGAGTATCGACTATTGTAGCCGCGCCGGTATCCATCATTAGCGGTCGCCGGAGAGGAAGAGATGTTTAAAGCTGGGTGGTCCAATCGATAAAACAATAATTGCGACACAAAAAACTTGTTAAGCTTCATTTTCAGTTGCCATTGCAGCATGGTGACAATGCATAACATTTTTGGGTGACGCTGTGGGATTTATTTCTCTTATCGTGGATGCAATCAATTCCGGCCCGAATAGTTGGTTGCTTCAAGGTGTTGCCATAGAAATCCAATTAAGACGACCGTAAATGCTTACCGGCATGAATCGGCACAACCAATTGCTGACCGTTTTGTCTTCCAATATTTGCAAGACTTTTTTTTAAATCAAAAAGGCTGTATTGTTGGCTTTCCACAGAGGCTGCCATGGAAATCTAAAATAGCCTAACAGCATTGTTTTGAGAGTTTTTGAAAAGGGCGTAGGTCAACTTACCGCCTACTGAACCAACAACAGGTCAACGGATACGCTGTTGACAAAAAATAAAAAAAACGACGTACAACGACTTCACTGTCCCGACTAGCGAGTAAAATCACGCCAACTGACTGAGGCTTGCTGCAGTATTTGGGCCTGCTCGCGGACATGTTTCCATGGTAACGCGCACAACACACACATGGCATGGTGGGACGTTATTTTAGGGAGCAGTTTTAAAGCAATAAAGACAGGAGGGATTAGGCTGCAATAAGAAACTGCAGAGGAAACCTAGCAACTTGCTTTCGGGAGATGTCTGCCATTTTGTGCCCATTCAATGCCGTCATAGCACTTTTGTTGTGCTTGGGCAATATGATCCACTGAGATGCATGGTACAAGAATTCCTCCATCCCACAAACATCTGTTAAACCAATTACTAAATTGCCTCCTTACCAATATTAGGCCAATTGCTAAAACACTGACTTAACCTCCATATGTTCATCTAACCAGTGATTAAAATGCATTCTACCAGAATCTGTCCAATGTTCCACAGAGCTGTTTTCTGGCCAAATTGTGTCTTACAAATCCCTTATAGAAGTGATGTAAATAAGTAAAAGCTTAAACAAACTTGATTTAAGTCACGATAAAAAAAAGAGGAACACAGTATTATTAGTTATAACCTCGGAGAAGAGTCAGATCCTTTTTCGATGCAAAACGATTTCCTTACAAAATCCGCCTCGTCCTTTATTGAAAGCATCGGCCCGGCTAGCTCAGTCGGTAGAGCATGAGACTCTTAATCTCAGGGTCGTGGGTTCGAGCCCCACGTTGGGCGACTAGTTTTTCCAAATCCAATTTCCAACAATCTTTCCATGTTTCTTTTCCAACGTGACGTTTTCTTTTAAATCCGTTTGGCATTGTAATTGCATCATATTTACAACACGACAAGATTGTGCGCAAAACAGACCGCTTCCTGTTGGTGCCAGTCAGTGACGTCACGCCAATCCCAACACGCCATGAAGCTCACTCCACACACACTCCAATTCGCATGCACTTTACACAGCCACTGCAGACACCGAAAAAATTCTCCACAGCAGAACCACACACACCCAGTACCGAGACCAACATGTTGAGAAAATGCGGAAATGGATTTTTCTCACAAAAGTCTGCTCAATATGCACAGCTGTGCATTGTCAACCCGGTTGCAACTTATCTGCAGCATCCAAACGTACACCGGCGGGCGTCGCTCACAAACGAACCCGTGTCAAAAGCACCGAACGGCGGCAGACAAACGCTCCCCCACCCCTGCACCGCACAGCCCGGCTTACCTCCGATGATGACCCGGCTTCTCCTTCTTTCCCTTCGGCCTCCTCTTCTTGGATTGCATGGCCAGCACTAGCGGGTTGACACCGAGCAGGGCATGAGCGACGTCCCGATTCGAGGGGAAAGGGTGCAAGGGAACAGGGGATGATAGAGGAGAGAACACGCGTCAGAACGAGACATGAATCCAAGACGCCACTTCCGGTTCGATTCGGTGCAAAAGCAGGCACAAAAGCGCTGGGCTTTGGAGTTGAGGGGCTTTGCGGGTTATCAACGCACCTTTCCTGGAGATCATGGTTTTCCTCCTCTTCCTCCCAGGGCCGGAGCAGCCAGCACAGACACGAACACTCTTACATCCACACGGTGCTTTTTCTTTTTTCTTTCTTGGCTCCCTCTGCAGGTCAAAGTGGGAACTGCGTGCAACAACTCCTCGACTCTAGTCTGATTTAGGGGCGATTGTAGGATCTGGAATTTTGGGGTGCTAAAAACCCAAACAGAACGTTGACTCAACAAAACAACTTGCCCTAACAATGAAACAATACAGTACTGTGAAAAAGTCTGCCATTGTATTTGCTGTTTCAACAATGAAAACATTAAAAGGAACATTTAAAAACAGGATGTGGCGGCTTATCACTTGCATAGTGCAGTGCATAATATATTCTGTAGATAAAATAAATTATGCCACATGTTTTCACTTCAGAACAAACATTAATCAGGTTTACTGAGACTATATTATTTTACATGCTTCATCCTGAAATACTTTTTAGTCTCTTGTGGTCATTGTACTTCCTGTTGACATTTGTTTTATCTTGTACTTCAGCTACTTTTCTTGATGTGATGCTAAATTAAGTTGGAATAACACTTACAAAACGTCACAAAACAAAAAGCTTGATTGTCTAAGGAGCAGACACAAAAGGCACCGCTGGGATTCGAACCCAGGATCTCCTGTTTACTAGACAGGCGCTTTAACCAACTAAGCCACGGCGCCGCCGCCATCTTCGGCCACATTTTAACAAATATCTACATGCATACCAAGACGACAGGGCGTTTAAATGACGTCTTTTTTTTTTTTTTTTACGACGAGCAGCTTAAACAAACAAGTGCAGGGGCTTGACGCGAATGATTTTCACTAATATTTATCCGAACAAATATAGCATTGATAAGTACAAGTACTAGACTCTAGTACTTGTACTTATCAATGCTATATTTGCTAGTATGCTAGTAACTAGTTACTAGACCAACTGCATCCAGAAATGTCAACTTGTGTTACGACACAAAGTATAAACGTCTCCTCTTACTCTGGTCGATTTCTTAATGCGGACTCTATTAGATTATGCATATTTTGTACGAAACTATTTTTAACTCATTAGTATTATGCACACACTTTCCAATACGTTCAATATTATTTGACTGGATTCAAAATAACTATACGGTGGCCGTAAACGCGTCTCTTCTGTCGCAAATTTCTTCACTCACCCGTCGATGCACATTCTAATGCTTTACAGACAAGTATAGCCTCACATCTTGTGAGTCGTGTACTCGAGCTCACGACAAACGTAATCTGGTTGATTGTGCACCAATTACTCAAATGTCTTAGTCATAGAAACACATTTTTGCGTCATGTGAGGGTAACGTGGCCCTCGCATGCTTTGAGCTCGCCTTTTTCTGACTGAGACTTTTTTTGGCCTGGTAGGCGGGGTTTGAGGTCAAACCCGGAAGTAAATACGCGCATGCGCACGTGCTCACACGCGTGTTGTATAGTACATTCGCTCGCTTGACCCTGTGCTGTCTCCACTCTCCACACTCAGGTAGTTTGAATCAGGTTTAAGGCGTTGTTGTTCATTTAATTCGCCATTTAGTTCCATTCTTGAATAAATATCGCTGCTACCACCTTAGATCCCATTTCCCTTGCGGTACCTTGTGCAACCATGCTAAGCTACTCATCAGTGACACATCAGTAAGGGTCAATCGTAAGATCGTTTTAGTGATTGCACATGGTTGTGTTGATCTATCTATGTTAGCATTTGTTTAACATTACTTAGATGTTTTAAAAATCACTTTACACACTAAATGTCTCATGCAAGCCGCCTCATCTGCTCAGACAATGATGAGGCCATCGTTCGTTACCATGACAACCAAGGGTATAGCCTGAGCATTGGCTTTTGGGCCAGAGCTCAATTCATTTTGCTGACAATGGTACACGTAACAGCAGGGCTAAATTTTTTCGATGAATCGCTCGTCAGTGAGTGGAGGCAAAACAACCTCTTTGGCATCTCTTGTCTGTCATCCTCTCACCAGTAAGATGTGCCCCCAATCACAACATAAAAAAAAAAAAAACCTTTCTGTCTCAGCTTTCTTAGAATGGATGAATCCAAGCCCGCAACAGCTCCAGTCCACCCAGGGGAGAAGAGAGGCTGCTCAGAGGATGAGGAAGACAAAGCGGCGGTGACCAAGAGAGCCAAAGTTGAAGATGAACACGAGAACGGAGCTCCTCGGGGAGCAAAGAGCGCCGAAGAGGAGCTGGAAGAGGAGGAGGACGGTAGCGGCGAAACCTTTGCCGACATGATGAAGCACGGCCTCACAGAGCTGGACGTGGGCATCTGCAAGTACGTCAGCGACCACGAGGGCTTCTCGGGAATCCTGAAGGAAAGGTTTGTTCTCTACAACCGCACCCTCTTCTTCCACTTCCTTTCTCGCCGAGCTATAGATGTATGATCGTTTTCACTCAGGTACTCAGATTTTGTGGTGCATGAAATCAACAAAGATGGAAAGATAGTGCACTTAGACGACCTCTCGGTTCCTGAAGAGACCCAGGTCAGCAAAATATTCACTCTGGTTGAAATGCTTGTTGGTAGATGGAGATACAGAGTATGGCTTTGGTTACCATGACAACCAGCGGTTGAGACAAAAGCGAAAACTACTCGTCTTATATTGTGTGTGTTGGTTCTACCAGGAAGCAGCGGCAGCAGAAGAAGAAGAAACAGCTGATTGCTCGGTGCTGACAGAGGATCAGAAGAAGCAGCTCGGGGAACTCCAACTATTCAAGAACAAAGAGAGCTTCGTTTCCATCGAGGTGACTTTACACTTGCTGGCTATCGCTTATCTCGGGTCAGTCTTTTAAATCCATTTTTATGTATCTTACAGGGGGATGAGTCCAAGGAAAAGCGGACCGTGGTACACAAAGCCATCAAAACTCAATTCCCCGGCCTGGAGACAAAGACGGAAGAGAAAGACGGTCGCAAGTTCATCGTGGCCTACCATGCAGCTGGAAAGAAGGCTCTGGCTGGTGAGCGGAGACAGCAAATGTCCAAGTTCATATTTCAAAAGAATGAAAATCTGCTCAAGATTTTAAATCCCATAATGAAGTCGTATAAATTGCTCAGTGAAGTCAGCAAATCATTTTCTCAAGCGCGTCTTTTACATAAAAAAAATACAGACTTATTTTTTACTTTTGAGGTTTCAATGTATATTTTTATGATATCCTTAAGAAATCAAACGGCATGTGCATGATAATAAGGCTGGATTACACTGCGGGTCAGATGTCCTAATTTAATGTCTATAATTGATTTTTTAAAATTATTTTTATTTCCATGTACAATCCAAGAAATGGCTGTCACGATTAATCAAATCTGAATTGTCGCCTGAGCCTTGCAGTGTAAATCCAGTCTGAAAACACGTGCATGAGTCTTTCGGGGATGTCAAGGCATCACTGAGGTTCCCATCCGAGATTGCTCGCCACGAATGCTCACCTGATGCTATTTTCAGTCCACTCGCGGGCTTGCTTTTGCATGCGGCTCAGCTCCCAAACACTGAGTAACGCTCTTCTATTGTCTATATTTTGCTCCTCTTGGGATAGAGGTGAAGACATCTGCAGGTAAGAAGTTCTTCTGCACACAAGAAAGCACAGGAGAGGTCGGGTGTTGAAGCTACTTTTGCCGTTTTATTAAGGCAGGAGTAGACCTTTGTTTCTGTCAAGGTGAACGTCTGAGATATGAGCTCACGCTTTTGTGTTTTTTTTTTTTTTTTAAAGCACCGAGAAAACACTTCTGGCCCAAAAACCGCGGCAGCTTCTGCCACTTTGTCTTGTACAAGGAGAACAAGGACACGATGGATGCCATCAATGTGCTCTCAAAGTTCCTCAGGTATGCTAGTGTCAACATTATATATTTATAAAGGGTGGATTTTTCTTCTGATGTACGTCTCGATGTTGTTTTGCCAGGCTCAGACCCAACATGTTCTCCTACATGGGCACCAAGGACAAGAGGGCCATCACCGTGCAGGAGATCGCCGTGCTCAAGTGAGTGTGGACGAGTCGCTCGGGCGCAAGCGGCGAAGCTCACGCCGCCAACGCTCTCCGTTTTCAGGATCACAGCAGAAAGGCTGGCCCACCTCAACAAGTGCCTGATGAACCTCAAGCTGGGAAATTTCTCCTACAAGAATCACCCTCTCAAGCTGGGCGAGCTGCAGGGGAACCACTTCACTGTGATCATCAGGTGCGCCAAATGTCGGGCTTTATTTTTCCAATATCGGAATGAGCTATGTGACTCGTCATTTTTCAGTTGTCCTGCTTCTCATACTCGCTTGATGTGTTGGCGTAAGGAACATCTCAGGAAGCGACGCCCAGGTCCACCAGGCCGTGACGTCCCTCAAGCAGACGGGCTTCATCAACTACTACGGCATGCAGCGCTTCGGCACCACGGCGGTTCCCACGCAGCAAGTCGGCAGGTAACCGACGCCGTCCCGCGCCGAGACCCCGCCTCCGCTCACGCGACGTTTCTGTGTCAGGGCCATCCTGAAGAACGACTGGAAGCAAGTGGTGGATTTAATTCTCAAGCCTCGTCCTGGAGGTACTGAAGTTCCTAAATCCGCCTGGAGTGGAATTTTGTGGTCACGCTGACGTTTCCGTCTTGTCTCCCCGCAGCTGAGAAAGAATTTTTGGTGCGCTGCAGGGAGGAGTGGGCCAAGACTCAGGACCCCGAGGCGGCCCTGAAGAAGCTGCCCAACAAGCGCTGCGTGGAGGGCCAGCTCCTCCGAGGTCTGGCCCAGCACGGCAAAAACAACATCGTCACCGCTTTCGGACTGGTGAGTTCTATTCAATTTGAAGCAAAAGCCCGTCTTGACGTCCCGCGTGGTTTTGTGCAGATCCCCCGAAACAACCGGCTGATGTACATCCACAGCTACCAAAGTGTGGTGTGGAACACCATGGTGAGCCGCCGGATAGACGCCTTCGGGCTCACCGCCGTGGAAGGCGACCTGATCCTCCGAGGAAGTCAGTATCTCTCGGTATCTCTACCTCACTGTGTTATCATCGATTGAGAATCAATGCCGATCGATCCCCTAAAGCCAAAGCACACGTCCTGTCAGAAGAAGAAGCAAAGAGCCACTCCATACACGACATCGTCATGCCGCTCCCTGGCTTTGACGTCATCTACCCGTCGCACCACGGTAAGAAAAGTCACATTTCAAACCAGGCTGGTTGTTTGAAAAGAAATATGAGGAAAATATTCTGCGCTAGTCGGGAAAGGTTACAGAGAGATGCTGAGCGCAGACGGGCTGGACATCGACAACATGCGACACAAAATTAAGGACTACTCGCTGGCCGGAGCTTACAGACGCGTCATCATCAGGCCCAGCGATGTCAGTTGGTGAGTGCGCCAACCAATCACTGGATTGGGTTCAAATTGAATTGAGGCGGATTATTCTCTTAAAATTTGGTGTCGCTTTTTGCGTTTCCTTTGTAGTGAGGTGATCGAGTACGACGACCCCAAAATCTCTCTGGTCCACAGTGACTTTGAGAAAATTGAGAACAAACCAGCGCCGGTTTTCAACAAAGGTCAGGACTCCGAAGAGAAGTTGCTGCCGACAGCAAACTCAAAGCTCTTTTTCAATTTTCCTTTCTCTTAACAGAAGGGAAGTACCGCGGGCTCCGGCTGGAGTTTTCGCTACCGCCCTCCACGTACGCCACCATGGCCATACGGGAAGTCCTCAAGTTGGACACCAGCATTAAGAAACAGACGCAGCTCAACACCGCCTGGTTCAACTGACCGGTCGATTGTTTGGCGACTTGACACACTTACTAGGTTGGTGTGAGTGTGTCTGACTTTTTTTTTTTTTTAATCGTCGGAAAATAATACCAACGTTTTACTTCTGATGGTTTAACTCTCTCTAAATCACATTTGAACAGAGATGATATTTTTTTTTATCTGCTTGTGCAGAATTTTGAGACTGCTTTCTTTTTTAAAATAACATTCAATCAAATGTATAAGCGACTGGCAAAGACGATGAATTAAAGTCATTGAGAAGCTGAGTCTGTCTATTTTTTTTGGGGGGGGGGGGCATAGAGAACTACATTTTCTATTCGGCCAATCAAAGCAAAATAAATTATAAAGAATCATTGATATAATTTTATTTATTTAGTTCTTTGCTGCTTCTCACTCACATGCTCAGCCTTGTTTGCGCTTCAGAAACGCTTTAACCGCTAAATTTCCTTTTACAATGTTAGTGTGTGTGTGTTGACTCGCTCGAGAAAAGCCAGGAATGTACGTGGTAACATCTGTTCCCGTAACAACAATTCGATGCTAATGTGACCTCTGCACTTGCTGTTTACTGTTGCGGCATCTGGGCTGTTTGCACGGTAACCCCATGCTAGTTGCCCAGCATTTGGATACATTGAATTAGCCTCTTGCATTTATGTGTGTCTGTGCAAGACAATGACGCATTTTCTGTGTCCTGGGAAATGTGTGTGTGTGTTTGTTGGGGGGGGGGGGCTGTTTGCAGGTCACATAGCTCCACTAGTGTGGTCTGCTATGCGTACAAGTAAGAGGACGGATGTGTGTTTATTGGGGAGTGTCCGGGGGGGTTAGCATGTTTATAAGATAGGCACCATCGTCACCATCCTGCAGATTTCGGAAAGAAAGCTTCTAAAGAACAAGTGAGAAACTGATTTTTGGCTGTGTTGCACTGGATTTTAATTCAAGCTGATGACGTGTCTGCAGGTAAGTGAGCTTCAGGCTAACCAAAACTAACGGGACTCGGGCCTTAGCCAAATTGTTATTATGAATTAGTTAGTGCTGTGATTAAATGATATGACGACGGTGAGTTCATGGTTTTTTTTCCTTGCATAGAAAAGCAGAGCGGATCTGAGAAGAGCCAACTAATGCGAGTCGGCAAGAACGATTAAATGGAGTCCAACATGTCGGACGCAGACTCCCTGACCTCCCCTTCGCCGCCTCCTTTCTTCCAATGCGACTACACAGACTGGTCTCCCTCCTTCTCTATCATCCCCTCCATCTACCTGTTGGCCTTTGTGCTGGGTTGCCCGGGCAACGCTCTGGTGCTGTGGGCCTATCTCGACCGAGGCGATGGGAGCAGGAGAAGTCCCGTGGGATTTGCCATTCCGTGTTGCCGAGAGTCCAGAAGAAACGCCTCCTCCATCTCTAGCTCCTCGTCTCTCGGGGCCCCGCGCCCGTCCCGCTCCCTGACGGACTCTTTAATAGCTAGCTTAGCATTAGCAGACCTCTGCTTCCTGGTGACCCTTCCCCTGTGGGCGGCGTACACGGGCCTGGGCTACCACTGGCCTTTCGGCCAGACGCTGTGCCAGCTCAGCAGCTTCCTCACCGCCCTCAACATGTACGCCAGCGTCTTCAGCCTGAGCGTGCTCAGCGTGGAGCGCTACTGGGTCTTGACCAGGTGCCCTCGCCAACACCATCCCACCCGGGCCTCGTGGCCGCTGACAGGCTTGTGGCTCCTGGCAGGGGTTCTGGCACTTCCCGGCTTGCTTCTGCGCTCAGTGCAGGAGTCCGACTGGCCCGATGAGTCGTGTTCTACAGCCTGCAGGATGGACTACTCCATGTTGATGGGAGACGAGCCAGATGAGGACGAGAGGGAGCGCGCCCAGATGTGGTGGGCGGCGGTTCTGAGCCTCAAATCCACACTGCTCGGCTTCCTTTTGCCCCTCGTGGTCCTGCTGGTGTGCTACTGTTCCTTGGCCCGTCTCCTCGGCAAACACTTTGGCCGTGGGCCTCGACCCGACCGCCGCCGCCAGCGCAGGCTCCTCCGGGTCATCGTAACTCTAGTATTGGCCTTCTTCCTATGTTGGCTGCCTCTGCACGTCAACAAGACTTTGTCCCTGCTCCTGGAGTTTGGGTTTCTGCCGTACTCTTGTACCTTGGATCAGATCCTGCTGGCGGCCCACCCGTACGTTACGTGCGTAGCCTATCTCAATTCCTGCCTCAACCCGCTGCTCTACGCCGCCTGCGATCCATCGTTTCGAAAGAGATGCAGGCGGACGCTGCTGCGGGAGAAGGGAAAACGAAAGGAGGCACAGAAGGAGGGGGGGGATATTCTATGGCCCTGCACAGGAGGAAACGGCAGACAAGATGGCGGGAGTGGACGTGGCCACTGAGCAAATATGATTTACTTCAACTACTGTAAATGTGTGATTTTCCTTTCATGTTTACTATATAGTTGCACTTTTGCTTTTGTATTAAAAATAAAATGGTGCGAAATCACAAATGTCTATGTGTTTGTAAATGTTTTTTTTGTTGTTTAAATTCTTGAAAACACATACATTATGGAATGCTAATTACTGTGCAGTATGTACACAGAGCTGTTTAAGTCTCGATTAATTTCGATATAAAATGTGGTAATTACTGAAAAAAAATACAAATGAATGTTAATATCTTTTTAAATTTCTATTATTCAATGTATTGTATTCAAGTTATATGTATTTTAAATTTTGTTAATGGTGAACTGAAGTGATTCCATGTGTTATATCTTGATCTTTGTATGCATAGTTTGACATCGTGAATTTACATAGATTTATAATTTTATTTTGAAGCAAAGCGCAGCACCGTTTTATATTCGAGGGGGATGCTGTGACCCGTGACCCATAAAAAGGTTTCGCCTGCTCGGCTTCAGAAATCCGAGCTTTTCAGTTTTTTTCCAGGAGACTGCAGGACATCTAAGATGGGAACAGCCTTAATTTACGACGAGGAGATGACCCGCTACAAACTGCTTTGGTTAGAGTAAGTATGAGATAAGCAGCCATTTGGCTAATAAGTCCGACACAAGTTCTTGCTTGGTGGGCACAACGGTCCAGCAGCGCAACGACTGCCAGGTTGTTGTTGTTTTGTTTTTGCAAGGAGCGTTATTTCGTTAGTGGCCTCTTTGATTTTATTTTAAAAACTGCAGCACAAGCTTGTGCCTCTTTTTACGCGTGTACATACATTGTTGCTGTCACTGGGTTGAGAAAAGTGTGCGTTTTATATCGTTGTTGCTGCTCAGATGAGTTAGGTTGGTGCACGGTAAGGGAATCGTCACCAGTATTTTAAATGTGTTATTTCTTTCCAAAAAATGAAGGTGAATATATTTGTTGGTTGTGGTAAAATTAAAAAAAAGTAAAGTTTATGTGTTATGCCGTGCGGGAGCAGTTGCCCGGTGTTGCGTTTAAATGGTCGGAACCGATTTTCGCAATGTTGTTTCTGGTGGGACTATTTATATACGCTTTGTGCAAAATAATCGCATAGGTTGATATTATTTTGTTTGAGACATTACTTAAATGTAAACTCAAAATGTTTTTATTTCATTTAATACCTTTTTGTCTTTTCTTAATGGTGTTCCATGTCCTAGGTGTCCCATTCATAATTGTAAAGTAAGATGAAATCTACAGATACAACAAAATTAATTGAGGAATAGAATTATGATTAATAATTAGGGCAGGGCGATATGGACCAAAACTGATATCCTGGTATTTTTAGACTGAAAGCCAATATACGATATATAAACACACCACATGTTCCACTTTCTACTCAACAAAGCACAGATGTGAAAAGAACAGAAATATAAATACCAAAAAATGTAAGCAAAACAAACTGACCTTGGCTGGAAACAGACCTACAGCAGTTTCTTCAGCTGTATGAAATGAAAACAGATATAATTATAAATGCAAAGAACAAAAAAATAAAATTATTAACCCGTACGCTTGTTGCAGTATTTCGTAATCTAAATAATTATGATTGATTAGCAGCAGCAGAAAGACACATCTCACAAATTCAAACCTGCGCTTCCAGTCCAGATTGTGAGCTCGAGAGGCCCGAGCGTCTGACAGTGAGTTATGAAGCATTGGTCCAGAGCGGTCTGGCTGCTCGATGCATCTCCGTACCCGTCCGCAAAGCCACAGACGACGACATTCTCCTGATTCACAGGTGAGTCCTGAACCTCTAATTCTCAGAAGGTTTTTTATGCCTTCTGAAGTTCCAGAAAAATGTTCTAGCGAGGAGTACCTGGAAGCGGTGAAGAAGACGCCGTACATGACTCTGGAAGACCTGAGGGAGTTCGCTCTGAAATATGGATACGTCTATTTCCACCCAGTGAGTGGTATTAACATTGTTGCTATGGAACATTGTGGAAAAATGGAGTAGTCGTTCCAAATTACTCAGCAGCCATTTTAACGCTTCCATTTTTGTGCTACAGAACAGCTATCACTGCGCCTTATTGGCAGCGGGAGCCGCACTGCAACTGGTGGACGCCGTGATGAGCGGGAGGGTGCGAAATGGCATGGCTCTAGTCAGGTAAGAACTTTTAAGCCAGTCTCTCAGTTTGATTTGACCGCATTGGCTCGTGTGTTTGATCGTGAGCAGACCCCCGGGGCACCACAGCATGCGCAGTGCCGCCAACGGCTTCTGCGTGTTCAACAATGTGGCCATAGCAGCCAAATACGCCCAACAAAAATACGGCGCTCAAAGGTAACGAGGTCAAGTGCATCCTTGGAGCTTGTCTTTCTATTTTATGACATTTTTTTTTTTCAGGGTGCTGATCGTTGATTGGGACATACATCACGGTCAGGGGGTGCAGTATGCGTTTGAGGAGGATCCAAGGTCGGCACATTGACTAGATTTCTTTCGACGTGCTCAGAATTTCCAATGGCTTTCCTTCCACAGCGTGCTTTATTTCTCTTGGCACCGCTACGAGCATCAGAAATTCTGGCCTGAACTCAGAGAATCGGACTATGACAGTGTCGGCGAGGGCAAAGGTGCTGGCTTTAATATCAATGTGCCTTGGAACAAGGTCAGTAACACGGGAAATTTGCCAACCTTTCCATTCACTTTCCAGTCAGCGTCGGATGTCCGCTGTGTCCAGGTTGGCATGCGGAACGGGGACTATCTTGCCGTCTTCTGTCACGTCCTTCTGCCCGTCGCCTACCAGGTGAGAAGAATTCACGCAAAGTAAGGGGGCTGACTGGACTCGAGTGATTTTTCTTGCAGTTTTGCCCGGACTTGGTACTGGTGTGTGCGGGCTTTGACTCTGCCATTGGGGACCCAGAGGTACATTTCAAGCGCCCTGCTTTTTAATTTGCATTTTTATCAATTATTATTATTTTCCAGGGTGAAATGCGCGCCACCCCAGACGTCTTCGCCCACCTCACCCACCTGCTAATGAACCTCGCCGAGGGAAAACTGTGCATGGTGTTGGAGGTCGGACACATTCTTTACATTTTCAATAAGCATTTGAATTTGGTGATAGCATCCCGCAAATGTTTGGCAGGGCGGATACAACTTGACTTCTCTCGGCCAGTCCGTGTGTGTCACGGTTCAAAGTCTACTGGGCGATCCGGCGCCCCGGCCCGCCAACCTTCAAGGACCCTGTCAGAGGTTCGGCCGCGCCGTGTCGGCAATTTGACTTTGCGCATGACGGCGTGACTTACTTACGGTGTTTCTCTTTCAGCGCGCTGGAGTCGGTTCAGTGTGTGCGCGCAGCTCATCGCAAGTATTGGTCGTGTCTCAAGCATGCAGGTACTGGACCGATGAAGGGAACCTTGAAGGGAAATACCGACTCTTGGTTCATTTATTTCATAAACACATCAAATATATCCTGAGTGAGATATTTTTGTACCTTACTCCAGCTGAAGCGCCCCCTTCGGACGTCAGCACGAAGCGCATTAAGATAGAAGAAAAGCTCCAAAGCGGTGAAGCAGCTGAAGGCAAAGACCACGTCACATGGCCCGAGCCTGAGAAGTGTGTCGCGCCTCCCGTACGCACGGCGGTGGTGATCCCCGAGGACGTGGATTGTCCGGACGGCTGCCAACGCTTCCACCTGCCTAATAATGCCCGCTCGCACTCAACCAAGTGCGATTCTCTTTTTGTTTCACCTGGACAAACAAAAAAAAGGCTCCTTAATGATTATCTTTGTCGCTCTCTCCAATAAGAGATGATTTTGAAGGTGATGCTGTCACGAAACTATCCAGTCTTACTGCGCTTGCTGGGGAAATGGAGAAAAATGAGGTCAATTTAGTTTTTTGTTTTTAATTATGACTGGGTGCTTTTCCCTCCAAAATATTGCCACTTTTTTCCCCCCCGACCAGATCCGCAATGGCTTGGCCTTGGTCAGTGACGTCTCTGTGGCACTGGAGACGGTCATCAAGCATGCAACCGCTCTCAAACAACGGTAAAAAAAAGTGGATGCAACTGTAACTGGATTAGCAACAAAAACAAGTTCTTCCTTTTTTGCAGTGTTTTGGTTGTATGCGTTGGAGGCAATGGAGTCATGAGTCACCTGCCAGAAGATGGGTGAATATTATTTCTACTTTGTCGTGTATTTATCGTCATGAAATGAGCTTCACCGATCAAGCGCGTTCATGTCTTTTAGGACAACGCTTACAGTAGACATC
This sequence comes from Syngnathus typhle, assembly GCF_033458585.1. NCBI lineage: Eukaryota > Metazoa > Chordata > Actinopteri > Syngnathiformes > Syngnathidae > Syngnathus > Syngnathus typhle. The sequence continues at coordinate 14,598,016 of NC_083744.1, forward strand.
CACAAGGGGGCGCTAGAGATGCCTAGGTGCAAACATTATATACCTGTGAGTCTGAAGAACGGCTGCGGCGAAACTTCGGGGTTGGTGCAGGCCACATTCGGGCTCCTCCTGCCTCTGGCCTACGAGTACGACCCCGCTCTGGTGCTGCTGGCGCGATTTCCCGGCACAGGCGGCCCCAGCGAAGACGCGTGGCAGCAGCTGGTCTGCCTCCTTGGCGGCCTGGCTCGCGGTCACATGCTTGTGCTGGTGCAGGTGAGGAGAAGAGGCAGCAGTAGATGGATTAGAAGGATTTTTTTTTTTACCTGGCTTCCATTTTAGGAGGATGAAAAGGCTTTAGTCGAGCCAACAGCATCGTCCCTCTCTGGGAATCCCGCGCCAAGTCTAGGGCAACTTCCTGCTCCGGTAACTGAAGATGTTGAGGCACTGGAGCGTTTGAGACTCCACCTTCAGGCCGAATGGACGCTGCTGAGGACTTCAGGTGAAGGCAAAATAACAGTCAGTGCCAAGCTGCTGTTACCCGAGTGCTCGTCATGCACACACGCATCATCTCTTCAATATTTCATTTAAAACTGTATTGTGCTATTTTCTCATCAAAACAGTACAAGAAAGTGGAAGTGAGGACAAGTGAAGCTTCAATACGTATTCCTTCCATTGCATTTCAAGAACATGGTCCAGGGCAGACATGCTAATCATAGGAACACTGCCAGTGTTTATTCATATTCCATCCATTCTTATTTTAATTTTATTTTTTTTATATGTTTTATTTTTTTTGATATGGTGCTTGTCATTCTGGTTGTGGGTAAACTGGAGTCAATCCCTGCTGACTGAGCCATAGGACACATTTACAAATCTTCAATGAACAATTTTTCGTTGTTGTTTTGAGACATCTTTTTATACAAAATTAAAATAATTCATATGAATCCGATTATGTGTCTGCTTGGTGGTATGGGTCTATAATTCGATGCTACACCCTTGCCCGAGGATCCCAAATTCTGAAGGAGGCCTACAGTTGACTTCAACATCATGACACCGTATGTAGTCCCTTGTCCTGCCTGTTGGAGGCGCTGTGAACTGACGCACTGTTCCATGGTCGTCACACAGTCCGACGTCCCAGCCCGCCTCTGCCCTTGACTTGGCCGGTGTGTGTGTTCGCAGGCACCGTTCCCTGTTTGTCATCACTATTGCGTGCGTGTGTGACAGAAACACGCTCACACGCTCAAAAGATGTCCACCAGCTCGCAGTCCGCCAAAAGCAAAAAAGACGAGTCTTTTCTAGGCAGACTCGGGGGCACTTTGGTCCGGAGGAAAAAAGCCAAAGAAGGTAAGTCATTTATTAATATTTTCGTCTCTTTTCCAAATGATCTTATTTTAGTCATCCATATTCTTTTATTTTCCTTTAGCGCTCATTCGTGCGGCAATCACGTGGCACTCCAGTTAAATGCTGCGGGCTCGTTTACAATATTGATGACGTCAGTTTTTCATATTAGTTTCTTTCGTAACCACAAACAATCACGTCCGAGACAAAGCATACCGCGCGCTCTTATTATGTGAGGTAACGGACATAAATAGAAGCGCACAATAATGCCACATAGTCAAGAGGAAGTTCAAATAGATTTAGGTGGCCTTATTTACATTTTAAACACATGTCAGAGTTTGTCTTGACTTATTTTGAGCCTTTGTGTGTGTGCGCGCGCGTGTGATAAAAAAAAAAAAAACACACACACACACAGCTGCGAGATTTAACGCCTGTGTGTGTATTCACTGAGGGTCCGCTACAAGTTGCTCGAGGACTGCACAAAATTAAATATGATCCAAGTATTCTACATGATGTTTAGTCCGATTATTACGTCAGAGATTTTAAATCCATTTTTGCATTCCAGTACCAAATGGCTTGCTGACTGGCACCGGGGTGTGAACTGGTGGTTGAAGACCACTAGTGTAGAAGAAGTATGCAAACACTATAATATGAGCAAAATTATTCAAATAAATTTGAAAAACATGAGTGCGCCACTGCCATCTACTGTAGTGGATGTGCCATTACACAAGGGGAGGAAAAAATACTGTATGATACTCTGATATACTGTATTTATGCAGTACTACCATTTCTTGTGCTTTATTGCCCAAGTCGATTTTATTTTACAGCACGTTTGAACTTAAAGGTGATGTTTTCAAATGGTTCATCTTGCAAGCTGCTGTGGTTTTCTGTCAGGCGTGGTGACTTTATTCTCAAGAGGAAACACCCTAACGATGAGTAGCGTTGGGAAAAGTTGCGTAACCTTTTTGCTGAAAACTCATTTTCCATGTCAGCATTTTGTGGTCTTCTTGTTTTTTTGTCCCCGTTGTCAAGTTATCGAGACCACAACTTAATGGGGAACATTTTGACTTTCTCTCACTCGGCTCAGATTGCTGCACTTTTCTTGGGTTGCTTGTGACAAACTGACAGGAAGTGTGCGTTTTTGTGACAAGGCCAAAGTGTCTGTTTGTGTCCGTCACATCCATGAGTTGCTTTATAAGGAACCAGCGCTCACATCCTGACTATGTGGTCTCGCAAATTGCTGATGACATTCACTAGTACGACTTAAACCTTGCTTGGTTGCTGCTGGAGTGATGACCGCAAAGAGTAAGTTGTGTTCTTAATTAGGGGGGAGGGGGGGGGGGGGTCAAAGGGGTTCCCCCTGTTTACGACTACATTGGGAAATATCTATCTATATATAATAATAATTTATATAATAATATATATATCTTCTTTATTACGACCCGTTTCATCTCTGTGTGGCCATTTGCTTCTCCTTGTTAATGCGGTTTATTCAACTTAATTGAATTAACCACAGCAGTTTGCAAAGTGATGCACGTTAAATAAAAGACAGCTAAAACCCAAAAAATTAAACATCGTGCCGGGCTGTTACTTTTGTCGGCTTAAAACGAGATCACGTTTCAAAAAAGGAAAGATCATTGCAAACTGAGCAAACAGAGCGAGCACCCATTCTGCTCCCCGCCACTAGGAGGCGGATTTCAACCATCCACCCATCCTATTACTAACCCCCGGCCGGTCATCTCTGGGCTTCTGTTGCTCTCCAGTCTCGTGCTGCCGACGTAAATAACCTGCGCTGTATTCAAGAGCCTGTCTGTCGCCTCCATATACTGCCACTTTATTTATATCCTCAACCAGTAAACTGCTTCTCACCCCCTCCCCCTCCTGTCCCAGAGCTCTAATGGGGGGGTCACTTGAGCGTCATTGTTGTTTTTGAATGCTGCTCACATCTTTGCCTTTGAATAGTTAAACATAATTTAAATATATACAAGGCATCCACAAAGGCACTGTACATTTGATTCCTCGTTTTACAGTTTGATAACTAATATGTAAATAGAGCCACAACTGGAGGTGTAATAAATGAATAAAAATAAAATCTATGCCTCATTTTGTAATTTGACTCCAAGATTTGTCCATTCATTTGCTTTTGTAATACAATGTCAGGAAAAAAAGAATAACTCATGTTCTATCTGGGTTGCCGGCTTTGCTCGGGGATTGAATTAGTGGAATTGTGTTAGCGGTAATAGAGTCACTGCCTGATTGATTGCCTGCCGTAAGTAAGAAGTATCAGAGGCTTGATTTGGTGGCTCATTGAAATGCAAAATTTATGCTGAGTTAGACAATCAGATAGACAAGAAAAAAAACTGTTTTTTATATGACGGGGGGGGGGGGGGGTAAAACATGATGAGCATGCACCAGCACCACACACGAGGTAAACATTGAACTCATTTGTTCATTAAAATTAAATCAACACATCTTAAGGATGTTCAATCCTACTTTTTTATTCAGACCGATACCGGTACTCAATTCTTGAGTTTCATCGATAGAGATACCAAGTATTGATACCGCCAATACTTTCTACACACAAAACTATACATTCCCTTCTCGTTATGAAATGAATGACCATTTTCTATTATTCTAATTTCCAGTTCCTGATAAAAAAAATGGCCACAAGATGGCGTCTGATACTGGTATCAGCTGCTGTCGCAAGTACTGATACCTTGAAATAAGACTGATATCGCTAACGATACCATCACTCACCCGTCCCTAACATTTTTTTCAAAATATCCAGTTGATCATCAAGTCAATAATAGGGGGAGTAAAAGAGGAAATAGAAATCTACCAAAATAAAAGTAGTAACAGCGCTAAATAGGGTGCAACAGACTTTCATTTCCAACCATTACATCACACTAGCGTCCATTGGAGATTCTACTCTTAACACACACACACACATCTCCAGTAACTAGACCTCTGAGGTGGGGAGGAGATTTGTGACAGAAATAAACACGCCCCAGCTACCGTTCGGCCTTACTCACACACACACCCTCACACATATTGACATATAACTGTGCATGCATTTACTGCATCGTGCATCCAGCAGGAATTTCAAAGTGGGGACATGGCGGGATTACTTTGCGGTACCAAGAGGAAGAAACCAGGTACTTTGATAGAAATGACAAGTCGGCCGTGCCTCGCAAATTATGCGTCGTTGGGCTTAAACTGCTTTATAGGGGTTTGTCCATACGTAGGTGGTTGTTGGATTTTGCCGACTTTGATGGGGGTCGTACTTGACTCGGAAGCGGGCGTAATGGAAGCAGATGAGCCACGGGGGAGGAAGCGACGCAATTAGGATGAAATGTAGCAATTCTGCTCTGTAATTATGCAGCCAAATGTTGAGCCATGAGGAGATTCCAGGCTAAAAAGAACTGACGGTATCAGATCGGAAATGTGGCGTGGACGCCTTCCCCCGAGCAAATGTACATTACTAATGCTTTGAAGTTGTAATTGTTTGACATAATATACAGTGATTAATACTTTATTTTCTGCATAAAATAACTATAGAATAGAGAGCGCACTAACAAGTGAAATGGAGTCTTTAAAAAAAAAAAAATCAATGTCTCCATTAGCGGGCAAAGCCCAATTTTTCAGTGATAGCAGATATTGATTATCTTTCAATCTGCGTGGCGTTTACTTTTATTTATTTCCTCCATTTTGTCTGCACTTAAACGCACCAGTTTTTAGCAAGATTGCTGAAGGCTTCGTTTTTGTAGCCAAACAGGAAACATGAAGAGATAAACTTGTTGATGGAACATCATGTGGCCCGTGGAAAAAGTGACCAAGCGTCTCTCTCTGGCAGTACTTTTTAAAAAATCTTGGGGGAAAACAGAAGCAGTGACATTAACAGTAAAAGGAAATAACTATATAAATGCTGATGAATCAAGATAACATTTATTTCATGGGATTTATATTTAGGTGCTATTTGCTGTTGGACATTACTCATGGTGCATATGTGTGTGTGTCTGTGTGTGTGTTTGTGTTGTGTTGCCGTGCGACTAGTGAGCGACCTCCACGAGGAAGGCAAAAATGCCATCAATGCTCCAATGCTTCCTTCTGGGACAAACGTCCATCCCGAGGACACTCTGCTAGGTAGCAACACACATTTCTTGATGTATTTTTTTTATTTGTTTGTATTAATTTACATGCAATAAAAAAAAAAAAAAGAATTCTCACGTGGGATCATGTCTGCACTCAACATGTGTGAAGGGGATGAAAAAAAAAACTGTCTCACCTTGTCTTTGCCAGAGGAGAACGCCGAGAGGATCATGCTGGACCCGACCTCGCGAGATGACCCCAAGTTTAAAGATTTGCTGAAGGTAAAAAGAAGTAGAAGTGCTCAAAAAAATTCTAGAAATTTGGAATTTGAGGTGAACAAGATTTACTTCACAAGAATGGTGGGAAACCTTTTTAAATGAACCCAGGTCTTATTTTCTTTTGTGTATCACACAAGCCTGGCATGTGAACAGGGGTGTGTAGACTTTTTCTATCCACTGCACACTACAGGTGCTTATTGACTGGATCAACAGTGAGCTGGAGGAGGACAGGATCATCGTGAAAGACCTGGAGGAGGACTGCTATGACGGACAAGTACTGCAGAAGCTTTTTGGTGAGTCAGGTTATCCTCTGCGTTCGTGGGCGCCCTCTAGTGTCCATTACGTGTTACCGGTAATAGAGTCCACACTAATACAGTAAGTAAAATGTGCGTTTTTTATTTATTTTTTTGTTTTATAATTAACAACTTAATTTCAAGTATTAATGTCATTATTAATACTGTAAATATCACAACACAATATCTACGTAAGGTAGTACAGCTTAGAGATGCACACACAAGCGCTAGCGATAGCTCTCTTTTAAACATGCTAAAGCACATTGCGTCACTAATTGGCAGGCAAAGAGGCAGGTATTTTATAGAATAAAACAACGAGAAGAACTTACTTTCTTACGCACAATCTGAAGCACATCTTAAAGGAGCCAGTCTTACAGTCCTCTAGCAGGCCTTTTTTTACAAGTTTGACGTAAGATAATTGTGGAAAACGCCAAACCGCCTCCTGTTACTTTTTGTTCCAAACATGCCTGCAGCGCCACCGCCGGACGTAGTGGCCAAAACAATATTGCATCGGTCGTGATTTTAGGATATAATATTAGTGAATGGGAATTAGTTTTAGCTAAAGTATTTTAGGGTTTGATACCGTATTTGGGGGAAAAAAAATAAAATAAAGTTTTTGGTTGCACCACAGTAAATTTATTTTTATGTCCAAGTCTCATTGTGGGACTAAAATAGACGGTCTTATTTGAAGTACGGTTCTCCTCCCAGAAAAGCTGTCAGGCCGGAAACTGAACGTGGCCGAAGTGACCCAGTCGGAGATCGGCCAGAAGCAGAAGCTCCAAACGGTTCTGGAGGCTGTCAATGAGCTGCTGCGTCCCCATGGCTGGTCAATTGAGTGGAGTGTTGACTGTGAGTGCTTCATTTCAAATTATCCAAAAGCTATTGCGTTGGCCGGGAATCGAACCCGGGTCAACTGCTTGGAAGGCAGCTATGCTCACCACTATACCACCAACGCTGGTGTGTTAGTGCATCTAATTATTATTTTCTTCGATGATAAACTGCTTTTTTTTTCCCCCAGTCATCCACTGTAAACTCGCTTCAATAGTTGCATTCTCAAATTGTAATTCATTCATCTGCATTCATAAATACAAACAAACTAAACAATCCGATCAAATAATATTAAATTGTAAACTATGACCAAAAATAATTTGTTATAAGAATTATCCAAAGCGACTGCGTTGGCCGGGAATCGAACCCGGGTCAACTGCTTGGAAGGCAGCTATGCTCACCACTATACCACCAACGCTCCTTCTCAACATCTGGTTCCTTGAGAAAGCTGTTTCCGTCCCCCCAATACCCACGCCCACGTTGCATTTTCACAGTTATTCATTCATCTGCTTCCGCAAAAATCAGACAAACAAAACAATCCCGAATAAATAACATTACATTATAAACTACGACGAAAAATATTGTTTTTAATAAAAAATTCAAAATCAACTGCGTTGGCCGGGAATCGAACCCGGGTCAACTGCTTGGAAGGCAGCTATGCTCACCACTATACCACCAACGCTGTTAGTGCAACGAGCGTGGAAACTCACTAAAGAGGAAGTTTACAGAATTCCTGCCACGTCGCGCGTACACACGAGACACTTCATTGAGCACACCCACGCAGTCCATTTAACAATACTTTTAATTTTGTGGTTGCCGCTCTTTTTATTTTTATTCTAATAATGCAATCAAAATATTTTTAGTCGCTTTGCAGTCGATATCCTCAGGGTGAATGTTTTTGCAGCCATCCACTGCAAGAACCTGGTGGCCATCGTGTATCTGCTGGTGTCGCTGGCCATGCACTTCCAGGCGGCCATCAGGCTGCCCGAGCACGTCTCCGTCAAGGTGGTGGTCGTCAAGGTGAGGTGTGCGTGCGTGCTGCGCGTGTGACGTTGCAATGTGACGTCACTTCAACGCTAATGTTTGAGCAGAAGCGAGATGGCCTCCTGCAGACGGCCCTCGTCAACAAGGAGCTGACCAGCACCACCGAGTGAGCGCTGTTTTTTTAAAAATATTTTTTTAAATATATTTTCACAAGAAAAACATCAATCTATGTTGTATTTCAACGCAACGAATTCAACAGTATCATATTTCAATGGGCATCGTGTTGCTAATTCTCAAGTGCGTGCCGTTGCCGCCAGAGGGCAGTATAATGCATACATTGATTTTAATAAATAATCTTAAATTTGCATACGTAGCAAACTGAATTGTGCTTTTTGGCTCTGTTTCCTTTCCAGAATGATGATGGGGAGATTTGGTAAGTAATGATAGTTTCTATGTATTATGGTGATTTTTATGTAAAGTTTTCAAAATCCGAATTTAGTAGGATTATTCTTTACTTATTCAAAATAAATTCTTCAAACTTCAACAGAACGAGACGCTTTCGATACGCTTCTGGATCACGCGCCTGACAAACTCAATGTGGTCAAAACGGTAAGAAAATTCCCTTTTAAATTCAGACTCAGATTATTTTTTTCTTTCATTAAATGATCCGATTGCTGCCCCCTTAGTCACTCATCACCTTTGTCAACAAGCACTTGAACAAGTTGAACCTGGAAGTCACTGAGCTGGAATCTCAGGTATTCAAAGTTTCTCACATCATTTCAGTGGAAATGAATTTTTAAATGAAGAGAATTGCACCAACTTTTGGAATGTCTATTGGAATACTGGAAGCAAATTTATGAAATGTTTTGACTTAAGATCGTGGTCACGCAACAATTTCAACTCTTAAATCAAGTCACTGTAATGATGGAATATTGTGTTCAGTTTGCTGATGGCGTTTACCTGATCCTCTTGATGGGGCTGTTGGAGGACTACTTCGTACCTCTGTACAACTTCTTCCTCACCCCAGAGAACTTTGACCAGAAGGTGATTTTTGACCTTCATGAAGAAAAATAAAGTCCATTATTGCACGTTGTGAACGATATCCCAAGCTGAGATGACGTTTTTTGAATCAGGTCCACAATGTAGCATTCGCCTTTGAGCTCATGCAAGATGGCGGCCTAAAAAAACCCAAAGCCAGACCAGAAGGTAATGCCCGTTATATTTTATATATTATTTTAAGCTTGGCTTGACTCAATTTTTGGGAAGTACTTTTTGGTGTAAGAAATTTATAAAGACCAGTTCCTGCAATACTGCTCTTCTCCACTAGAGGGCAACCTCGCGTCATATTTGAAGCGAGCGCTAAGCTAAACGGAGCTTGGCCATCACTTTTCTGTCTTATAATTTAATAAACCATCGGCAGCCTGTAGCACGTCGTGCATCAATATACATAAAGATATCATATTATAGGATGGAATAATATTAGGTAGATGAGAAATCTAATAGTCGTGACGGATGGAATACTTAAAGCTTAATCAACATTTGCTGCCATTAAAGCAATTACAGTCAGAGGCCGCAATGGAAAGATAAAGCGATACATTTGTTTTATGACATTATCATCAGCGGGGGCTCGCGTTTCAGTTCGCTGTCATCCACTCAGACCTTCCTAACACAGACAAACAATCGAGTTCATTTGTTCTCTCATCTTTTTGTTACCCTCACAGCATTGTACCTCCACGGGGACAATGTTTTTTTTCTTTGTTGTTGTCGTTTGCAGCCAACTCGTGTTTCACCTTGAATCTTAATTGCAGCCCATTCTGCTGTTCTTCACCAAAACAATTTATCTCCAAGGTCCTAGTTCTGCAGGGAAAATTACAATATGCAAATAAGCCCTGTGGATGCAATCGCAATGTATCTTATGGTAATTATCAGGAAATTCATATTTTGGCCTACTTTGCGCTCCATATGAAGAAGGCAACGTTAATCGAGGAGCTGGAATTGAATGGCTTGATGAATGGACATTTTTTGTTACCTTTTGTGCAGATGTGGTCAACCTGAACCTCAAGTCCACCCTCAGGGTCCTCTACAACTTGTTCACCAACTACAAGAACTCAGAGTGACGGCGTGTTCGCGTGTGTGGTCACAAACAAGGACTCTTCGGTCGTGTCAGAGACGATTGGGAACACTTTTTTTTTTAAAAAAAAACATCTCCCGTATGTGTTTATTTATTCCTGTTAGAAAGTTTGTTGAATGTGCAACCATGAATGTTGACATCAACTTGAAAACATCTTGAATGTACACACAAGTGCTAACGTTCACCAAAATGCTTGAAATTCTTTCTCAAAGTTTTGGGGTGAATATTAAATGAGACATGTTTTACTTTTTTTTTTTTCTTAAATTTAAAGTTTCAAACTAGCCTTAGACCAAATTTCGAAACTATTTGCATGTGGGCTGGCAATGGCGGCAACAGATGGCCGCCATCTTTATTTGAAGAAGAAAAAAAAAACGGCTCACGTTAGATGACCGCTTTATAAAACGGTGCCGCCCCAGGTGGGCCGCAGTCGAAGACGCCTGCCATCGACTGACCTTTCAGACGAGCCCCGAGAGAAGGACGGAGATCTCTGGCTACCCCCCCCCCCCCCTCGCCTGCTGGCGCCACTGGGAAGACAAGCTGCGCATTCCGACGCCTGGCTGAATTATTGAACGAGCAGATGAGTCAACGCGCTGTAAGGAATCACCAAAGTGACAATTTGTTAGCGCTGCCTCACAAGCATTCCACCAATTTGGGCAAAGGAACGTCAGGTTTATTTTAGAACTCCCTTCTTTGTTGCTATGGAAACCTTCCACATAACCCCCCACCACCCTTCCAAATTGCCCCTTCATCTAGTTGTCAGGTGGTCCCTTTTTTCACCTTAGCTTGTTTTCTGCACTTCCCGTCTGTTTAGGTGGGTCTAATGGAGGCTGCTGGACGCATGGGACGACAATTGATGTGCTAATACACACACACACACACACACAACACACACTTTGCTTTGAGTGCTCCAACTCGCCCAGTGTCGCGTCTCGGTCTTTTTATTTCGAAACAGCGTTGGTAGGAATGCTTAATGGGACTTTACTAAAAGATTACAGTGTGAACTTTCATAGCAGCATGGTGGGCCCAGTGGGTCGCACTTCTGCCTCACAGTTCTGAGGTTCTGGGGTGGGACTTTGAGTATTTCCTGGAGTTTTTGCCTGCGCTTGCAAGAGAATGCTCCATCCCTCCAAAATATTTAAAACCAAATCCATGAACAGTCGATTGTGATTCTGCAAGAGCCCAACAATAAAACAAGTAGTTCCGATCTCCGGTTTCCGCTGTTGTCATATTTTCAAAGTGTGCCACGCTTGTTTGTAATGCTTCCTTCTGTATTCCGTGCACTGTACTGAAGTGGCATCTCACTAAAATTGAGGAAGTGCTACTGTTCTCTACATCACATCCTCTCCAGTGAGTGTGTGGCTTCACTTTTAACCTGCTGACATTTTATTTTTTTGTAAAAAGCGCCCGAGTGCTGACAGAGCTCTTCATCGGAAAACACAATAAATTGAACTTGAACGTATTAATTCATCCCTCTGCTTCTTCTCGGGAGCCGTAAGCCATCGAGGGAGGTAAGCAGCTTGAAAAATTGATTTTTTTTGTCGGTAATTTTGTTTGCTGAAGAAAACAAAAAAAGTCAGAAGCCTCACAAAGACTGCAAAAGAGGATGTGAAGGTCTGACTTGTTACCACGTGGTACTTTCATGTCTCATATGACACATGAAGGATGAGAGCCAAGGTGTCATACTCAAGTCAAATGTTTTGATGGGTTTTTATTTTTGAAGCTGAAAGGACCAAAAACTTTCATTCAAAGTAGTTTTTGAAATAAAGTGCAGACTGGACTTTGCTGTTCTCACCACATTTTGCAGAACTGAGAAAAAGAAATCCTGCATAGATATGAATTGTGCCAAATGCTTTATATTATTTTGAGCTCTTCAAAGAAAGTCCGTTTAAAAAATAAATAGGCAGTTCCGAAGATGAATGAATGATTGAACGAACGTTTGTATCATGTCTTGCCAGAGAGGGCGCTATGGAGGCGGATGTGGCTCAGGCCCACAATGAACAAGAAGACAGAGGTATGGATGCTGAATGCTTCCAGGGTAAGTAAGTTCCTTTGGATTCTATCAGTAGTGAGGAGAAGCTGATGGAAAATGATTGAATGAAAATTAGCTGGTTGCTATCACCGACTACATCATGTTTATTATTTCATCTCATGTCATTTCTTCTTTGTATTGACTGATGTTATATTATTTAGCATTCATTTAATGTGCTTGTCTTCCAAACAGTTGCAAGGACGAAAATAATTCAGCCGACGTCTCTTCAAGACCCCAAACTGGAGAAGCTCAAGGAGGTAAGTTTGCTCTCTCACACGGCGGTAAACTACTCTCACACATTCCACTGAAACACTCATTTATACATAACTCTTATGCCAACACACACACTACTACCACACACACACTACAGGAACACTCCTGCCTGCACACTCACACCAACTCTCACACCAACTCTCACACACTACCAAAACACTGAAAAACTTCTCGGAATCCGAAATGACGTGAACACTTGAGGTTGGCCGAGAATTGCGTTCCACAGCCTGCATGAATCATCAGGCAGTCAGGTGGAAAGTTGCGTGAAATTTTAATGAAGGTAATTATGGGAGGTAGATCACAAGTTGGGGGGGGGGTGCCAGCTTGACAGGCTCTTGTGGATGACAGCCTCCCCCCCACCACCTCGGAGAAAGTGTCTCCTGCAAGTGCCAATGAATAAATAAGCTTCTTTGTATGTTGTCAGATTGAATATAGAGGAGTTCCTTTGCTTCTTTTTCCATTTGGTTTTATCTGGGAAAATTAATTAGGGCTATCAAAGAGCTCAATGCAGAGAGATGAAAGAAAGCGTGTTTCTGTCTGGTTAGGCACTGGTGGATTGGATCAATCGCACTCTGAAAGAAGAGCACATCGTGGTTCGGAGTGTGGATGAGGATCTGTACGACGGGCTGGTTCTTCATCATCTCCTCGGTCCGTTTTCAAAAACATCCGTTGTCTTTTTTGGATTTTTGTTTTCAACGTATTTCTATTTTGTTAGCACTTAGCATTTTTTTTTTAAAGCATTTTCTTATTCATGAGATTTAAAATTCTTTGTTTCCCGCAGGGAGGTTGGCCGATGTGCACTTGCCCTTGGAGGAGATTGCGCGGAGCAGCTCGGCTCAGATTCGAAAGCTGGAAGCCGTGCTGGAGGAGTTGGACAAGAGACTGGACCAGCCGGAGACCAAGTGGGACGTCAGCTGTGAGTCACGATGACAAACAAACAATTCCGCGCAGAATTGACGTCCGTTGAAAGGAATGTATTTTTAGATCCAATTAAAAATGACTTGAAAGGGTCCATTTTCCGTAATTGAACTGCCGTTCTTTCAGCGATCCACAAGAAAAACCTCCTGGCCACTCTTCATCTGCTGGTTGCCATGGTGAGACATTTCCAGCCCGAGCTCGAGTTGCCTTCCGGCGTGAAGGTTCAAGTTGCGCTCGTGGAGGTAAGTCAGCACCTCCGGCTCGAAAAAGTTCCGGGCTCGAGTGTTTGCTCACACGGATATCCGTGCAGGTGAGCGGGAAGGGAATCCGATCAGACGTTGAAACCGAGATTCTGACGGAAGAGAGGTGACCACCACTCTGAAGTTCTGGTCATTCGAGGAGAACATGACATTGTTCTTGTTTTTGTTTCCAGCGGTGATTCAGAGAACGTCAGCAGAACCGATGGTGAATAAAAATGTCTTTCTTATTTATAGATGCCCCACTTTAAATTCAAACACTATATTGGTACTTTAAAAAAAAGAAGCGCTCGTCTTAATGATGGGCTTTTGTGCTCCACCGTGCAGGGGACGCTAATCGCGTGGAGCAGCTGCTGAAGATGGAGGCTCACAAGGTCGCGCTGGTGAAACAGGTATGGAAACAAGGACGAGCGAGACGAGGAAGAGAGCAAAGGTGCCAATTTACAGAAAGCTCCAGAGGCACTCAAGTGTTGGAAAAGCAATTAAGCAGCGTTCTCGTTGGACCTTTACTCTTTAACCCTCAGGCCTTGTTGGCTTTTACGAGCCTTTGCGCATTTTAATGGCAGAAAGTTTTTCGGGCCCACCTTGTGTGAACCGTGTTGCAGAAGTTCTGCATCTAGTTTTCACAAAGAATTTGGTGTCCACCAAACAGCCGGTTTGGTTTTATGACATTTGCATGCACACAAATCATATGGTGCTTAAAAATGGGCAGTAGTGTTAAAACAAAATGTCTTCCCATGTTTAGGGACTGATTGGCTTTGTAAACAGGAGCATGGCCGGCCTGGGCCTGCAAGTGTCCGACTTGGATAAGCAGGTACAAACGTGACGTGGATCACGATGACATGGACTGTAATCATTGCGTTTTGTTTTGGTGAAGTTTTCTGATGGTGTGATTCTGCTGCTACTGATTGGCCAACTGGAGGGTTTCTTCATTCCTCTCTGTGACTTCAGTCTGACCCCCGTCGACCACGCGCAGATGGTACGATCCATATTGCCAATTTCATGCGGGTTATCCAATGAGTCAGGTTTTGGAATCGACATGTTTTTTTTTTAATCCTTGTAGCTCCACAATGTGTCACTGGCTCTGAGCCTCCTCACTCATCTGGGCCTGCACGTATCCTCAATTCAAGCAGGAGGTGACGTCACAACACTCTTACATCATGCCTTACAACTCACACGCGTGTAACTGCAACTAGAATAGTAATTCTTCCCAACTACTCCCACTTTGCCACATACGTCATTTGAGGGGGCAGAAATCCGCCACCTAGTGGCGATTTATAGATACTGCTACAAATAACTACGCACGCGTTAATGTTCAGTCTGACGTCATGTGCTTGATTGTAAAGCCCAAGCAACCCAACCTGTAAATAAAAATGACAAAGAAAAACGTTTTCTTTTTAGATGTCGTCACTCAGGACGTGGCGGCCACCTTGAAGGTCCTCTTTGCTCTTTTTAACAAGCACGCAAGGCAAGAGGAGAAGATGGCTGCCATATTTATCTGAGACTTTCATTTATTGCACTCGAAATAAACCTTATTACCCACCCAAAGAAACTTTGTCTGCACTTCCTTTGTAAAGCAATACGCAGCTTTTGTGGGCTTGTCTTACTTTTGCACAAAGGAGTCCCATCAGAAATGCATTAGGGCTGTAATACGAGATCTGCTACTTACATGGGTCAATACCACCACAATGGGTCTTTCAAACTCCCGAAAGTTGATATTATCCTTGAATTTTATCGTCTTTGTATTAAGTAAATTTGATGATGTAATGAATGCATATTCGCCAAACACTTCGCCATTTTGCAATCAGACATTCAATTGGTTATTTCAATGTTTGAGCCAGTGGCCACTTTTACCAAACAACATAAATCCGGACTTAATGCGATGAAGCAGATCAGCGGATGGACTTTAATGGACTTTTAATAGACTCACCATGGCAGGATGTGGCCAAGGGCTCCTCATTGGCAGGAAATGGGATGGTTTGTTTTCTTCGTTTGGGCGCTGATGGATGACAAATAGATGTTTCGCGCACACTTTACTGGCACACAGGAAGAAGCACGGGAACGGGATGAGATCATTGCGCCCGCTAGTTCGGGCTTGTTAGCGGCGTACTAACAAACTTTCGGGTGGTCACATGAAGAGCAGACAGGTGACGGGAAGTCACGTGACACGCCAGCTGGCTTCTCGTAGCTTAAAATCGATCAAATATTTATTATCTATTAGTTATTATCAGGAGATAAGGAAAATACACGATGTTTGGCTTTGGGAGTGACGAATTAGATACTCATGCACAAATTAAAGCCAAAGCAATGTTTAAAAGGATCTTGGGATTAAAAAGTGTCACAAAAAAACACCAAATATCTATGGAAACGATCAAAAGTGTAAAACCGAAAAATATTTAAAATACTTGAGAGGGAGGGGAAAATCAATATAAATTAGATGAAAAATATAATATATTTGGGGGAAAAATCAGGAACATACTAGATTGAAAAATATCTGTGAAAACTACCACAAGATGAAATAATGTTAATAATAGTGGACACACAGAGGGCTCCTGAACACGGTGTAAAAGATAAAACTTTATTTGTCCCTGTTGTGACGATACAAAGTCAACAAGTGCAATCAACTGAGAACGGCACGCGACAGTCTAGCTAGTCGTCAACACGGTGGACGGAACGCACACTTACCACTCTCGCAAAAGTATGTGTACAGGTGGCTATTCAACTGTAAGGCAACGGTTACCATGACGACCCGCGGGTCATCACCCCCTGTTTCGTTTGCAGGGAGCGTCACATCACGGCGGGGTCACAAAAAACAAGAAAATGGGAGAAAGGGAAGCGATGATACACTTTACATCATATCCCAGAGAGAACACAATCTTTTTGCCTACTTTAGGAATCTTCTTTAGGACTGGCAATTAATTAAAATCCCAGAAAGAATGAAAAAAAGTTACCCCGATTGAGCCGGGAACAGAGGCGGCAGCTGCGAAGGGAGAAGAGCAAGGGAGCGTGAATTAAAAGCACCGCTGATCCGCAGGCCAATTATTCCTCCCGTGTGTTTTAATGTGTTGGCGTGGCTGTGAAAGCGTGCGGCGCCGGGCAGCCAATTAAACGTTCGCCCCTCCGATGGGACTCAATTCGCCGCTAACATCCTGACCGACAAACGCTGATATTATTGCAGATAACTCCAGGAAGGTTGTGACAACGCCGCGTGTAGTCGTTAAAGTTTTCGAATGACAACCTTTGTGTCATCGGGAGAACAGCATCTCTGTTGTTGCTATGGTGACACAGCGTGACCTACTTTAGTAACCGTGGAGGATTGCGGATGCGTTATTATTATTATTGGTGTGTACAAGTCAAGAAACAACATTGTTAGTCGAATGGCATCTATGCTCAAGTCATTTTAACTGTCAAGATGCCAAGACAAATGTTTGTTTTCTTGCTGATAATTGGGTGACTGTAAATTTTCAGTTTTCTGTAAAAAGGTTGAATCGAGGTAAGGGGTTCTAGAATTTTACTTTTTTTAATTTGAATTAAGAAAAGAATATTATTGTTAGTCTTTAATTTGTATATGCAAAGTCCACATTTGTGAGCATTTTGTTTCAATTTAGAAAACAACAAAGATGATACAATTTTGAAAAAGAAAATCTAATTTTGAGAATTGATTTACAATCTTTAGTCTAACCCTATCAGAACAGAAAAAAAATTGTTTTTAAATCCCTCCCAAAAACTGTAAATATGATTACATTTCATGTTGATCTGACAACTATAAAATTTTAGGTTTCATTTTAATTCTATACAAAAAACAGCATCCTTTTCTTAATTTTGCTCTCCAAAACAAAACAAAAATGTCCACAAAATGTATACATTTTTTTTAATTCTTACTGAGAAGTCTGGAATTATTTTACTGCATTTTGCATGGGGACAGATTGTTGTCACAACATTTATGAAAAAAGTCAGGAATGCAAAGCGATCTTTGAACAAAATCCTCCTAAATTGTCATTTTGCATGTGTGTCTGTGTCTGTAGCACTTCTTTGCCCCGTGATACCGTGTCATCCTTCACTTTACTGTACATTATTGCTGACAATTAACTTTTGATGTTTAATTTGACTCATGGGCGTGTATTTAAACTCCTCAATGGTATAACGTGCATTGTATTGCTCAAGGAGTGGTTGTTGATGGAGGTTACCATGGCAACTAGGCTCCAAATGGATTGCTTTGGGGGTCCCTGATGCTCACTACTGCTTCAGTTGAGATAACCTTTCTCAAAAATGTCGTCGAGGAATGTGATGGAATTGTTTACTATTGTAATTTATTATGAACGGATTGAACACTATTTTTTTTAATGAGTTCCTCTGAGGTTTTACTTGTTTGCAGACCCTTTGCTCTCATTGTAGCCCCCCCCCCCCCCCCCCCCCCCCCCGCGGTCTAAACAACAAACACCGATCACACGTGAAAAATCTACGGATATTTTTAGAGCTACAGCAGGAAAAGCGGCGCGTCTCCATCAAAAATGACGTTGCCGTGCGACTTCGTGTCCCAGCAGGAAACGAAACACAGCTACGTGAGATGCTCGGCATCGACCCAACCAATCACGTGTTCTCCAGGGGTCGCCGCTCATTGTGTGACTATCACAGAAATAAAATCGCAAACCGTGTCTAACAGCTACGCAACACAAAGTGACACAGTCTGAGAAACATTTCAGATTGGAAACCTGCCAATGTGACGGCGTCATCCTCAGTCGCTCAGCTCAGACTGGCCGCCGCTCTCTCAGCTGGCTTGTTAAACGAGGCCGCTGTCAGTCCGCGGCTGGCTTGTGCTCATCAGAGGGGAAAGAGGGCGTCCCTGCCAAAGACTTCCTGGAGGCTGCCAATGTAAGTGTGGATGCAGAGCGTCTGTAAGGTGGGTCGCCTCCTCCGGGTCGCCTTTGGGAAACGGCGCGCTACTTTTCTGCCGGCCACATTGCTCTGTCCAAAGTGGAAAAGGAAAACACGATGCAAGGGGCGACCATTACTTTTGACAATTTAAATATTCAGTTGAATTTACTGCAGCTGCTAAATTTTTTACTCTTTTAACATCTGAACTAAATTGAGAAGATATGCCCGCTATCTTTCAATGCTATGCAGCAACCCTCTTGAAAATTTTCATTACAACAAATCCAGCCTCCATAGAGAACAAATCAAATATTGCCATAGCTGACGATATTTCAAGTCATCAAGACTGAGTATTGGGGAAAGTTTTCAATTAGCAATAATCTTACCTCAGATGAACCTCATAAGCTCCTATATTGCCACGGCCCAGAGATGCGCCCATATTGGCCGTAACAATCACATCACCATTCGCCACACGATGCACAGTGACGGTTTCAACACATTTAAGCTCAAACAGGAACATTAGGAGGTCCCAAAACAAATTCCACATTTAGCTAAATATGTCACTCACACATAACAGTTTCATTTCTGGAAACTCGCCAAAGGTGAGTTATATACTTTAACTTTTCTACTTGACTTTTTTGAAAAGCAATTGTATTTCAATAACCAGGTGACGATCTAAACTGAGGCAGTGTAAATAAAAAATTCAGGTTCCACCGAGATTTGAACTCGGATCGCTGGATTCAGAGTCCAGAGTGCTAACCATTACACCATGGAACCACATACACACATTATAGAAGTTAAGTCTTCCATACGCTCTACTTTGTGTGAGATGCATTGAATCACGACCTAAAGTTTTGGCAAAGAAAGGAGTGAAAGTTACTGAACATGAAAGACATTGTGATGCAGAACTCTGTGTGTGACAACATCCAATAAAAGATGCTAAAAATTCAAATCCGCGTGCTTGCGGCAAAGCCAGAAGGGATTGATTTTTAAAACGTCTCAACTCGTCTTCCCTGGGTGCATCATGGCGTTAATTAACTGGCACCACATGGCCAGCGTTGACGTGCTTTGGCGAGGTCTCGGCGCATGGCTCTCGATTCACATGATTACATCATTTTCATTATTTTTGGTGTTAATTACGCAGCCAAATGAAATACAGAGGGACGCTTTGAAGATGGCGAGGGAAGAGATGTGACTCAACCCAAAATTAAAACATGGAGCATGCAGTACTTTCGCAAGGCTGAACAAATATGTGCCTTGATCTATCAACTCAAGATGTCAAGTAAACAAAAAACTTTTAGATTGACTACTCAATACCATAGATTAAGAAATAAACCCATTGTCTTTGTAGAGTGCCAAAAATTGCCCAAACTTGGTCAATAAAGCTGATTGATTGATAACAAGCTAATGTCAACAATCGAATCCCCATACCGCTCAGCACTCCTTACAGTCAGTTTGCACTTGGAACAATCAAGAGTCACTAAACCTCGGGGTTACTTGTCCAGTTGAGACAATTACTTTGCCTTGGACAACACCAATCATTAAATTATAGAAGCATGTAACATGAGCAGAGCGTATCAGTCCGCTTTATTGTCAATTCCTTCCGGTATGGAAAATATGACTGCGGTGTAATGTTTATATGGTTCCATGGTGTAATGGTTAGCACTCTGGACTCTGAATCCAGCGATCCGAGTTCAAATCTCGGTGGAACCTACATGTTTTTATTTACACAGTTTAGATCGTCACCTGGTTTGATATTATTATTGAAATACAGTTGCTTTTCAAAAAAGTCAAGTAAAAAAAGTACACAACTCACCTTTGCCAAATTCAAATAGTGAGTAACTAATATAGGTTTAATAGCAAGCATGAATAGCATTCAAGTATCTAATTATAAAATATTTCAGTTAACAGAATTAAGTAGTCTCCGTAGAGACTGTCAAAAATTGCCATAGCTGACTATATTTCAAGTCATCAAGGCGGGGTATTGGGTAAAGTTTTCAACTAGCAATAATCGCGCCTCGGATAAACCTCATTGGCTACGATACTGCCACTGCGCAAAGCTGCCAAATAGTTCATCCGGACAATCAGGTCACTAACCCGCATACGTTCCACAGTGACGGTCTGCATATGTACACAATAACAGAAAACAACCTTCACAAATTCCACATTATTAAAATTCGACAGACACACAAAACATTTACATTTTTGGTAAAATGCCTCTAAACACGTTGACGTTCTATATCTTGTGAATATTAAGGAGTACCGCGACGCAATGCATTATGGGCTTTTGATTCCCCCCCAAAACAAGGGGTCATGCATTTTACCTGTTTCAATGGAAACACCAACGTTGACAATGAAACATCTGCTCATATTTGTACCAAATACTTGACCACAATAAGCAAACACGTATTACAGATGCAATGCGGGATTTAAGGATTACGTGAGTGACAGTACGCGAAAATGAGATGCCATCATTTTCCCTAGACACAGCCCAAGCTTAGTGACAACTGTAAGGAAATTATGATATTAACAAGAGCATTAGTCTCCGTAGAGACCGTCAAAAATTGCCATAGCCGACTGTATTTCAAATCGTCAAGGCTGGGTATTGGGTAAAGTTTTCAACTAGCAATAATCACGCCTCGGATAATCCTCATGGGCTACGATACTGCCACTGCGCAAAGCTGAAAAATAGTTCATGCGGACAATCAGGTCACTAACCCGCATACGTTCCACAGTGACGGTCTGCAACACTAAACAACCAGATTTTGGGGGAGCAAACATCTTGCTTTCTTTGTTGCGCCGTGAATGTCAATGTTATGAATTGGTTCCAAAGTCATTTAGTTTTTAAACAGTAGATACTGTTAAGTTGCCTCTTGCAATGGGCTCTTTCTAAATTCACAAACAACTATGGCCTAAGCTGATGTTGTTTCTCATCATTAGGCTAATTCATTTCTCTTTGACAGTGATAGTAGTCTCCGTAGAGACTGTCAAAAATTGCCATAGCCGACTATTTCAAGTCGTCAAGGCAGGGTATTGGGTAAAGTTTTCAACTAGCAATAATCGCGCCTCGGATAATCCTCATGGGCTACGATACTGCCACTGCGCAAGGCTGATGAGTAAAAGGCGCTAAACGTTGGAGTCACCATCCAGCGTACGTACCACAGTGACGGTCTCCGTATAAAATGAACTCCACCTATGTGCAGTTAGACTGGACTTAGCGCTCGATTTGAACTAAGCAAGGTTCGGAACAATTAATGTCGTGGTTAACATATTTTTTTATACTCTTTTGTCAATACGGCCCTGTCTCTAAAGGGCAAAGCGTCAACAGCGTGAGTTAGCATAGGTTAACTTAGCGCACGATGCTTCCTTTGGCCCACTGTGCTATAGCTTCCTCAGCCATCGCCCACTTTTTATAGCCTTAAAGCTGCCTCGGCGGGTCGGAAGGATTGATGAGCGCCGTCGCCCTGAGCTGAGCCGCTGCCTAATGAGGAGACCCCGCGGACGTGTTCCCTCTTAGTTAAGCGTCTCTCCGTACGGCGGAGGAGACCCTTGCGCGGCCGTGGGAGTCATTTGTCAAAAGCGGCTACGAGAAATGATGGCAGCCCGAGAGGCGCAGCTGAAACGGACCGACGTGTGGCAAAGTGAATGAGAAATGGAACGCGCGAGACGCAAACGCGCCTTTGCTCAGTATGATTGCATCGCTTCCGGCGCCGAGGCTCCCGAAAGGATACGAGCGGATCCCTCCCGTGGTTCTTAGTTCACGTTGTAAATCATCTCGGATGCTCACGCAAGGCCACGGACAGATAACGAAAAAAAAAAAACTGATGTGAGATAGCATGTTACTCATTTTTCCTGATTAATAACGGGCTGGGTAAGGAACTATCTTTCGGGAAGCTATTTTTAAGCGCAGAGCGGAAGAGGAATATTAAAAAAGGACTGACCATGCGCTGGACGTGTTGTAGGGCAGCAGCGTGGGGCTGTGGCTCTCCCCTCGGAGACTGTGTCGGGGTTGGTAGAGGCCGGGCGCGACGGGCTGAGCCTGGCTTTGGCTCTCGTCCAACGTGGAGCGCTGCCACTGACTGCGGGCTTTTTTCAGCCAGCGACCCCCCAGGCCCCATTTCTCCAAGTAGACCCGGCACAGCTCGTAATTGACGGCCGAGTAGTAGAGGAAGTCCAGAGCCAGCAGCACCATGACGAAAAAGCCGTAGATCCACACTCCCACCAGCGCTGTGTAATTACTGCGCACAGATGGACACATTGACGCTGCCTGTTTAATGGGGCGGATTAGGCAAAAGTGACATTTTAACGGCTTGTATACAAATAGCTGGATAGCCCGGCGCCATCCATCAAGTGGGAAATTGAACATGGCAGTAAATCTTTGGTAACTCATACGCCTATTTCTGTCAGCGAGCCATTTTGAATTTCTCCAGCTATCAGGTCAAAGTCAAACGGTAAGCAGAGCTGCAATGACTTTTATTAGGTGGACGAATTAGCGTTAGCTTCTGGAAAGTAGCACTAACCCTGCACACAATTGAGTTTTCGGAGTTATTCGATTAATCGACCCAGAAAGTCTTTTTGGCAAACTGCATACAAAGCTTGCGAGAGCGCCGCCTAATGCAAGGCTTGTGTTTAAGTCAAGGTGAGGACAAGCATACAAAAACACGCAAACACATCGATCCGACTCGATCGATCTTGACCTTGCGACGGAAGCAATTGTTATTCCATATTCAACACGGCATAGAAAGAAAAATGGCGGGAACAACGTTCGGATGCTTTCAACCACGAGGAACGAACAGACTGTCGCTCAATCGCGTAAGAATCGACAATGAGCCTTGAATGGCGGAAAAGGGAAAGTTGAAGAAATTGAAAGTCTGAAGGACATTCCTGCTTAGACATAAGCAGCACTCTGAGATGCTATTTCATTTGAATGAAAATGTTTTTCTGAAGGAGTGCGTACATCCGCTAAGGCCACTGTAAAATAAATTGCTTTTGCCCCTGCCGTGCTTAACACATCTGCAACGATACGTTACGCTTCATGTTCCAAAATCCAGCCCGTGTCCTCGTTTGGATGCAGGCCTTTCAATTTTTTTTTCTCGATCCTGCTCGCTCTGAGACAAGACAGGAAACAAAATAACCTCCGAGGACTTCTCATTTACAGAGTGCGGAATGAATATAAAATGACTTTGGTGAAAGAAGCAAAAGCTCTACTAAAATCCAACACTAGAGTATCCCAAGTTTTTTAAAAAATATTCTATTTTATATATTATACATATATAGATAATATATCTATATATTTAAATATATTCTATATATTATATTTCCAAAAAATTCCTGCCTCCAAAAGGTACGTCATAGATGAATTACTCTGACTCACTTGTGTGAATAGCCATGGGAGGAGGTGGTGAGGTTGATCTGCATGAGCACCTGGAACTCGGTGTCATTGCAGCAGTACTTGAAGGCCGTGTTGTTGTGGTGGCAGCAGAACATGTACGTCTTGTTGTCCGACAGCCGGGGGCAGTGAAAGCCAAAGTGGTAGCGCCCCTTGTGGTCCGAATAGGGCTCGCACACTCGGTAGTGAGCTGACAGTGCTGCAGCGGAGGCGAGGGGGAGAGAAAAAAAAAGCATCAAATGTCTCCTTTCTGCTCAGATCAATCGATGTTTGTGTTTGCTTTGATCGCCTGAGCTCAAACAGAAACCGAAGAATGAGATGAAGGTTAAGTGCAGATGATAATAGATCAGCATTTTGAAAAAAAAAAAAAAAGGCCATCGCTTTTAGGTTCAACCATCTTCAGACCCGACGAGGACAATGAAAGAAAAGCGAACAGAGCGGCGAGCGGACGGCTAGGTGCAGCAACATAAAACGTTCGCTTCCACCTTCACGCTGGCTACGTGTGTTGCGGACGATGTAACCGGACTCATTTGCAGCTTTGCGTCTCATAAATCCTGCTCCATAAAAAATGGGCTGAGCTGGCAAAAAATTGACAATAATGTCTAATAAGGATTAAAGTGAGTGTTAAATTGGCTGCTTCAGTGGACAAGGGCTGGTTTGTAACCGACCTGCTTGATTTCTGAACACGCTGTAAAATTTGGAAAAAATATAAAAATATATATAAAAAATGAAAATATATCAAATAAAATATATAAAAAAAAACGTTCGCACAAACTTTCTGAACACGCTGTAAAATTTGGAAACGTTTATAAAAAAATATATACATAAAAAAATAAAAATATATCAAATAAAATATATAAAAAAACTTGGAGAAAAGTAAATCCTTTCAAGTGATTTTCCTATTATTTCTTTTGGGCCATGACGTCTGGCATTAGTGCCACTAAAAATTGAGTATCTTCAAAAGTGTAGACCTGCAGTGGACAGCAGCAGGAAGATGACCGTCAGGACATTCAAGGACTGCCGACTGGTGATAGTCATCTTCTCGCGCTCATGTGGAAAAGGAGGAGGGAGGCAGGCTGGCTGGCTTGGCTGGTGGGGGGCTCGGGCAGCTGTTTCAGCTTGAGCTGGACCTGGTTGTCCCGTGCATGCTGAGAGCTCCTCTCACATGCTTGATGAAGATGCTGCTGCTGCTGGAAGTCAGGAGCCCTGATAGCAAGAAGATATGCACACAAAGAACAGAGTGGGATATTCTCTTTGCTCTTTCTCCACAAGCGACTGCATGCTGCACCGCTTTAAGTGACCGCGATTTGTTCTAAAATCTTTCTTTGCCGCTTTAAGTGACCACAATTTGTTGTAAAATCTTGATCTGGCTATATTTGAAAATGTTATGTAATACAATTTACATAAAGCCGAACCGCAGTGAGAGACACCCTGCTGTTAAGCTCACAGGTAAGCAGAGCTGCGCACGGCTAAAGCGATAAATGCTTCCTTCTTCCATGTGCACGCTAGTTAGTGTAAAATTTTGTTGTGATTAATTAAGGAACGCCCAGACTTTCATTTTGAGCTTTTGCATCAACACTTGCTGCATTTTCGTCACCCTGAGAAAAAAAGCTCCATGTGGAGGCAGACGGGTAAACTCGGTTTGTTTTGGAGCACCAACATCGCACGGAGGAGGGGGGAGAGGTTACAAGTGATGAGAGCAAAGACAGGAAGTTAAAAAGATTCTCTGAGGGAATATTTTTAGGAGGTCACCAAGGCCAGTTCATTTTTTTTACAGACTTGGCTGGCGGTCAAAGGGATGAGGAAGCAACGGTCACGTTTACATGTCAAAAGATTGAGACTCAAGAATTGGAAGAATGCCGGCTGCTAAGTTCCGAGAGCTCGTGCTTGAAATTCCGATCTCAAAGCACAACGACTGTATTTATATTTTCATTATGTCCTATCGGGGTGGGAAGTCAAAGCACCAATCAGTCATTTTTTAAAGACTCACACAGCAGCTAGCACAAAGTGAAATGTGGCTCTGCATGACTTGGAACGCTAATGAAAAATGCACGTTATTAATTGAGCGCGGGAAAGGAAATTAAAGTTCGACCTGCGCTAGCTCCCACTTATCAAAGGAACAGGAGCCGAAAGCTTCAATACACATCGGGCTGCTCGTCTTATATTTAAAAAGCACGCTAGATTGGACGAGCTGTTCCCTTTTCTAAAAACCAGCTGATGTCCCGGGAGACAGGGATATTTTTTTCCCTCTCTGTCAGTCCATCCGTTCTAATTTCAAAACGAGTCAAAGAAATATCCAGGAAGACACTTTTCTAGTAATTGCAGCATTTTGAGATCAAATGTGAAATCAGCATCTGAAATGTACTGGATCATTTTGGTGTTTGCTTGCGACGGAATTGAAACAGGATTAGGAATCAGAAAGACTCCAGCCTTTTTTTAGTCTGCAGTAGGCTGGAAATGTTTCCGCCGTAAATTAACCAAGACTGAAATAACAAGGCAGGGCCATGTTTGTGCTTGTAAATTCATTTTCAAAATAGGAGGATGAAATGTTGCGGCAAAATGTAAGACATTTTTCTCCTGTGCTTTTGATAAATAATAAAGGTGCGAGCGACAAAACTAAAAGGCTGGCTGCGATGAATAAATCATAATTGATGGAAAGCAAAGGAGTCTCTTGTCAGACATTGAACTTTATATTTCAACA
The DNA here is from genome assembly GCF_033458585.1 of Syngnathus typhle. NCBI lineage: Eukaryota > Metazoa > Chordata > Actinopteri > Syngnathiformes > Syngnathidae > Syngnathus > Syngnathus typhle. The sequence goes on from NC_083744.1 coordinate 14,624,372, forward strand.
CGTACAATCCGCACCAGAATGTACTTTTGTCATCCCCGAATGTTTCCTTAATCGAACCTCCCCGTCTCGCCGCGGTGCGATGATTGGTGCGCTCTTTAAGTGCCTCGGCGGCACCAGCGGTAATTGCTCACTTAATATTTCTCGGTGCCAGCACAAGTGACCAATACAGACAAATAAATGCTTTTTGTTTTACACGCCGGGAGCTTGTTAAACTCGGTAAACAAGGCTCGGACGGGGAAGAGGAGAACCTTGACCGCTTCATCGCACGTGACGAACTCCATGATAAGCGTTTTCATCACGGAGCTATAAAAGCCTTAAATCAGATATGTCCAAACTTCTTCCACCGTGTGCCAAGCAGAATAACGGAAGAAGGGGGGAGGGGGGTCAGTGTAGTCCATTCCAGCAACAAAATAGTTTTCACGCAAGAATTTTGTCTGATTTTGTCTCAAAGGTAATCTAGTGTGATTTGTAGAAAAGAAAAAAAATGTCAGATTGACTCAAAAGCTTTTATGTCTATGGAACCCCCCCTACCCTGGAAACAAAAATGGTACAGTCCTGTCATCCTCCACCAACAAATGAACACATCCTTGTTAACGTTTCAACTTGATGTCATTCTTGCTAGCATGTGTGGAAAGTGATTTGGAAATGGGAATCTTGTCTTGAGCTCATACACTAATCAGTCTTCCTCAACATGGAATCGTTAAAAGAAAGTGGAGGGCATTAAACATCCTGTTCCATTAGGATATGAGCTCACGAAAGGGACATTGACAGGCATGATGTCATGCCGTATTCTTCAGGATGTCCGTGCAGCAGAGTGGAAAGCACTCTCGGCGCCGACAGGATATTTGAACGACGACACGGCGAAGAAGCAATAATCGATGGCCGGTCATCCATTTTCGAAAGCGCTTCCACTCAAGGTCGTGGAGGAGCTGGAGACTATGGGGGCGAAAAAAGTGCGCCTTGCACTCGACTGGTTGCCGGGCCATCTCGGGGGAACAAATCGAAACCGACAACCGTTTACAGTCACGTGAGTGGGAACTGAGCTGAGACTCCGAGTACCAAAGTCAGGCGGGTCTACACTATCGGAATAGCGAGGCCATGTTAGGATTTGATGTTCATTTCATTGAACGTGAAATATTGATTAAGATGTGGAATAAAGTCACATCAATAACCAAGATATAAATTTCTCCAGATTTTACGGCAACCATAAAAGTATGAATCACTCAATGTCGTTCTCAATGTAGTCGTCACAGACAAAACTAAAATCGACGCACCTGTCAGTCACACGTTACAGTGCATCATACAAAAAAATGATCAAATTATGAAAGTAATTAAATTCACAAAGGTGCTTTTTTTCTTTCATTATTAGCTTCAGTATATTTTACAACACGCAGGCCCCGACAGCCAGATTTGTACGATCGGTGGGCTGAATAAATTTTCCACATCAAATATTCTAAATAAAGACCAGAGGCGGCAGATTGTTTTGGTCTGGTGGCTTGATGTTGCCTGGGAGACATCTACGTCACGCCAGATACGAGGAGTGAGTGTAACATCAATTAATTAGCGGTGTAGTAAAACGAGAGGTGTAAAAGGCGGTGAAAAAAAAGATAACGGAGGGGACGGGGGGGGGGGGGCAACAAAACAGGGGTTGCCATAGTGCCAACGAGGCTGCATAAATGGACTGGCTTATTGTGCACCGTAGACACCTCACTGCACGGGTGGCCTGTTTTGCGTTCACGTCGCTAATGGTTTGTTAGCTTTACTGATGCTAATAAAACTCGCATCTGCAGGCTGTATTTGTACCTGCTGAGAGCCGTCGCAGTGATGGAAGCCAGTCGGCTTCCTCGCTGTTTAGATTTAGTCTGGCAAGCGTCGTCAGTGGCCAAGGCCGACCGGAGGATCAAAATGGATGTTTATTGTGAAAGAGGGCGGGGGGTGGGGGGGGGTGGGGGGGGGGAATAGCAACACTGTGATCTTGTGCTAAAAAAAATTCGATTTTCTTTTGGATAACAAATGAAAAAACTGGGGGGGGGGACATTTTTTGGAAAAGCACACGTCGCCAAATTCCATCATTTTGATATTCTCATTCAATTCAACAATGTAAATATCTTTCGGCACAGCAAAATATTTCCGCATCTCGGTCCAGGCAAAAGTTTCTTTCTTTCTCCTTAAACGCAGCGCTGAAAAGTGCACATGCACCATCCCTGAAACGATGATTCCTATTTCCATTATTTGCCTTATCCTTGCACTTGAAAAATCAATCTCAGGAAATTTGAATCAAAAGTGAAGCGTGATATCCAGCTTTTCCAATCTGCTCCGGCGTAAACCGAGACAGTTGTTTAGATCTTTCCGGTCAGAAACTACCTGCTCTCCCTGGAGCACCTTATTTCCATTCAAATCAGTATTTAAAATGCATAGCGGGTGGGGGAAGGGAAGGATTGCCGGAGAGGCGGGTTCTACATTTTCTGCCGATTCAATCCCATGTCACGACGTGAAAGTGTAATTATAGCAGCACACGCAGGAGGAAGCGTCGTGGCGACAATTGCTCGCCGTCTTCTTGCCTGAGACGAGATGTTGATGAATCGTAAATCTGCACAACTCCTCTCAATAGTCAGCAAGCTTAAATTGAGGAATCGCAGTTCTGCAGCCGTCATTGATACAAATCACAGAGAGTCCCGACGTGCGGCTCCCACCCACTCGGGGTCATGGGATGATGATTAATGAGAATACAGACATGCTTTCTTGGACTCAAATGAAAAACGCCTCAATAATTGTGCTACTGAGGAGCATCCAGTAACTATCAAAGCGGTCAAGGCTGACATTCCACACCAAAACGTTCTCAGGGCCAATTGTGGAATTCATCAAGTAATACGACAAAATTTGAGTTCAAATATGCCGACAGTTATTTCGCTTCTCGCCCAAAGTCAGCTCGTTTTCCCGCAGTCTATCGTCATCTATGATGCATGCAGACAAGCCCACCCGCTCGCTATCTCACGGACACAAATCGCCATTATTTGCTCGGATTCACTTTAACACCCCAGCCGGGCCTTGCGCGGTATCTCTCTTGGAAACCTCCCCCGATTGACATCCGCCTGACCCTGGATTTAAAATAGCACCGAAGTAACAGCCTGCTGGGAATTAAAAAAAAAAAAAAAAATTCGTATGACGTGAGGACACAGAATGGCAAAGACAGAGCGGCTTTATCATCTTTGTTATTGTCCCCCTGTAGCCAACACAATCAAGTCGTTACGCAACACACGGTGACGCAGAAACACTTAACGCTGAGAATATAAATGCCCTTGTGATCGAAAAAGTGAGAAATCGTAACAGATCAAACCTGTCCCACAAGTCCAACGTTGCCATAGAAACTATTAACACCTTCCAAAATTTAAAGACTTCAGGGGGGACTAGCTTGCTTTCAAACTTTTAAGACGATTAACCCAACAAGCCAGCAAGAAAACAATCGTCATTTTCCGAGGGCAGCGCGACCTCGCCGCAGTGACGCAAAGACCCGCGCTACCTTCAGAGCAGACCAACCGGGAACATTCATAATATCCTTTTGGCCGCCTGTTATACAACCTGGCCCGAGAAAATCCGAGGCGGCGCTTGCAGATGCGTCCAGTCGGTATTATTTTTATGACGATAATTACGGGAAGTGCTGCTCCACCTGCCATCGTTTTCATCGTTACGCAGGCTGTTCCGCTTTTGACCCACCGGTGAGTGAACTCTCGCCGGCTGGCTTTTGGCACACTTGTGAATGATAACTTCCTGTGCGTCGACAACTCTGCGGCGACTCGTTAAAAAAAAAAAAAGCCCTTCAGCGCATTTCTCAGACTGTGAATTGAGTTTTATGATGCCAATCAAGAATGGCAGCAACCTGCAGTTTGACTAATAATATGCAAAAGGGTTTATTATTAGTCATTACTGCAGGGAAGGATTATGGTGGGCGCTGGCATTGCATGGTGGATTGGAAATGACTGTCATTTGAGGTCATAATGACTCAGGAATTACTGAGCCTTTTAGAAATGCTGTTATCTTTGCGCACATATTGCACATTATGAATTGGACTGCATAGCAGGGGTGTGCAACCTACAGCGTAAGTCTGGCCTACAATGCCAACAAATGAAATTGGCTCAAATTTGACAGCTATCCGACTATTTTTTTTTTTTTTTTTTAGGAAATGCCCAAACTATCTATCCACATGTGTTGCTCCACCATTTATGTTCAGGTTCGCTGATTTGAAGAGTTATAACACCGCAGCACTCTTTGTTAGCCTGTCTATGCTGTTTGACATTGTTTGTTAGCATTAAGCGAAACGAAATTCGCCAAGCTATGTGTGTGATTTTTGTTTTGTGTGTACTTTGGGAGTGATGAACCGAAAACACGATAACACCTTCAATGTGTTTTGGGACAGTTTGGGAATCCCGGCACTATAGGCCGCACACGAGAAACTGGTTTACTGCCTCGGCAAAAGGGAATTCCTGCTACATGCTGTACTTAGCACAGCAGGCCGAGCCTTCAGAGAGAAATAAAGTCACAAAAGCGCCATCTGTCGCAATCAAGCCCTGTTTGTTATTTGCCTATCTTTCTTGTCGGAAGCAGCACTGTGAGTTCTATCACCTTGTAATACAGCAAGGGGGCAAAAAAAAAACTTTTAAAAAGAAGGCCAAATGTTCAGCTTGTTCCTCGAGTTCACAAAGCCGGTTTGACCGACACGCTCCTCTCCTCAGGCCGACAAAAAGAAGTGATTTGCAGTGACTAAAGGCCGGAGCAGTGACACGTCTGGCTCTTTAATCAGGAGCCAGAGTCTGACACGGACGCTTAACCCCTCGCGCGGCGACCCCTGGGGGGCCAGAGCTTCTTTCTTAGCCACCTCTAGCGAGAAGGTCGCTTAGATCAATAACTTTATATAGAGTGAGGACCTTTGAGCGGATTTTTTGCGCTGCACTTGTACCGATTTCCTCTGCTGTGCTTTAATCTGGATACAAGGTTTAAAAAGAGAAAAACAATGAATCTTCCTTTAGAAAAATGTTAATTAATCTCAGTTTTTAATTTAACAATGTTTTTTATTGTGCCGATTAGAGAGGGTTTTTTTTTTCACAACGCTAAGTTAGCCAAATTAATTGCAGATTAATCAGGGCTAGGAGCAAGCGAGACAAAATGGAGCGTGCTAATTAGCCAGAACGAGGAAAGCCGCTGTTGATTCATTCTCGCGAGGTGAACAATCGCCCGGATGCAAAGTCAAGCCCTCGAATTGGATGTCTGTAAAATCAAACAGACAACAACAAAAAATATTTACTTGAATAAACACTGTGTGACAAAGTAGCGGGCATTTCCGTTTCCATCTCTAACAATGATGTAGGAGTGGTCCCGCCGGGGTCATTCGATAGGAGGTTAAATACAGGTTGAGCCTGCGGGCCAGTTAACGGCGAAGCAAGGCCGCGGCATCACGCAACATTTACACGCCGGGAAAACACCCTGCGGCGTCACAATTAGGCGGAGAAAGGCTGGCTTCTCAAACAATGCTTCATAATTGATGTCATGAACGCCTGGCGCGGGTACGAGAGGGAAAAAAACAAAACAGCTCGACTATTTATTTGCTCAGTATATGTATGATTTCCCCGAGTATTCCTTTCAAATGCTCCTTCAAGCGTGATTTCACTCTTTCCGCTGGGTCAATACGACAAAAGAATCTGAATCAGTCTTTTTTTTTTTAACACACACACAGAGACACACACACACACACACGAGGCGCTGTTATACAAACATCGCCGACGGGCAGAACAGCTTGTTGATTTTTTAATTATTCTCCGCGCGTATCAAGCAAAGCGACACGCAAAGAACGCTCGCAGCCTTTGACGTAAACACACAAAGAGCGAGTGTGTGTAAATATGCGCTCACTTGTCTTATAGATATTTCATCATTTTCTCAGCTATGAACTTTGGAGAGGTAGCCGTATCGGGAAAGAAGCCGTCGTGATCGTTGTGGTGTTGATTGACTTTCATGCTTTCCCTGTCTTCCTTTTCATACTGCTCGTTTCTATTCTGCCTAGCAACAAGCAGATCAATAAATGCTAACGTGTCTTTGCTGTCAAAAAAAAGACATCGTACTTTTCTTTCCACTGCAATGTGTGGCTTGCTAATAAAGTAGCGGGCGCCACATAAGACAAGATAAAGTGGACACTGGAACTGGGAGTCGCCGTTTGGTCTCGAAAATCGAATCGTGTGTGTGTGATTGTCTTGGCTAGATGATATCTAATTGGCGGAAAGGAAAGTAGCATCAAAGGTGTCATCAATCATCCCTCGAACTGTGACACACGTTTTCTCATTCAGCTCTGCCAAGCGGTCATTAATTCATTAATGCAAGAGTTGAACTCTGGCAGGAAGCCAAATAGACGCCACGATGAACTAAACGGGCGGCGTTTCCGTGTAAAGCGTGAATAGTGGATGACAAGAGCTGCCGTTGAGTTTGATACGGTGGAAGATTCAGCCGACGATGGTTTCATCAATCAGTCCGACAGCGTTCACACAATTAGGCAACGTGATGCTCACGAGCTCGCCATCGTGAATGGCGTGAAATTCCCAAGACTAGCTAAAAGTTAGCGAAGCTAGCAAAGCGGACAGAGGGAGGCTGTCAAATGTTTTGTCTTCATTCGCAGGACTGACGTTGACGTCTTATTTTTCCAGAAGAATCCCTAGGCTGAGGTTTCGATTTCTTTGTCGGCCCCGTACATTTTCGATGCGAAGCCGTTTAGCTCGCAGCCTCGGGCTCCGCTGCCTCTTTGCCTTTTACTCCCAATTTAATTGCTAAGAAAATACGAAGTATGATTCTTTCTCCGATTAACCGGTCACCCCTTTTTTTTTTTTATGTCGTTGGAGCGTGATGAACCGCGAGACGGCGTTAAACACGAGGCATGCGCGGTTTTGACATTCAGCCACGTGATGATTGTCTTTCATCAGCACCAATGTGAAGAGCTCTTCACTCTAAATGATCACCTTGATAGCTTCTGCCGAGGCACCGGTCACGACGCCTCGCTTCGTTCTGCTTTTCCCCATGCATGTGTGTGTGTTAGTGTGTGTGTAGACTACAGCGGTGCTGTCAGATTCATTTTCATCCAGAGGCCACATTAGCATTCGGGTTCCCACAAAGGACTGTTAATAAGTGAATCTGGGACTGTATTCATCTCATGATGACATACTGTAGTTGCTTCAGCATTTGATTAGTATCCCTTTGAGCAAGAGAGGGTTAGGGTTAGGAATAATTTGTTGGAAAAAAAAACAATACTGTTTGCTGGCTTTCCAGTACATACAATTTATAGGTGAAGCGTTGTTATTTGACCAGTGTTTAAGCTGTTATCTTTGACTGCAACTTTGATATTGCACCAACAGGGCGGCGCTGCACAAAACAGAAAGAAGAAATTAGCAGTGGATTTTTAAAAAGTCTCCAGATTTTTTATGTGCATGTGGCAACACTTCACTACTCGCACACTTAAGACTTGATTAAATGACAAAGTGTGAATTGTTGAATGGTTTGTTTTTCATCTTATCAACATATCTTGTCAACAGTTTACGGCAGCAGACGAGGGACTACAAATGTAAATAAGCGATATGCTAACTTTTACACAAGCAAAGTATTATACTAGCATTTATCAATGTGCATCATCCCCTTTAAGTAACGGCAACTGAAAGAAGTCAAAAAAGATATCATAATTGAGAGCCTTATGTTTGGGCTTTTCATTGCTGTCTCGTAAAATAAGCGAGTAAATGTTTTTGCTGCGATTCAAGCAGGGACTTAACCTATTTTAGCTTTTTCTTTTTCTTTTATTGACTGCATAATGTTTACGACTGTGCACTTCAAGCACGTAAAGCACTTTGTGAAGATGTCTTTCTAAATAGAAACGTACTTACCATAATCGGTGCAGTATCGAATTCACCGCATAAAATGATGGAATTAAATATACAGTGCACCGTACAGTATGTTCTCCTAGGTTCTGTTTGAGCGGTCAGGTGACACGCACTCATGGATGAGCGAGACAAGGTGACACAACACACGCACGCCTCCGCTGATGACTGATGGCCAAACACGACCCACGTGACCTCGCGTGTGTTCAGTCGCTCCCGCCGAGGCGACGATGAGCCGATAACACGCGAGCATGTTTAGTGTCCTGAGAAGGGCTCGTTTTTTTACTTTCAGAAGTCTTTGTATAAACACAACGGCTCGACGCAGACGCGCACAAATGAAGCGCATTGTGCACGTCTTACGCAATATTTCTTCTTTTGGTGTCTAAACACGCTCGGTAATGACTCCACATGCTCAACCGCTATAAGCTAAATGATCACAAAAGAAGCGGCGGGACAATAAATGGCTCCCGAGCTGCTTTTAAAAACAATTGGGCCCCAATAAAAACGCCAACTTTGACGGGTCATCCTGTGCCACCACGCACGCCATCCCAGCCGTTCAATGTAAAGTGTTTGAAGTGTCTGGAAAGCAACGCAAGGGAGAATCCCAAACGTCACTCGTCGAAAATGTGCGGCAGACGTGTTAAACACTTATCCACTATGCTGTCCTGGATTTGATCCAGGTGGGGAGCGGCGCAAGAAATAAATGTTGATGGACACTTTAGTGAATGACCGAGGCCATAATACAAACTATAATCCATGGTATTTTATTCTATATTTTGATTTGTGATGATATATCTTTTAAAAATGCACGTACATTTCTATTGATTGTTTTTCTTTTCATTCTGAATCTAAACATTTTTTTCAGGTGAGGATGTTTATGTCGGTCGTAAACATGCGTTTGTTGGCAGCTATTATAATACACAAATATTAAATAATGATTATTAACTAGTTCAAAAATTAACAAAAAAATATCATTTCGTCACTATCGGATGGAACTCTTCCCTGTCCAAATTTGGTCAATTTCATATTTTCTCCACAAATTCTTATGTTTTACAAATGATTGACCAATCAAAGGTGTTGGAAATATCTTGCTCTCTTTGACGACGCAACGTTAATAGGTCTTGAACAATTTCCTGAAAAGTGACAAATATTGCCCAGCACCAGCCATTTAAAGCCATAAAAGGCCTCACCGCCTTTAGAAGAAGCACAAAATAATATGAGCTCATCATCCAGGGAGTGAATCTTCTCCGCGTACGTGGATGAAGGCACATTACAGGCATCTTCCACGCCATGCCAGCAATATCGTAGTCTGCAACATTGTTCCCAGTCACGCCGAATCATTAAAACTGACAGCGACCGCCGCTGGGCAAGAATATCTCACCGAAGAGCAAGCTTTTTTTTTTTTTTTGACGTGACTGAACAAAGGGAATCTCCTGCCTCCCTATCACCCCCCCCCCTCTGTTTTCTTGCCTAAATCCAACCAAGCGTCTCCCTCACGTCTGTTTCCAAGTCACCACACCAGAGACACCGCCTACCTGCCAATTGTGCTTATTAGCCTCCGAGTCATGCCTCGAGAGGGGAAAAAAAAAAAACTACACACTCCACCTGAGCGCCTCAATGCACTTTCAGACGGCAAAAAAGTCAAAAGTGAAAGTCCAACTTGTGTTCTCCATTAAAAGTGACTGACGGTGTGTTTGGATCATCACTCCGAGCCCGAAATCACCAGTGTGAAGTGTCGGGTGATGCGCAGCTGACCTTGTTGGAGCATGAAGAAGCGGGGAGGTTCACTTCCCAGCTTGTCGCCACCCTGTTGCGTCTCTTCCCTCACCCGCTGATCCTCCTCATCTTCCTCCCGGGTCAACTTGACGAGCTGCTCACGAGGGAAAGGCGGCCGGATGAGGAAGCGAATGCACTCTTCACGCCCCCGACTTTCCTCCTCGGCGGCGGTGTCTCCCTCATCTGTCGGAGCGCGGCGGCAGCTGAGTTAAGAGAGAGCGAAAGACAGAGTGAGATGAAACAACACCCGGGAGAGAGAGAGAGAGCGAGCGAGGGAGGGTGGGGAAAAGAGGGAGGGAGGGAGCTGGTGTGGATTCTCCATAGTGCTTGTTTATCTGGCTGTATGTCTCCTCTCCTTCAATCGTCATTCCTCCCGAGGGCCACACACTTCCTGTTAGCGCTGGGCTCAACTTACCTTCTGAGTGAAATCCATTTTGTCCACTTTGCTTTTTTCACCCCAACCCTAATGTATGTTTGACCATGGTACATTAGCGTCCATTAGTTTCTCCCTCGGGTCAGCCATTATGTATTCGTGCCACACCCTCCCGTCAAGTTTTCATGCTAGTTCACGTTTTACTCAAATAGAGGTCGACTATTAGACTTGGCTGGTGAATCAATTCCCTGAGGATGATGTTTTTTGTATGTTCCATCAATAGAACAAATCGGACATTTTGTGACATTTAATTGCCCGTGCTTTTGGTGTGTCTGTGTCACGGCGATCGTGCGATAATGCGTTTCCGCGACGAGACGAGGAAGCCATCCGGGTTTAAGTGTCTCTCAAGAGTTCCGAGACCGATTGAATCAATAGACATGAGAGGCGCCGGATCGATTAAGGTCTCGCGCATCAGATTAAAAGTTGTCCTGTACTCAGGTGAACTGATCAGGTGGGAACGGTTGATTGAAGGAGAGGAGCAGGAGGAAGAAGCGAACGGAAAAACACTGATGAGAAGAGCGCACGGGAAAAAGAACACAGTCAAACTGTGACAAAACGACGACTGTGGAAGTTAAGTACGACTACAAGGTGTCAGCGGCTCCTTTTACCGACGGGGAAGCGGGAACAAAGGGAACCTGTGTGAGAGATCTTGCCGGCAAAAAGCAACAGCAGGCTCTCTTTGCTTGCGCAACATTGGCGCGAGATTCTTTCTGAAACATTAAACATGTTCCGCCGAGTACATTCCTCCACATGACATCTTTTGTGGCGCTCTTCATGGAATCAACATTCAGCGTGAGGGAGACACTTTGCTAGCGCAAATGTTTTATTTCAACCATGTCAAAAGAAATAAAGTGATCACGCGGACCCATCAGCGGTTTATATAAGAGCAAGACCGGCATCCATGCTTGAATTGTTTTCTATGCCATGAATTATACAAAAGGGCCGTGCGCATGTTCATCAACTCTTATTATCGACACCGCCTGCACGTTTCAGGAAAGCAAGCTCTTGTTATTTTTATATTTTTCTTTGGATGAGGATTGGCTTATATAGTCGGCCATTTTACCCGCAGGCTATTTGATGCAGATGTGACTTTCACTTTTTAAAATATAAACACACTCCAGGCCAAGTTTGGTATTAAATGGGAGCCATTCTGGGAAACGTCTGTTGTGATTATTTCTTTTCCTCCACGGCCGTGACGGAAGTGATGCTGTTCAAATGTGCGGCTTCGTCCCATGACGATCAAGCCGGTGAGTGTTGTCGCCAAATAATTTCTCAGGGGCCCCGGCTTAAAGCGCTCAAGATGGAGGTCAAAGGAGGCCCGGCGAAGCGTGCAAATCCGTGCTGAGTAATTGCACGTCCCTATTTTATTTTGGAAGGATGCTGCTTACGTGCATTTGGACCCTTCTGGCCGGTGGGGACAATCATCTTGCATTTGGATATTGAGGTGCACTTCTTCCCACCACCAAGTGGTTCTATTGATATATTGGGAGTGGGGTGAGGGCGAGCAGGATTGCATAAAAAAACAATTTCCTTTTTACTTAGGAAAGGGCAGAAGAAAACAAACCAGTGGCATAGATCTAGAAAAAGTGCAGATTCCAAGTATAAGAAGGAAACTTGTTACTAGGCAGGGTTTGTCGTGCAGTCAATTGTGCCTAATTTGCTCATGGGAATAAAATGCCACATTAAATTTGTGACTGGAGAAAAAAAAAAAAGAAACATGAATCCTGGGTAAAATTTTTGCTCGGAAGTAAAAAAATAAATAAATAAAATTAAATAAACATTAAAATGCTCAAGTTTGGTCACCACTGTACTAAAATATTTTTTTACTAGCTCTAATGACACGCAAAAGCATTGCATTTTGATCTCAAAATTATATTGATGTTATTTTATCTTGGCCAATTAATTTTCATACCGCAGGACCTGACCTGTTTGATAGCACAATGGCAGCCGTCAAGAGTTTGGACGGCCCAACGCTGGGAACGACAAGCAATTTTTGGTGAGATGCCACAGCCAATTTGTCAATCACACAGCGAGCAATAACGCTGTCAGTCAAACACCAGGCTTGGAAAATTACATCCACCCAACAATGATTTCATCTAATGGTACAACTTTCAGTCACATTCCGCAACACTGCAGCTTAATTAGCTTGTCCGCCTCTCATTTTCCCGAGAAGCATGCGGCGTGCTCCGCAGCTTTGTTTGCCTTTCCAAATGGGGAATTTAGATTTCCGCGCCGCTATTTTCCAGCTAGCTGAGTGCTTTATGATCGAGTCTTGTGATTGCTGATGGTAAGTGACGCCCCACGTGATTTGAAACAAGCAACAGGAACTTTTGAGGCAATTACAAGCTCATCAGAGAAGTCCCCGAGGAAACCCACGCATCAAACGCTTGGCTAAGTCAGGTACGACTTCCTAATAAGCTTCAGAGGAACAAGGGTCAATCGGCTGAGAGCAATCGATTTAAAACATCGGGCCAAAACGGAACAAGACTGTTTTATACCTTGACTGGTGACTTGAGATACGAGTTCAGTTACGGCTAGGACCACACTTGTAACTCAAAAACGGAATTAATAAATTAGATGATTTTTTTTTTTTGTTTGTCTACATGTGTTGCTCAACCGGTTGTGTTCAATAGTAGTGGCTGCATTATGTCATTTTATTGACCTTGGATTTAACTTGACAGTTGACGGCGAGTGGCAATAAACAGCTGGACGTTTCTTTTGGAACAATTCAAATTGCTGCTTGCTATGAAATGAGTCGAGTTATTTCTGCATCTAAGTCAAGCTAAAAATTGATCCTGAGTGATTTGATACAGAAGTGTGACACAGACGTGTTCACCAGGACACTGTACGGCCATTTCAATCCATTTTTTCTCCCTCAAAATGGATACAGTAAAATGTCAAATAGCGGAGGGTGGCTCCATCAAATATTCAAAAGCCGCCAATAGTTTTTGTGCTTTATTCATCCCTGTCGCCGTGTAAACAACAAAGTCACTCGTCAGGCTTCTTTTCACTGTGAAGGCTGCACAAAGGCGTCGTTGTCAGTCAGGCCTGTTTTGAAAGGTGAAGGCCTGCGTGAGTTTTTGGGCTGCGGGATGATTTTGCCATGAATATCTCAAGTGCTCCTAAATGTGCTTGAAAAACATACAAAAGGAATAAAATGACCAATAACAACAAACGCCAAAATTCTTTTTTGGCCTCAGACGGATTTGAGTTTACTTTCTACTTGCAGTTTGAAATCCTTCTTTTTTTTTGTTTTACACTTGTGTTGCCATTCATAGTGATTAACTAATATTTAGAGTGTACAAAAGTGAATCTCAAACATTCTTTCAACTTCTATTATTCCCCATAAGAGCAACATCACTTTTAAAACCCCAAACGGTCGACCGGTTTATAATCCACCCTCAGAGTCCGCTATGAATGAGATCTTATCTTTAAGACTGAAAGTCACAGATGGTATTTATATGCAACAAAGATATCTACTGCTGCTACTGTGATTAAACTGAATGTCAAAGTGAACACTCCAGTCGCCTGTAAGTTAAATGGAGCAGTAGTGATGGAATTCAATTCAGTGACACAAACATTAACCTCGGCAGAAGCCGTCCAGGAAGCCTCTTGCGATCGCCAAGACGTTTTAGCCCTGGCAGAGAACTATTTATATTATGTTTGATAGGCTTTTAAGGCCACATGTATCCAGACCGTTGCGTGTAATAGCTCGTCGTTGCTGTGGGGAGCAAATCTGTCAAACGTCCTCTGTAACTACAACAGCGCCACCGCGCCAGCAGAGGATTGATGACTCGCGGAAACTTGTAAAAAAAAACTTCGGAGCCATCCTGAACTCTGCATTGAGACTTTTAAAGGAGGCACGACAGGTGAGATATTCCTTTCCCAACTCATCTGTTCCAATCACGTGGCGTCCGTTCGACCTTGGAAGTTCCACCGGATTTTTGTTGGTGTCATCATAATCTGTCCTTTCATCGGTCGTAACGTGGCTCAGCGCTTGAGGAAGTCCGTGTGTCGGGAAAGGTCCATAATTCAAAACTACTGATTGATGCGACCTTCCGTGTCATGCTGGCGCATTTCAAGGTGCCGTGCGTTTAGAAGCTGTAAACATACGTAGAGCTGAGATGGATGAGTAGCAAATGGGGGACGAGAGTGTATTAATATTCTGAGTGGCCAGTGTGTCAACGTCGGGTCAGCTCAATGTCATCGGTAGCCTGATTGGGGTCAAACGCAATTTGCAGAGTGGCTCGGATGAGGTCATGTAAGCGGACCTCGGATGAGGGAAATACAAGATCATAATTATGCTTCGAGTTGTCTTTCATGTCTCAAAAAATATCCACATTGCTTAACTCATTCACTGCCAACCAAGTTAATATCTTTGACGTCTATAATCGTCAATGGCACTGAATGAGTTAAAAGTAAGCGAGGCTATTGTTTTTTTTTAAGAGAATAGTGGTGAATCATTTCCAATTTAGTGACAGCATGTCAATTAGGGACTCGTTATGAAAATAGGCTCTATTTTTCATTCCGAACAAAGTTTACAATTATTTATGGCTTCTAAAATCTGCTTATAAAGCGAGCCAATCACCCCAATAGATAGCGAGAGGACAAGCTTTGTTAAGCAATTTGGGGGATTCTAATTATACTTTAAATTACATTATCATAAATCAATAAAAGGTCATTCCGATGCTGACTACAAATGAGTACAAACATTAGCTGTACTTCAACTCTGTAATGAGGAGTTATTATGACAGTATCAAAAGGCAAATAAAGTCGTGGCTCTTATTTTCATGCATTCCAATCCAAAACTTTCGAAAAATAATAAACAGCAGGAATCAAATGTGATTCAATCCAGAACATTATTGGGCACAAAATACCTCCTCCGTTGTCCTCTCGCTGGCCTCAGTCTGAACGGAGCGCGGTAGTAAAAAGAAGCAGGCTCCTCTCATATATAAACTTTGGCTGTTCTGCTCCTTCCAGTGTTTGGCTGCACAAGACAAACAAGTGAAATCATCCAAGACTGAATCATCATCTCCGAGATCATGCCGGAGTACCAGAATATAAATTTTAATTGCTCAGGCGAAGCGAAGAGAGCTGAGTTACTGCGAAGAACTAGCGGGGCAATAAATACGACACCGTTGAGCGTATAAAGCCACGGAGCGCTTTTTTTTTCCCCTTTCAGGAATCATTCGGTATAAGGCGAAAGAACCCAGTGTCCTTGAGATCCCGGACACGTAATTTACCGACAAATGCCAATCCTCCTTTCCCTATTTTCATAGCCGACAATCGGACGGACGTGTCAGAGATCACAGGTCGTCGCCAGGATCAGATTGTCAAACAGGATTTTAATTGACATCCACAAAGCAATGAGTGAGCGGCGACCATGTGGGCCGACAACAATGAAGCGCAAAGTTAAATGCGGTAGGCCTGTTTAAATAACTAATCACAGCCAACAAGCATAAACACGCTTTCCAGCTTGCCACTTTGAAATGGGCCAAGTGCTTCTATAAACAATGTGAACAGTGCTTCCGAGACGGTGGCTTGTCATTGGTCAGCAGACCAAAAAAAAAAAGAAAAAGAAAAGAAAGGAAAGAAAGTTGGCATGTGCCAAAGTAAGGCTGTAGATAAAATAAAATGAAATACCCTCTTTGTCTTAGATGGGCACACCAACATTTGGTTTCGAGTGCACATTTTTTGAATTGCAATGTACTTGACGAGTTTGTCTGTCAGTTCCGAAAGCGAGATCAAGGTCCGCGTTCGATCTTTGACCATGGTCAAGTTCTATTTGATTGCTTGGCCATCAAAGCACTCTAATATGACAGTGACACTGTGGACATGCTCA
This sequence comes from Syngnathus typhle, assembly GCF_033458585.1. Taxonomy (NCBI): domain Eukaryota; kingdom Metazoa; phylum Chordata; class Actinopteri; order Syngnathiformes; family Syngnathidae; genus Syngnathus; species Syngnathus typhle. The sequence continues at coordinate 14,640,324 of NC_083744.1, forward strand.
AGGATGCAGAGCAAAGGCCGCAAGCAAAAAAAAACCACTACTTTTGAAAATAGCATGTAACATTTCTCAGAATTTTTATGCACCTACGCAGTTCCGATTTTACTTGACAAGAGATTGGAGGGCACGTTGATTAGTGACGACAGATGACAGTTGAGCGGTTTGGTGTCTGTCTTAAGCTTGCCAGGTCACAAATGACCATGTGGAAATAAATACTATGTTCAGCTGTGCCTTGGTTTTCTGTTTTATTTGCTGTATTTATACCAATGGGTGTGGCGGTCTTAAGATAATTGGTGCAGTTATGTTTGTTTTTTTTAGATGCTACGAGGCAGCTGAAGGAATATTTTTCTAGAAAAGACTCGGGTGAAATGAAGTTCTCGCAGGTGCGCTTCATGCCGGCGGGCGTGGGCAGAGGGGTCACTCGTTAAGCTTCTCTTCCTTTACTCCTCTGACATGGTCATCTATCACACACGCTTGCGTGTTGACAACCGGAGTGTCGCTCAAATGAGATGTTTTCACTTTGTTGAGACGGGCAGATTCTCTCACGGGTTTAAAAACTTTGGAAATGCTCAACTTTTTCTGTCATATGTGCTGATGCTTTCAGATTCCCTGGTGGTCTAGTGGTTAGGATTCGGCGCTCTCACCGCCGCGGCCCGGGTTCGATTCCCGGTCAGGGAAAGCGAGTTTTTTTTCCTTTTCTACACTATTTTACAAGAACTGAGTCCAGCAAGAAGACATGAATGAAGAGAGGCCTCGTTCGAATGTACTTTACGGCGACAGGACAACTGCTAATCTGGATTGCATTTGAGATGCGGGTGTGTGCAAATCCAATCTATTCCTGGAGCTGGACGAGTTAGCTCTGCAGACGTTGAAAGGAGATGTCCGCAAATAGCAAGGCTTCAAATTTGGGAGGGGGGGGGGTTGTGTTAGCAGGATGAATCAGAGCTGAGGTGCTCACCTGAGCCAGCGTTTTAATGACAAGGGAAGTGAGACAGACAAGACAAACTTGTGACTCATTGGGAAGTCCAGCTGACAACTTTGGCTGAGTTACTACATCGAATTTTATATTTGAGGACAAACTCAAACATTGTTATATATAACGGAACGATCAAGGATTGATCTTAGCAATTCAAATGAAAGTAGTAAAAAGTTCTTCCCCAAAACAAACCGTACCTCAGCTGGAAGTGTCGGCCTCCGAGGGGGGTCACGCTCCGTTAACAGTTACGAGACCGTCTTGGCCGTAAAGACGGGCCTGCGGTTCTGTTCCCCTGAAACACAAGTGACAGTTGTTAGTATTGCACTCAAGCAGGATGACTCAAGGAAACCTTTCATTGTGTCCGTAGAATCAGAGCGTATTCACACCATAACAATGGCTCGGCGCCTCGTTTCTTCCGGCTGTCAGGGGAAAAAAAAAAACGCTGCGTTTCCATGGCGACCGCGCGGCTATTAAGCCGGCTATCCAAACGGAGATAACGCAGTGCTCGGAGTTGGGAATGACTTCGATCGTCCACATGTCATTCTTGAACCGGCCTGGGGGAAGTGTTTTAATACTGACTTAGAATTCAAGCAAATTATTTTTGACGAGGGTGTTGCGTTAATTGCCTTGAGTCAAACATGGCCACCCCGTTTGGCAGCTGCTGTCATCGTGCGGAACAGCTTGTATTTACGAGGCTGTCTATAAAACGCTATATATATATATATATATATATATATATATATATATATATATATATATATATATATATATATATATATATATATATATATATATATATATATATATATATATATATATATATATATATATATATATATAAGTGTATGTTGGTTTGCAAAGCACACTCCATATGTTAGATGATGTACATGTGAAAAACAATGAGGTCTAAGCAGGCTAACCCTCCCAAAGGTTACTATGACAACCGGAGAATGGAAAAGGAGTTCCCTTGGTTGAAAAGGTTTTCCCTGTCTTCTCTCCTCCAGTCTGACACCATCACACCGGAGAATCACACATCGTCACGTCAGATGAATCTAACGTGTCCGAAATGGAAGCGATTTAAATCCAGCGACAGTTAATAATTATTTTTGTGCTATAATTGAATCAAAAGCACTTGGCGAATTCTGATTAAAGCGTGCGTACCTGTTGAGGAGGCGCCATTGTTTTTCCACCTTTAATTTGAGTCATGATGAGCCGCTTGATTTTACCGATAGCTCTGTTGGAACCTCGCGATTCTCCATAACTTGCTTCTCAACAAAACTTTGTACGATAATTTAACCGGCTGCCAACAAGACACTCAATATTAGCTCATCTTCTGCCAATTTGGCTGGATGGAAAATGACTAATCCAATCATGCACAACAGGAAATCGAGAAAGCAAAAAAAATAACGAAAAGTATTTGAACACGACAGGTGACGGTAGACAAAAAAGCTGACCTGTATCTCAACATCCTCATTTGAGCACGGAAGAAAAAAAACACCACGAAAAAAATCCATGAGTGAATAAGAAAAAAAAAAGTGACAGTTAATGAGGGATTATACGTCATTGGTGACATTTGCCGAGCACTTTTATCGAGCAATACTCATTATCTGGAGAATTATTCCCCCTTTTAGCACCTAATCAGCCCGCTGTGGATTAGCTTCGGCTCATGCAAAATGTATTCCGCGCTTCAGACACTCTGGAGGGATGCCACTAAATACAATTCATAGCAGTCATGTAAATAAATGCTTGCGTCATACAAATTGTTTCCATCATTATACATTCTTCAATACCTTGACTCCAAATCTCTTTTTTTTTACGTTGCTCTCCCTATTTGGTATTCTGTCTGTCTCGTTTTGCCTGCCAAGTTGCTGCGAGGCTGACCTTTAACTGGTGAGAGAATTAAGTTATCCACTAGGCATATTTAAATGGTCGGCATAGTTAATATCCTTATTGTTATGCGTGTGAGAAAGGAATGGCTCAACTATCTTGTGACAACAAGCCATCGAGAGTAAAACAAGACAATTTAGGAAAGCTCATTATCTTTTTATCCAGATTATGGAGACGGAATAGAGAAATTTTTTTATTATAGCATTGTATGTAAATTGGGTTTTTAATTTAAAGCATTTTTGGGCCAATCCACAAGTGATGATGTCAATCTGGACTTTCGTTTTGATTCTGAAGAAGATGATGAGGAAAAACAGATCTTAAATGGCTAAAGACTAAGGTTAGCATTATAGCTAAGTCTTATTTATGGGTTCAAGGTTATATTGGTTAGGGATTAGGTTTAAGGTTTGTGGTCTTGGCTTAGGTATTACCAGTCCTCCATCATCTGATCAGGGCACACCTGCCACCAAAGTTCTTCACACACTAGTTGAGGAAAGAACACGGGGGAGCAAGCAAGGCGGGATGTGGGACCAGATGGCCGGCATTGAGCAGACCAACTGTGCAGTGATGCACATTTTCAACCAAAGCCTGAGGGTGAAAGCGGGTTGCACAGCTGTGAAAGCCATCCAGCCAAGTTCCAGAGTCTGGTCAAAAATCCTAAGGCTCTAAAAAAAAAAAAGCCTTACTTTTGACCTCATATGGTATCTTCCAAAAAGGGTAAAGAGACATCTGTGTAATTTGAGAGAAAGGAAATAAAACTCACAATATTCCATGGGTTCGTGGATTCCAATTTATCACTGAGTTGCACATTAACCAAAATGGAAGATATGAGTCTCTGTGGCGCAATCGGTTAGCGCGTTCGGCTGTTAACCGAAAGGTTGGTGGTTCGAGCCCACCCAGGGACGCTGAGATCTTTTGCCAGGAATGTAACAAAGTGATCCCCACCAAAGCTTCAAACAAGGTTTAGCTGCGATTTTAGCCACTGCGAACTATTTCAGCAAAACTCAGAATATGTGTCTCTGTAACGCAATATCTTCAAGGTGTCCCTTCAACATCTTGCGCTGAATCAGCGGACGGTGAAGTCGGATGCCCTCAACGGGTGAGGCTTTTTGACCGTGGTTATCCTTGACATTTACACTGAAAGTGAAATGTCAGTCGCTGGTATTTTAGAATCTCTTGGGGTTGAAATTGAAAGGGTCACTGAGCGTTTCATCTAGAGGGAAATGAAAACCACAGAGAGACTACGCCGTTGCACGTCAACGTTGACGAGGAGCGACAGGTGCTCTCATCCGAAAATCAATAGGTAAGAAGAAATTGAAGATGCACATGAGAGAGAACCTCCTGGGTTTGACCGAAAGGTTCGTACTTTGAACTGATCAATTTGTGAGTCGATCCCATTTTGTCTGCTTTGATTGGATTCTAGAGGGACTGAAAGGATTTTAGGCAAAAGAAAAAAAAAAGGGGATGTTTTATTTTAGTGGACTTGCTGCTTACAAGGCGGGGAAGAAAAGCAAGTAACCCCCAGCTGAGCCGTGACACTTTTAGCACCATTGAGTCAATGAAATGTTCACAGCGACTACCAAGACACAGGGGAAACGTGTCAGCGGGTAGAGTAGATTGAACTTTGACCTCAAACTAGCATTTGTCAAAAGGCTACAGCACACAAGCGAATTGGCGAGAGCGCTTGAAAGTCTGCTTGCCTGGAATGTGAAGCCCCGCCCCCTGCTACACACAAGAGCACAAGATCCTGCCAACAGCTGCAACATGTCTCTGTGGCGCAATCGGTTAGCGCGTTCGGCTGTTAACCGAAAGGTTGGTGGTTCGAGCCCACCCAGGGACGTCAGATTTTTGCTGTACGCTATTCAACCTAGATTAAGACTTGGAAATAGTCTAAATGTATCAACGAAATTCGGGATACTTAGTGGCTTTGGCTAACAAACAAACGATGAGGTAAACATCCAGCTGCACAAATGAAGTACAAATTGTTTGTATATAAGATTTGAATTTAAACGGAGTCATCTAACTGCTTATCTGTTTGCTCCATCTCCTGATGAAGTCTGATGCGGTCTGTCATTTCCTTGCAGCCACGCAATCGTATCACACTGTCTGGCAAGGTTAACGCTCAGCGGGCCTATTCAAGCATGGCTTGCTTTACTCGGGAACATGCTGCATACTCTTGTCTCTTCATCACATGCCAGATTCTTTGCACATAATCATGTTCTAGTAGTATAATTATCGCTGTCCAACACCGACACCTCGGCGGTTTCTTAGCAACTGCTATCCGCACATTTCCTGTTAGCAAAACAGATTTTTTTTCTTCCTGTAAATTTGAACCATTGCTCAGATTTATGAACTCTTGACATGGCGATTGTCCTTGGTTCAAATCTACACACTTGCACTAAACGGCAGCGAATGAATTGAGAAACAACGAGGACTTCATCTAACCTTCGGAGCTAGCCGAACCGCCACGTGACAAAAGAGTCGGAGAGTAGACGAACGCCGCAAGCGAGGGGGCTATGGATTCGGTCATGTCTTAAGTCAACGAGCCTGCGGCTTAGATGGCTTTGTGCATGAGCGCCAAAGCAAACAGGAGGGAGAGGTCAGCAAACGGCTGAGCTTCCAGATACTCAGTAGCTATATCTGTGATGACAGACAAAAACAAAAATACACATCTGTGTGGCAATGTTCATGTTCTCGAAAACTGTCATTTTGAGGATCAATAGCAAGAGGAAACCCAGAGGACATTTAGGAGCTAATACAAGCAAGCTTTGAAGCTACAAGTGGAGGAACCTGCGATTTGTCGATTGGACTTAAAATATCTTTCATCATTCCTGCAAAATTGTCTAACCGTAGAGGTACAAATGAAAAGAGGATTCCATGTAGGCCAATTATAAACGATATCTCGGGGGATCAACGGATGCTGCTGTATGGCCAGATGGTGTTGTTATTTCACACTGTGTGATTGTGGACCACCACGTTCATGTGAGTTTTTAACCACACAGGCTGCCACTGTGAACACAATCATACATCATAGATAGTCGCCTCCTCAAGTGGACGTTTTGGACAGATATCCGATAGGCTTACGGCTGCCCGCTGAGTCTTCCGTTGACATTTGGAAAGCGGTCTAAAATATCTACTTTCTGGTTAAGCCCAAATCCTTTGTGTGGAATATGTACGGAAAATGTTATTGACTGGCCCCGTAATTCACGTTAATGACACAAATGATGTGCGCGATTTTCAGCGCGGACGGGTTCCAATTTCCCCGAGAAATAAAAGCAAGATAATTGCGTCATGACCTTTCCGAGCACGGCGGCTCAATTTGTTGACTCAACGCGGGAAGGAGTATTTGTAAAGGCGCAAAGTGCTTCACTGTAGGAACTGAGTTTCTGCCATTTTTCACCACCGTCATCATCGTGACGAGCTCCCTGATGTCTGCCGCTTGAACATCAATAAGATGGGAAAATTACAAGCAAACAACAGAAGCTGGTGGGTCAGTCCGAGTCAGTCCCATCGTGTTAATTGCTGGGAAAGGCTACACCAATTTTATTTCAGGTCGATAGCAAAAATATCGAATATGTTTAGCGTTAAATGTTCAATCGATTAGTCATATTTTCATTACGTATGTGAGGTGCAGGTATTATTGTTGTCCACATGGGGTCACCGTTCTCACATTCCACACAATAATATGAGTGTATCTGTGGTTTTACTGTAGAAGAGGGGTTGGCCTGGTGAGTGACGTGGGAGTCGCTAAACAGCTAGCTGTTAACTGGCTAACCGCTAGCCAGTCCGTGCGTTAACTTTCAAAGCAGGTGTGGCATTTGTAGCTTGTGTATGAATAAGTTTATTACATGATTATTTTGTTAGCATTTGAGCGATTCAGATTACAGCTGTGTCTATCCTTGACCATTTGCGGGGGTCTTACAATAGGCTAAATTTAATTAGCAAACAGCTTACTTTCACTGAATTTTGTACCGGGATTATTAGTTATTCGAATAAATGTTTCCGCACTTCACTATTGCACCTCTACAAAAAAAACGTACATTATATATAAGATTAATACTTGCACTACTTTCGAAATAATATAAAAACAAAAAATTGTAGCAACCATTCTCTGAGTTTTTAAGTGTTATAAAACTACTGAAGATAACAATATGGGTCAGCAATGGCATTTATTTTTAGACGTAGCACAGGCTGTTTGGATGCACTCTAACTTGATAACATTGATAACAAGTGACAAAAAACAGATGAGACATGGGGGTCATGACCCAATGGAGTCAGAGGTAGCACATTGTGTGTGGGGGGGGGGGTGTCCCTCCTGACATGGCACCCTCAAAAATAATGTGCATCGTTAGAATTTCACAGCTGAGCCCTGTTGCGGTTCTGTCGAGCGGTAGAAATGGAGCCCGGACCCTTTCCAAATAAACGCACGCCTCCCCGAGTCGGGCATTCCACCGACTTAACACATCAAAGTTTGTTTACGCATCATGGAGGCTGCTACTGTAATTCGCATGTAAATTTTATCTTCATACGATGACTTGCCGCGTTGTAAAATCCGCTTTATATAGAGGCGCTCGTGAATGCAATTTTACGACTTTTAAATCCAATCTATCCTGAGAGTATTCAAGTAGGAAATGGAGGGGACATTCCCATTCATACATAAGCTCATTGGGTGCTCTATATTTTATGGGGATGGGGGTATCATATATAAAAAAACACTTACTTCCTGTGAGGGATATTTAAAATGTATCAGAACACACAAGTCAAGGCTTTGGTGGCTTATGACCCGAACACCAAAGCCAATTGACAAGAAAGGCCATTTTCCTCAAAGTACTTGGAGAGGTGGTAGAGAGAGTGAGTAGATACACTGGTTTCCATAGCAATCGTGCGCACAGTCACATGGTTACCTAGGAACTAATCCTGTGGCGCGGTTCAATGTGTTCATGTTTGGCAAAGCTATCCTTTAAAGCCAACAAAGCCACATGTTGCCATTTAATTTCTAACACTTGAACTACAATCTCAGTTAATATGACCTAATTATATTTTGCAATTGTCGGCTCACGAGGTAAATCAATGGCAATATGAGATGATGTGGGAAGAAGTTAAGCAAGACTGCCCTCTACCGGTCAATCACGGTTTTACACGCTATGCTAAGCACCAATGGGAGAACGACCAGACTAAGGTTTTTGATTTTCATAGCACACTACGAAAACTACTTGGAGTTTATCATTTCTATTCAAATACTTTTGACATTACCATAGTGCATGTTACTTTCACACTTTTATTAGTCTCCGCAGAGACTGCCAAAAATTGCCATAGTTGACTATTTTGCAAGTCGACAAGGCGGGGTATTGGGTAAAGTTTTCAACTAGCAATAATCACGCCTCGGACAAACCTCATAGGCTATGATACTGCCACTGCGCAAAGATAACAAACCTGGATTTCACACAATCGAGTCATGAAACAGCCTATGTTCTACATTGACGGTCTCAAGACTAACAGTTTCATAAATTTCACTTTCTTTCAATTCTCTATACATGTGTCCATTGTACATCTTATTTGACTAGATCAGATTCCAGTGCTTTAAAGAGTCAAGGTACATGGTTTAAAAAAAAAGTAGTAAAAGTAAAAATCAACTCAGCAAATTTTGAGGGAACAAACATCTTGCTTTTTTGTTGTGCCGTGAATGTCAATGTTATGAATTGGTTCCAAAATAATTTACTTTTTTGACAATGCATACTGATAACTTGCCTCTTACATTGCTAAATTCACTTAAATAAACTACATTAATTAAAGTACTTCCTCATTACGAGATAAGTTCAATTGTTTTAGACAATGAAAATAGTCTCCGCAGAGACTGTCAAAAATTGCCATATCCAACTATATTGCAAGTTGTCAAGGCGGGGTATTGGGTAAAGTTTTCAACTAGCAATAATCACGCCTCGGATAAACCTCATAGGCTATGATACTGCCACTGCGCAAAGATAACATACATGGATTTCACTCAATTGAGTCATGAAACAGCCTATGTTCTACATTGACGGTCTCAAGATCAACACTATCATAAATTTCCCTTTCTTTGAATTCTCTATACATCAGGGCTCGAAACTAACGATTGCCCGATTGCCCGGGGCAAGTAGCGATGGCAGAGGGGCAAGTAGAATTTTTTCCTCACTTGCCCGAACTTGCCCTGCCATAATACCATGTTTTCAAGCTGTAAAAACACGATTTTGTGCATAATTTCTCGCAACTTCTGCCGCTTCTGGTCCGACCTTTTGTTTTCTAGGGAGCGGTTAGTTTCTCGTGTAAGTCTGCAATACATTGATAACGGCAAAGCGCTTCGTAATTAAATGCATGCTCCCTCACTCGTCCCTGGCTCTTCTGCGCCTGCGCACCAGCAGAGCTTGTTTCCGGTTGGCGGATACGAAGGCATATGAAGGCAAAACTTATAGTGTTGTCTTTTTTATTGCAAAAATGTGTCGGGCAAGTAGAAATCCACTCCAAAAAAATTCGGGCAAGTAAAATTTTGTTTCGGGCAAGTAAAATTTTCTCCAACTTGCCCGAGGGCAACTTGGGCAAAAAATAAGCTTCGAGCCCTGTACATGTGTCCATAGTACATCTTATTTGACTAGATCAGATTCCAGTGCTCTAAAGTGTCAAGGAACATGGTAAAAAAAAATGTAGTAAAAGTAAAAATCAACTCAGCAAATTTTGAGGGAGCAAACATCTTGCTTTTTTTGTTGTGCCGTGAATGTCAATGTCATGAATTGGTTCCAAAGTAATTTACTTTTTTAACAAAACATACTGATAACTTGCCACTTACATTGCGATGGCCTTGCTCTAAATTCACAAAAATAAACTACTACCTTAATTAAAGTACTTCCTCATTACGAGGTATGTTCAATTGTTTTAGACAATGAAAATTAGTCTCCGCAGAGACTGTCAAAAATTGCCATAGTCAACTATATTGCAAGTTGTCAAGGCAGGGTATTGGGTAAAGTTTTCAACTAGCAATAATCACGCCTCGGATAAACCTCATAGGCTATGATACTGCCACTGCGCAAAGATAACAAAACTGAATATCACACAATCGAGTGATGAAACAGCCTATGTTCTACAGTGACGGTCTCAAGATTAACAGTTTCATAAATTTCACTTTCTTTCAATTCTCTATGCGTGTACATAGTACATCTTATTTGACTAGATCAGATTCCAGTGCTTTAAAGTGTCAAGGTACATGGTTTAAAAAAAAAAGTAGTAAAAGTAAAAATCAACTCAGCAAATTTTGAGGGAACAAACATCTTGCTTTTTTTGTTGTGCCGTGAATGTCAATGAAATGGATTGGTTCCAAAGCAATTTACTCTTAACAATACATACTGATAACTTGCCTCTTACATTGCGATGGCCTCGTTCTAAATTCACTAAAATAAACTACTATCTTAATAAAAGTACTTCCTCATTACGAGGTATGTTCAATTGTTTTAGACAATGAGAATAGTCTCCGCAGAGACTGTCAAAAATTGCCATAGTCAACTATATTGCAAGTTGTCAAGGCGGGGTATTGGGTAAAGTTTTCAACTAGCAATAATCACGCCTCGGATAAACCTCATAGGCTATGATACTGCCACTGCGCAAAGATAACATACCTGGATTTCACATAATCGAGTCATGAAACAGACTATGTTCTACATTGACGGTCTCAAGCTTAACAGTTTCATAAATTTCACTTTCTTTCAATTCTCTATACGTGTCCATAGTACATCTTATTTGACTAGATCAGATTCCAGTGCTTTAAAGTGTCAAGGTACATGGTTTAAAAAAAGAAATGTAGTAAAGGTAAAAATCAACTCATCTTGCTTTCTTTGTTGTGCCGTGAATGTCAATGTTATGAATTGGTTCCAAAGTAATTTACTTTTTTAACAATACATACTGATAACTTGCCTTTTACATTGCAATGGCCTCGTTCTACATTCACTAAAGTAAACTGCTACATTAATTATAGGTCTTCCTCATTCCGAGGTAAATTCAATTGTTTTAGACAAGGAAAATTAGTCTCCGCAGAGACTCTCAAAAATTGCCATAGCCAACTATATTGCAAGTTGACAAGGCTGGGTATTGGGTAAAGTTTTCAACTAGCAATAATCACGCCTCGGATAGACCTCATAGGCTATAATACTGCCACTGCGCAAAGATAACAAAACTGACTATCACACAATCGAGTGATGAAACAGCCTATGTTCTACAGTGACGGTCTCAAGATTAACAGTTTCATAAATTTCACTTTCTTTCAATTCTCTATGCGTGTACATAGTACATCTTATTTGACTAGATCAGATTCCAGTGCTTTAAAGTGTCAAGGTACATGGTTTAAAAAAAAAAGTAGTAAAAGTAAAAATCAACTCAGCAAATTTTGAGGGAACAAACATCTTGCTTTTTTTGTTGTGCCGTGAATGTCAATGAAATGAATTGGTTCCAAAGCAATTTACTCTTAACAATACATACTGATAACTTGCCTCTTACATTGCGATGGCCTCGTTCTAAATTCACTAAAATAAACTACTATCTTAATAAAAGTACTACCTCATTACGAGGTATGTTCAATTGTTTTAGACAATGAGAATAGTCTCCGCAGAGACTGTCAAAAATTGCCATAGTCAACTATATTGCAAGTTGTCAAGGCAGGGTATTGGGTAAAGTTTTCAACTAGCAATAATCACGCCTCGGATAAACCTCATAGGCTATGATACTGCCACTGCGCAAAGATAACATACCTGGATTTCACATGATCGAGTCATGAAACAGACTATGTTCTACATTGACGGTCTCAAGATTAACAGTTTCATAAATTTCACTTTCTTTCAATTCTCTATACATGTGTCCATAGTACATCTTATTTGACTAGATCAGATTCCAGTCCTTTAAAGTGTCAAGGTACATGGTTTAAAAAAAAAAAAAGGAGTAAAAGAAAGAATCAACTCAGCTAATTTTGAGGGAACAAACAGCTTTTTTTGTTGTGCCGTGAATGTCAATCTTATGAATTGGTTCCAATGTCATTTACATTTTTAACAATACATATTGATAACTTGCCTCTTACATTGCGATGGCCTCGTTCTAAACTCACTGAAATAAACTACAAATTTATTTAAAGTTCTTCCTCATTACGAGGTAAATTCAATTGTTTTAGACAATGAAAATAGTCTCCGCAGAGACTGTCAAAAATTGCCATAGCCGACTATATTTCAAGTCGTCAAGGCGGGGTATTGGGTAAAGTTTTCAACTAGCAATAATCGCGCCTCGGATAATCCTCATGGGCTACGATACTGCCACTGCGCAAAGCTGAAATCTGGTTCAAGCGGACAATCAGGTCACTAACCCGCATACGTTCCACAGTGACGGTCTGCAACACTAAACAACCAGATTTTGGGGGAGCAAACATCTTGCTTTCTTTGTTGCGCCGTGAATGTCAATGTTATCAATTGATTCCAAAGTCATTTAGTTTTTAAACAGTAGATACTGTTAAGTTGCCTCTTGCTATGGTCTCTTTCTAAATTCACAGACAACTACGGCCTTAGGTGATTCTTTGTTGCGCCGTGAATGTCGATGTTATCAATTGGTTCCAAAGTCATTTAGTTTAACAGTAGATACTGATAACTTGCCTCTTGAAATGGGCTCTTTCTAGATTCACAAACAACTGTGGCCTTAGCTGATGATGTTTCTCATCATTAGGCTAAATCATTTGTCTTTAACAGTGAAAGTAGTCTCCGTAGAGACCGTCAAAAATTGCCATAGCTGACTATATTTCAAGTCGTCAAAGCGGGGTATTGGGTAAAGTTTTCAACTAGCAATAATCGCGCCTCGGATAAACCTCATAGGCTACAATACTGCCACTGCGCAAAGCTGATGATTGGCATTTTCGGACAATCATGTCACCAAACCGCATACGTTCCACAGTGACGGTCTGCAACACTAAACAACCAGATTTTGGGGGAGCAAACATCTTGCTTTCTTTGTTGCGCCGTGAATGTCAATGTTATCAATTGATTCCAAAGTCATTTAGTTTTTTAACAGTAGATACTGATAAGTTGCCTCTTGCTATGGGCTCTTTCTAAATTCACAGACAACTACGGCATTAGGTGATGTTGTTCCTCATCATTTGGCTTAATCATTTGTTTTTAACAGTGAAAGTAGTCTCCGTAGAGACCGTCAAAAATTGCCATAGCCGACTATATTTCAAGTCGTCAAGGCGGGGTATTGGGTAAAGTTTTCAACTAGCAATAATCGCGCCTCGGATAAACCTCATAGGCTACGATACTGCCACTGCGCAAAGCTGATGAATGCTAAGTTTGGACAATCATGTCACCAAACCGCATACGTTCCACAGTGACGGTCTGCATGTATACATAATAACTGAAAACAACCTCCACAAATTACACATTGTCAAAATTCGACAGGCACATGAAACAATTACATTTTGGTAATATGCTTCTAAACACGTTGACGTATCTTGTAAATATTAAGTAGTACTGCGACGCAATGCATTATGGGCTTTTGATTCATCCACAAAACGCGGGGTCGTGCATTTTACCTGTTTCAATGGAAACTCCAACGCTTACAATGAAACATCTGCTCATATTCGTACCAATACTTGAGCACTATATGCAAACATGTATTACAAATGCAATGCGGAATTTAATTAAAGGTTTACGTGAATGACGCTGCACGAACGCGGGATGACGTCATTTACCAAAGTCACCGCCCATGTCTAACGCTCCTAGCAGTTTGGATGCAGTCTTGAGTCATAAAGTAAATAGATGATGATATTTTTCACAAGAGTATTAGTCTCCGTAGAGACCGTCAAAAATTGCCATAGCCGACTATATTTCAAGTCGTCAAGGCGGGGTATTGGGTAAAGTTTTCAACTAGCAATAATCGCGCCTCGGATAAACCTCATAGGCTACGATACTGCCACTGCGCAAAGCTAACGTCAAAATGGAAGCGTGAGGGGTGTCATTACCCAGCCTACGTGTCATAGTAATGGTCTTCACAACTGATGATCGGACTATAGAGATTTTACGCCAACCAAAACGTCATTTTATTCGAGTGACTGCGACATGCATGCGGTATTTGCTTCCGATATATTTCAGAAAACGTTTAGATACAAACAAAAAAGCTTTGCGTTGCAATGCATTCTGGGATTTCCTTGTTTAGCTTGGCTGTCACGTGACACGTTCAAGCTTATGTGGCGGAAGCTTGCACACTGCGAACCTCAGCCCAATTTATTAATAAAAATTAACGACTTGAAATTCATCGCAAGGTTTCGTTTTAACACCAATTATGCGAAAAAAGCCACGCTTGGCGAGATCCACACTTCCACTTCACCCGAAAATTACATGTACGCATGCGCGTCTAATTCAATATTTTGTTGAAATCACTTAAAAAGCTTGTATGTATAAACTATTATCTAGTCAAAGGTTTTCATATTCCAATATTAACAGTTCGGTTGAACGTAAGAACAGTGGCGTGACTTCACTTTATCTCACTTTAATTCGCTATCAACATTCTCTCAGTCTATGTATGCTGTACGCCAGTCATCTTGTTTTCTACATAGTTGACACAAGAGCTTTGTTATCACGTAACAATGTATTATGTGGCTAACACAAGTACTAAAACACGAACGTTTATTTAGGTTTATCTACACACCACCGTGGTAGTTGACACCAATGAAGCTATGCCCGGAAAGAAACACTAGGTGTCGTCGTTGACCAGTAAATCAAACCCAATTTTCCTTCAGAAAAAAGTCATTCGCGATTAATTACGTAAATTTACTGTAAGTTATCAGTAAAACACACACAATATAACCCCCCACACACGTACAGACACCCACACTCACAAAATATTATTTTTTGACAAAAAAGAATGCGGAATATTCACTAAATATGAGCCAATGTGAGCTGTACGTGCTAGCATGTTAGCGGCCAAACTTTACTTACCGATCTGCGTAGAGGTCTTTCGTTGTAGGATAATGAAAAAATAAAAATATAAAAGTTCCACACGACAAGAAAATGTCAATATCTAAGTGTCACATTGTATCTGAAGTAGTTATTGCCTACAAAAGCTAAATTAAGAATAATTCATTAAATTAACAGTATAAACCGAAACGATTAAGTTTTCGACGATGCCAATGAAACAGGAAAGACCGGAAGCCGAAGAACCCGCGAATTATGTGCTCCATCCGTTGTAACAAATCGAATTTTATATTGTTTAAATAATGTTATATTTAAAAGTATATGTATTATCCTTTCTAATTTGGTTACATCGTGTCGAATTAATGCAACAAAAAAAAAAACTCCAAAAGAAAGTAAACCAAAAAGCAACGGTCTCCATTAATAGCCATTAATGGAAACTGTTGCTTTTTTTTTCTTTTTTAACAATTTAAAACTGATCTCATTTCGCTCACAGACACATTTTTACAAAAAGGCAAATAACCAAGATTTACTTGCTCATTTAATTTTACACTTAATGCGTGGACAAACACTAAGACACCCATCTAATGTCATTCAAACACTAAAAAGTACAATTTCTTTAATATGTTTTGTTTAAATAATGTCCTAGAGCCGGCTTCAAAGACAAAACTAGATTATAGGCTGGTTTATTTTTTAGAGGTCATATAGTTTTTTCAATCATACATACTTATTGTATCGGTGTCATACCAAGAACTGTAATGGCAGTGTTGGTATTAGAGGCCTTTTCACCTGTTGTGCCGCTTTAGCGGGATGAAGCAGGTGCTTAACAGATAAGATTCGGTGTGCCAGTCTACATTAGACGGAGGATTTGCTGCTGTCAGAATGGCGAGCCAATGACGCTCATCGGGGTACGCTTGGATCACTTTCTGGGACAGGTAGTTACATAGATAAGGGGATTACACCAAGTAATCTTAAATGAATCCTGTCAGACTTTGTGTTTCATCCTCACATGGAAAACCAGAGTTTCGCAATTTTCAGCACAACGAATACATCACACCATGATGCAGTTGACAAGACATCTTGAAACTATACTGGCTTATGGTTATTTGACAATGATAACCCACCCCATTAATAAACCGGCCCTGTCAGAAATTTGTGGAACCCCAGTACTTACCTTCAGTGCTTTATTTCATATTCAGTACTTTTTTTAATATTCTAAAATAGTTGTCTGAATTATTCTGACCGACCAATGTAATAATATTGCGTAACATATAATATTATTTATACGAAGGCCAGCCAGAGTTTCCACTCCTATTCAAGCTTTGAAAGCAAAACTCATGAGCTTACCTATTTGCAAGATGAGCTTCAGACTAATTTGTTTTTGTGGAAACGTAAGCTTGTTAGCAAAATCCACCGTCTGTGTTACTCATCTAATTTGAAAGCTGCTCTCGAGCACTAATGTTGAAAGTAAAGAGCTTGTCGAGGATGCAAAACCTGTTTGGATTGCTGATCAGTTTTTTTTCTTTTAAAGAAGGAAATAGATGTAATCTATGTGTGTGGTGGGCACAGGCCAGCCATGATGAGATCTGGGCTACATCACATCAGCCAGCTAAAGGACATTAAATGATAGTGAGAGGCCACCTGGACAATGCAGGCAGAGCTGGAGCGGCCATGATTCGATTGCATTCTAAACAAAGGGGAGCATAACGTTGACATTTTTCTTGTGTGGAGTGACAGCGGCGTCTGATAAGCACAGCCAAGGTACCTCAGTGCATTGCCTCAGATCAACCTTCAGTCTCTTCTTGCATTCTGTTCTCACCAACCCCCTCACTGCTGCCATCTTGCTTTTCCCACTTTGTGTTTATTCCTAGTTTGCCACCATAAGCCCGTCTGTCTGTTCTCTGACTAACCTGATGTCTTCTTATCGCACATACTATTTTGCCAGTTTTCTTCTCTGACTATCTAAGCTAAACCCGTATTGTATACCACCATACACTTTTGAAAAGTATTGACAGTTTGTGTCCCACTTAGTAAAACTCAACAGCCAGTGAAACCAAAACCTGGGTCGCTTTAAATACATTTCCTCAATGTTCCTGCTGAGATATTCATCACACTTTGCCAGCCTCTACCGCCTTGACAAGTTCACTCCATCTGTCACCGTCACATCTTGGATTTGCCACAAGCAAATATATCGCAGAAGCTTCACCTAGAAATAACAGGGCAGGTAGATAATGATTAGACGGCAATGGAGCGAGGTTGAGGAGACAAGCGTGAGAGGCAGTTCACTCTGAAAAGAATAAGCATCCATCCATCCATCCATCCATCCATCCATCCATCCATCCATCCATCCATCCATCCATCCATCCATCCATCCATCCATCCATCCATCCATCCATCCATCCATCCATCCATCCATCCATCCATCCATCCATCCATCCATCCATCCATCCATCCATCCATCCATCCATCCATCCATCCATCCAACGCTTGCCAATCAATGGAATGACACATTCAACCAATTCCATTGAGTCCGTTTTTGTAAACATTGACCAAAATAAAGCCCTTTATTGATTGAACATTTAATTTTCCTGAAAACAATTTGGATGTGTCTTCCAACTATAATTGATTCACTGAAGACTAAGCTCATCAGCAAGCTCGGCAGGATCCCGATAATGAACCTGATCATTTGGATCGGATGTCTTGGAAGAGAGGAAACCTTTCAAACACCCTCAAGTTTAATAAAATGCCATCAAATCAACTTTTACGGCGTTAGTGACAAGGAACCTACAGGCTGCGCCCACAAGGGGGCAGTATAAAGCCATGGCAACCGATCTCCTGGCCGAACCTTGAATTTGACTGGTCCCACTACATCACAGCGGACAACAGAGTTGCTGAGTCATAAATGAGGTCCTGTAGTGTGTGTTGATAGTCAGATGTTTTCTAATTCACTCACCCCGTGACAAATGGCACCGCTTGACACCAGGGGCGTGATAACACATCATCTCAATGTGTGTCACATAAAGGGAAGGCACAGCAGCGATCAATATGTGGTCACATTCCCATTTAATAGCCTTTGGTGAACCCAACATCTTTTTTGAAGACATATCAGAATCAGTTGATGAGCAGAACATTTTTGTTTTTGAAAATAAGAGACGACATGTTGAAAACTGAAGACTACTGAGAGGCTTAAATGAATCCCAGCATCCATATCCAGTCATTTTCTCAACTGCTTTTCTTCACTGCGTGTTTTTTCTTCATGAGAGACTTCAATGAAGATAACAGACTAGATTTAGTAAACATTGACAGCACTTGAGTATCTTCTATCACCCAAGCGTACGCATTTTCATGGACATTGAAGACACTTGAGTCTCTAATGAATCTTTTTGTAAACTCAACCCTGAGTCCTCAATCAACCGAACATTGAAGGGACTTGAAAGTCTTAAATGAACTGAATATTCATGTTTTCATTGAGTGAAGGCAATCGAGACTCCAAGGACTCAATGTCTAAGGGACTAATTATAATCAAGAGAATTATTTTTGCTAAGACCATTTTTTCCGCTCATCTTCAGGTAAACCTGAGTTTTTGTTTCCACTTAGCCTTTCTTGGTTAGCGACATCCCTCTGGGCCAGCACTGCCAAGAGGAAGTAACCTCATTACTCTTCACACAAACACATTCAGACATTTCTCCTGTTTGTGATTTTGGATGGGGAGGGTGTGCGACTCGAGGTGTCCGCTCGCCTGACACTTGTCTGGCTTGGCCTACATTCTCCTGGAGCTCATCAGTCAAAGTGAGGAACTGTGAAGGCCATCTCCCCCCCCATCTTGCCACGTGAATCTCTGCCAGCTTTGTGCCTCTGTCAGCCCTCAGCAGCCCTTGTGTGACTCACGACGTCGCCGGTCCACCCCGTGCAGACGCGGAGCGGCTTCCCAAACTGGCAGCCTTGTTTGCATGCCTATAAATCACTCACAGAAGTGACATCAAGTCACAGAGTCCCAGCAGAAGATACAAAACTTACCCCGTTATATGATATTGGATGCAAGGTCATAAAGTAGATTCATTTTTGCTTGACTCCTCTGACTCGCTTTTCAAATCATTGCATGAAAGAATCTGAAATACTGCAGCACAGTAGAGTGTGTGGATACTTTATTGATCCCAAAAGGATATCTGGTATCTCCTAGCAGCTATAGCATTCTCAAACTGTCACAAAAAAATAATATGCAATATTTAAATGATGCCAAATTCAAATCAAAAAGACATGAATACATAATACAAGAAAGCCAGGCACGTTTGTGATTCACTGGGTTTAAAAATATCTGTTGTCAAGGGTTTATCTGCGTAACTGAGGCATCAAAAAATCATAAATAAAATTGTGTCAGTTCACAGTTGGGTTTGTAAAACAAAAAATGGAGTGCAGTGGTGTTTTAATATTTGACGCAAGTAAATATACACACACCTGTATTGTAATACAGAATAGGAACCTTTTTTTTCTCCCAAGGTCCATACTACATATCAAATAAATTCTGCACTTTGAAACATATTCCTGCAGCTTACTGAGTTTCAAAGACACTGTCTGTGCATTTTAATGGGCATTCAAGCAGGATTCATGAGGCACAACCTGTTTATTTTTTTAATAACACAATATTATAATAACTATAATTTTCTAATTAAACACATTACATAAAAAGATTGGTGTGTATTGGGCGGTCTGAATGAGACTGATTGCATTCATTTCAGAGGGAAAATAGGATTTAGATTCCAGTCTTTTGAGTTACGAGCGCATCTCCAGGGCGACTTGATCTCGCAAATCAAGGACCCGACTGTTATGTCATGCAGGAACCGCCTCCCTTCGCCTGGACTTCTCGCTGGTTGGGCCATTGCTCTTCTCCCCTCCTTCTCTCCCACCGCCCGCACAAAACATTCCAGAGAGTCAAAGAGACAAGTCAACCCCAACTCACAGTCGAGTTTCTCCCTTCCCGCTCGCCACTCCTCCTCCTCATCCTCCTCATCCTTATCATTTTCTGCCGGCTGCGACTCGCGTGGAGCAGCAGCAGCAGCGGCGGCAGCAGCGGTCTCACCGGATCTCGGTCATTCCCGGAGCCGCTGGCGAGCCACCGTCACCCCGCTCCTCTTCTACCGCATCTCCGCGGGCGAGTCAGCGACTCCCACAGGTGTGTCGCGGTTCCAGGAAGCACACCTGGACGGGATCATGTGACTCGGTACCTGGGCGTGGAAGGAAGGAACATTCCCTGCAATCGCTAGTCCAAACACGCGAGCGACTTTTCTCCCTCCGTCATTCTCCTTCCTAGTCGCTTGCATTTTTCGATTCTTTCTTTGTAAAGGAATTAGTGCCTTTTTTGCAGAAGCCCACAACGAGGAGGAACATGTGAAGAGACTTGTGGACTTTTTTTTTTTTTTGGATCGCTTTTGGAGCGCGGAACCTTCTTCCCGTCTCCGAGGTGAGTTTTTATTTTTATTTATTTCTTTATTTTTGAAGGGGGGTGGGTGTTTTTAGAGTATTTCACCGTAAGTTTTCATGCTGATAACACAATGAGTTGTTATTCCATTTCACAAGGATTGCATTGTCCCCATGCGTCATGAGACGTGTGTAAAAATGGATCACTACAACTGGGGGGGATGTCATTAAGTCTTTCCCACGTTTAGGCTCAGGAGCCAAAAAGGTCATACTAGTTCCTAGGTCAAGATTGTTTTTGAGTCATTGGGATGACGTCTGGTACAATGTATGGCTAAACATGCCCGGGCGTGACAAAGTAATGTCAGGCAGCACGATGTCGTGCTCTGGTTCGTCTCATTGTTGGTGCAGTTTTTCCTCCAACCTTCCCAAAACATGCACGTTAGGTTATTTGTCAAAAAGTGTTGTTATGCTACGATTATTGACGGGTGACCAGTCCAGGGTGAACCTCTCCGGTAGAGTAATAAACTCTAGTTCATGCATGACTAGTTTGGATAAACGGGATAGAAAATGAATGGATGGATATTAAAGCTGTCACTCAATCGATTTAACGTGCAATCACCATGTAATGCTCTTGTAATCCACGTGGACTTTATCATTTTTCATCTGAATGGCTCATGTCATAACAGATATTGTAAAATGACTTTAGAACGTACCACTTGTTGGATTACTACGGTCTTTAAATCCGGTCTGGTTTTTTTTTTCGAGGTACAACAAACAGAAAACTTCCAGCTTGTCTCATGAGGGGCTCCGACCTCAAAAAGTCACTCACATGATTCGTTTGGCCGCAATTTTTACATCAGATGCCCTTACTGATGCAATCTATTCATTCATTATTTAATTATTTAATAAATACTACAATCAAATGGGCAACGTGTACTCCAATTGGCTATTTTCATCTTCACAACCTTTAATTTACTCCCGAGACATTACTCCTGATTGACATTGAACATGTACGCCAAAGAAAATAACAAATAATCAAATTACGTTATCTCCAAAAAAACCAGCAACAACACTCAAGAGCAGTAAGTAGCCATAAGGGAAGAATGACATTATGGTCGTCGCAACATGTCCAGACAGTTCTTGTGTTTTTCCCTGTGGACAGCTTGTTGAGCGTTGTCTGAGTTTGTTTTCTTCCTCCTTTCTTGTCTGTTGAGCAAATAATGAAGATCTATTCAGCGTGTCTTCCCTGCATGGTTCTATCCGCGAGTGTCTCCTCCATTAAAACAGACCTCTGTTCTGACTACTTCTCTCTCTAAAGTGTCCCTTTATTCCGGCCGTCATAGCGCCCCCTGGAGGCCTAGCGCACACCTCTTTCCCCTTCCCCCTGGGGATTATTTCCCTTTAAATAACATTATACAAACAGTCTCGCAGAGGGCCCGGATTATGACTGTCGGGGGTTAGGGGAAGCAGGAAAGAGGGCCGCTGTTTCTCGCTGGAGGGGGGGCTGCCGGAGTACGGATGCTCTCTCAGTCGAGGCCATCTGCTCACATGGACGCACGCAAG
The DNA here is from genome assembly GCF_033458585.1 of Syngnathus typhle. Lineage (NCBI taxonomy): Eukaryota > Metazoa > Chordata > Actinopteri > Syngnathiformes > Syngnathidae > Syngnathus > Syngnathus typhle. Next base: position 14,662,119 of record NC_083744.1, read on the forward strand.
TTACCTCACCCTCTCCCCTGCCGTCGCCGCGACAAATGCTTCATTCAGCTTTTATCTGGTCCTCTCTGAATAAATAGAGACTCCTTATCGGTGGCGAGGGGAGCGCTGATAAATGTTATTTTTTTTCTCCCCCCCCCCCCCCCCCGCTACCCGGCAAAGCACAGCGCTCTTCTTCATCGTAGCCTAGAGAAGACACGCTTAAGCAATCCCTAAAGGAGAGGGGAACCACGTGTGCCCTGTTTGTTATGAACCAGATGAGCAAGGCAAGCATGACAGTCTGTTTTTCAGCAGTAGACCACGAGTTCTGGAAATGGAAGTCTGGTTAAATCCACTCAGACTATTTTCAGTCTGACTAGCAGAGAAGCAAATTGTGAACTCTGTTCTTAAGCTCTTTAATGTGCTTATTGTCTTTTTTTCCCCTCGTACTTCAAAACGTGTTCTCTGGCCTCACATTTTTATCTGAGAGAATATTTCCTAGGTCAATTTGAACCAAGTTTTTTTCATGTTTTGCTTTGGATGACTGAAAGAAAAAAAAAAAAACCAAATAACATAATCCTCACGAGCAACAAGCAACCTCAAGCCTACAAATAGAAGAAAAAAAAAAACGTCAGAAAACAAGCCGATGCATGATTAGTGTTTACGCGATTGGTTCATGGCAAGTAGCTCATTTGGAATTACAAGATAATCTTCCCCCTCGCTCCCACCATAACAGGAAAGCAGGATGTGACCTAAATCACTATCATCATGTCAACATAAACCGACTTTCACTTAAAGCCACGACTGTTAGATGCTTGGAAGCTATTTGACCAACATTTTCCTACTCAAGCATACATTTTATAAGCGAGTGCTCATAAAAGGGGGCGTGGCACGCTTGAATAAAAGGCCCATTTGCAATCCTCCGCCGCTGGACTGAAGCACCAAGGTCCTTTTGGTTTGGCATTAAATGGCCGCCGGAGGAATCTGGGGAATAGAGATTTCCTCCAGATTAGATCTCGGTTTGTCCTTTCACGTTTGAGGATTAGCTGACGATGAGGCGACGTCACGCTGAGTTGGATTTTTGATCATATCTTCTTCTGCATGGACCCTTGTCCTTGGATTTGACTGCACCACATGCCCCCCCCGCCCCCTTTTGTCCTCCTTCCAAACTTTCTTATCTTAGCGCCTTGTTCCAGTGCGGCATTGTTTGCACTTCACACAGCTAACCCTTGACACCCTTTCCACTCAGCACTTTCGCACCCCCCGCCCTGCCTCTCCCCGCCCTTCTCCATTCTCTTCAGATAAAAGATAAAGTTGGACTAGCCTCGGAGGTGTGATCGCGTTAACTATTATGCTTACTCCCTCAACTCTCGTGGACCAACGCAGTTTGCCGCCGGCGTCCGCTGCTCCACTTCAAGTAGCACCAAATGATGCTATTATTAATATTTTGCATGCATACACAATATTTGTCACAAACGATTGTTGACAACGGTGGTTGGTTCCGCCTCCGTGGCATACCCAGATTTCGCCTGTCATTTTTCTTCACTTAAAATATTGTATTTTTGGATTACAAAAAGTATTTGATAAAAACAGCAACATTTAGCCATAAAATAAATGTCCACATACGTTAGCCACTTTGGATTAATTACACAGTGTCAAAGTAGTTAGCTTAAAGTTGGGAAAGTACGATAACTCATGTTAGCTTGCATGGCTAATATTTGTTAGCTTAAAGTCGGGAAAATACGATAACTCATGTTGCATGGCTAATATTTGCCTGTGTAAAAAAATGGCTATGCTAATTTATGTATATAGAAAACCCTTCTTTGGTTCATGTGGCTTTAGAATTCGACGTGTGTGAGTGATGTGGTTGCCGTGGCTGCCCGTTTACACATTTAAATAACACTTTGCCGCCAAAGCGTTATGAAACTCAACAAGCCCTGTGGTCCACTATTGTTGTTTTTGTTGCGAAGACGACCACTTTCTGTATCTACGTGGAAACTATAATAGTGTTCCTTTTAGGTTTGTGTTTCTAGGCTCCGAAACAGTGTTGTCTTGGCCAAAAGGATTTTTCCTTGTTGTTTAAACTGCCCCGGCAATGGCTAGCACAAACGCCAGTGCAGTTTAAAGAATTCTGTCCGCAGGCTTCCAAACACAATCATCATTACGGCCGAGTTGTACTTTTCATTTTGCTTTTACCTCAAGCAGTCGACTGTATGTTTCACAAATTTTCATGCTGCATTTCCCGTGGTCCTTGGTTTTTCGAGAAATGCAGTAAATGTTGTGAAGACAAAGCCAAACGGCTCAAGAATGCTGAAAGTCAACTCTGAAATTTTCTTGACAATAATATGTTGATATGAGTTAAGCAGCAAAGTACGGCAATTTTTATCGATCTCAGTAGGCGGCCATTTTGCCGCAGAGCTGGCAACTGTGATGTCATTTTCAGTCGACAGCAAGTTGCAAAATGGCAGCCCCCTGACATGGATACAAGATAAGAAGTCACGCTCGTTTGCTATTTTTTGAGTGTTGGGGCAGCCATTTTGGAATTTGCTGTCGACTGAAAATGACATCACAACAAATCACGGCTAAGCTTGCGGACGTCATATGACCAAATTCAGAAAAGAAGTTAGCAACTGTGTGATAAAACTGGATTTTACTGCTTAAATCAGGTTCTACAAATGAAATATAAATCAGTGTTTAGACTCGTGTGATTACATTGTCATGAAAAATGTTGACTTTCTCTTTTAATGCGAGGATAAGTAAAACTTTGTGAGACTTTGCTGTCTAAAAGCTTCTTCTGCAGTGCTAAAACAAAGTGCCATGAACTTTTTTGAGGGCGGCGGAAAATGCTTATCATGGGAACTTCCGCTAACTGTTGATATTGAGAGCTGTGGTTGTCTGTCAGCAGCCTCATGGCCGCGTTGACTCCACGCCGGTGCTTTACAGACGTCTGTGCTCATGGCAACTGAACTGACACACTTTTCTTTTTCAAGCCCACCTGCTCATAAGCCTGGCACATTTTCACGCCTATTGAATTGCAGCGATGACACAGGGTGGGCCGAGGTGGCGTCGCCTTGACTCGGATCCAGAAGTCGCTTTCTTTTTTGTTTGCGCTGGCAAGAAAATCAGTGTGCTAATGTATTTATTTTTTTTTGTTATCGTGTTGCTTTTGATAAGTGAATTAAGGATAGATTGCCATCAAACCCTTTCAAACACTCCAGAGGGAAGTTATCACTTAACAGCAGATCAATCGCATCACGCTTGGGGGGGGGGGTTAGGTACACCCCGCTGTTCTGAGGGCTGAACATATTGAGGATGAGTCAAGGTTCCCTTTCGGTGTAAATGTCGTATGCCTGTGCTAGATGCGACAGTGTGCTGTTACATTGCTCCTACCGTCACTATTGTGCCTTTCAAGTCGACTGAGGCTCAAGCTAATTAATTATTAATGGCCATTATATTGAGCTTTAATGGATTTTATTTTCATTTTTTGATTCTGTATTGGTCCTCTATCCACTCATTTTGAAGCATTCCTGTTCCTTCCTCCTCTCTAAGCAGCAGCTCCGCCCCATCCAAGAAAACGACCGGGTCTTCACTTTGTGACATCATAATGTGAGGAGCCGCCCCCCTCGTACCACCCCCTGCAGACAAACCATATGACCAATTTTCCAGAGCAGCTGTGCGTGTAACTTGACATGCGGCGGATTTCGAGACATCAAATAGAATTGAAAATGTTTCTAGTATTTTCTGCCATATGCTCAAGTTGCACATGATTGTTCCAAAGGTAATAAATAGCAATCAAATAGGCTACATGGCTATAATTAACCGTTAAAAGCTTAAAACAGCAGGATACAGCTCTTTTTAGATAATAAATAATTATTAGGTGAAATCATTAACCTTTGAGCAAATTTGTGATTTCATAAGTCCATTTCAATTAACGCATTAATCAGTCCCTTGCCCAAGAAGTAGCTCTAAGGTCGTTGACCCCGGATTCACGAGGGTGGGGGCGAGGCTTGTCCGCTTTTAGCAGCCAGCCGTTGACACATAACCATTTTTGAAAACAAATTAGAACAAGATTTTCTTTCCGTAGTTTATGAGAGGCTGACCTTTCAGAAATGATGTGTGAATGGACCTGTGTACTCAATTTGCGATGGTCGGTCTCCAGTCGTCAAGTATTGCTTCTTCTTTTGGCAAGCGTCATTATTCTTTTTTTTTTTTTTTTGATAAATCCTTGAGTTGATAGACCTCTCAGATGGATCTGGTGTTGTGCATGTCTGTTTGTGATGCATGACAAGAAGAATTGACTAAAGCTTGTCTTTGCCACAACTGGCTCGTTTCCATCTGCTTTTCATCAAAAGGTCGAGTGTTGTCTCATGTTTTACATTAACACTTCATTTCGTTCTAGTCTGACCTTTAACCCTAAAGAAAAAAATGATAAGATTTTTGTTGTTATACAAGAAAATAATTATTAAATTGAACCCTTTCAAAATAAGCCGTACTATATCCAAACTAATCGTAATCCTCGAAATCGAACCGACACCATCGTATTTTAATCGAGCGATGCGCACAGTTCCCTGCAAATATTTCATGCTGGCGACAGTTTAGAATCTGACTTGAAATGAACCCAAATATAATTGATCTCAGTGGGAAATTTGATTTCCTTGCCGGTACGTTCTCGCTCTGGCACCGATGGTCTCAATTCATTTTTCATCCTTATCAGTCTTTTCATAGTTAATCCCCAAACTGACCAATTTAGTCCAGCCCAGATCATTTTTAATTATCACCCTAGCTTTACAGCTAATAAGACATCCAGCTGGTTCATGTTAATAGGATAGTTGCTGTCGAGTGTCGCCCCCCCCCCCCCCCCCCCACCTTGCTTTTCCCCTTTTTTCTTTCCATGCACGCTGGGCGATTAATTATAAAGTACAGAGTGTGAGCGTCAGCCAGGACTGGTGGATGACAGATGCATGAGGAGTCGCTGCTCCGGCAACAGCTGGATGAAGGTCACAGCAACCTGGGGGAGCAAAAAAAAAAAAGTGGGGCCACAAGGTACTATGGCGAAGGCTGAGAGATAAGCTCATGTGAAACTTTTATAGAGGAGATAAAGCAGCACATGGAACACGGGGAGTCCTTTACTTGCAGATTGTGGCACCACGCAAGCGTTTTAAGAACAGATGGCCTCTTGAAGAAAACACTTGAGCTTGCCTCCTCCAGATGTGTCCCCTGATGCTACGTATCCAAAAATATGGAGGTGCATGTTTACAGCTTATTTTATTTGCTTATCTAAGGAAATCTATAAAAAAAAATGTCAAACTTCTTTTTTCCAGTTCTGTAAAATCGCAATTTTTTTTTAACAGTACAGTAATCCAAGACATTTTGTGTGAAAAAAACACGGAGAGAAATTGTGTCAGCTCTAATTTAGCATAAACGCTGAGTGGGAGGGGCTTGAGTCATTTGTAGTCCAACACCTGACACATATTTCTCTTGCCCCATTGTTGCTGGCCAACAAATATTTGAAATATCAGAATGGTGCTAAATCATTTCTTGATGGAAAGTTTTCATGAATTAATGGAGACTATAATTAATGGAGGTTACAAAGGAGTCCTTTTGAGAGTCAAACGTATGCCCGTCTTGTCACTTGGAGTGACTCCAAAGCACTTGCTCTTTATATTTTATTCAGCTACTAAAAATAACTCCCGTATCATCCTCGTGGGTTTTTTTTGGGCTTGTTTGTTGTCAAGCTGCATCACTCATGACAATGCGGGAAAAAAAAAATAGTCATGCAACAGTTCGCAAAGGTGTCACAATTTTGCAATACAGTGAAAATAAATATTTTTCAGGGGAACTACTTGTAATTTTCTGTGAATAAAATGGACAGCGTGACTCCATAAATTCCTTCATGTTCTAATTAAATTATTTTTCATTTGAAAACTTACCTCCGCACAATATTTTTTTTTTTTACATTTCTTGTAACTACAATAACATATTTAATACATTTAAATAAATAAAAAATATTTAATGTAATATTTCATAATATTTAATGAAAATAATTTCATAATAAAGAAATATTTAAACATAAAATAATTTATTTTATAATTTAATTTAAAATTTACCTCCGCACAAAATCTTTTTTTTTTTACATTTCTTGTAACAACAATAACATATTTAATACATTTAAATAAATAAAAAATATTTAATGTAATATTTCATAATGTTTAATGAAAATAATTTCATAATAAAGAAATATTTAAACATAAAATAATTTAATAAATTAGTCTAACATTTCTGGATCGATTAATAAATCCTTATGAGGGACGCGGCTGATCCAGAACCGACGACATGAACACATTGTGCTGATGTCAATGTTAACACAAATCAACAAAATACTTGATGACACAGACCAAGAAATAGCCTGGTCGCAAATTCCAACCCTTTTAGTCACTGCTCAACCGATGCATTCTGTCCACAATCCCGTCCGTTCAATTTGAAGGTTAAATTGTATTTTTGAAATGATGTTACAATAGAAGCACAGTTGGAGGTTTAATTGCAGCCTTAACTCTAAAGGTGGAAGGAAGCGTTACCATGGTGCAAAACGCCTTTTAGATTGTTCTTCATACTCGGAGCTTTCAGGGTTAGCATTTAAGACTCAAACCTCCCGGTGATTTGAATGAAATTGAATCTAACGCGGGATGAACCACACAAACGGGCAACGAGATGAGTGTCTACAAGTCTCTGCTAATATTATTGTTATCACGCTGGGATATTATCATATGCAGATAAGGCTGTCCGCCTTTATTGCTGCCAGCAATCAAATGATAATACCAAAATGATTTTTTTTTTTTTCAAGTCATCATCTGTATTCCTCTCGTCGCTGTTAAATGAGCGGAATGTGGGTGGCCTTCCGGTCAGCCGTCATCCAAGAGGGACTTATTAAAATGTGTTCATATAGCAATTGCTGAAGTTAGCGAGAATCTCATTAAATGTCAACGGCTCCGTTACTCATCTGCAAACTGCCAGAGCATTTTACAGAGGACGCCGGGAACTTTTGCGAAGAGCTACCGCGCGCACCTTAGAAGGTGACATTTGCTAGCGACCACGGCTGACAAATACGGTCGCTAATATTTGAGTTGGGTAAAGGGCGGCGGCGCTTATCGATCCTCGCGGGGGAAATTAAGGGCCGAGGGCAGCGGCCAGTCTCGGCGGGGAAGGTGATAAGTCAACGGAAAGCAAAACAAGCAGTACACTGGGGAAGAAGAAAAGGCCTCGGTGGCAAATATGATGAGGTTCAAGACAATTTATGCTTTGGCTTGCTCACTGTTTGTTAGCGAAGGCAAGGAGGTCATGTTTTCATTGCTGCACTATTTGTGTTTGAGATGGATTATGTAAAAACAGCTCGTACAAAAATCTAAGGAACGCTGAGAACAGCAGTAAAGCCATTAAATGTGAATTTGGAAATACAGTTTTTTTTTCTTCCGGAAAACAACATAATTATACGGGTGTTCCGATTAGCTGTTTATGGTGACGATTCCAATGCGATCATCCATGAGTGGGATCGTCCGATGCCGATTCTAATGCTTAACACATGGATTAACTAGACATTTTTCAATTTTTGGACCTGCTCGTTAAGTCATTTTGAAAATGGATTAATCTACCAAATATTTTTTCAATTCGATTTTTTTTTTCAATTGATGAATCGGGTTTTAAAAAAACATGCTATCCAACATTTCTTCTTTTTGCTTTTCTAAAGCAGGAGATTATTTTGAATTGACAAGCATATATTATTTAGTAATTATTGATTATATTTACATTTTTTTACTTCTACTATTTAATGGACATTTTTAAAACCGATTTCACTTAATTGACAATACATTCATTTTTTCCTCATAGTTGGCGTCTTTGACCAAAAAAAAAAAATCGGTCCGTTTGTAGCTTCACTCTTGAGTTGTTCTCGCCTACATGGATATTAATCCCGGTGTTGCCCGTGGCGCCTACGCATCTTCTGAAATGTAAATCCGCCGAGGTGTCATCATAACTCTGTCTTGGGAGTCTGCGTTTCTTTCCCCCCCCAGCTTCACTCTCCTCTTGCCTGGGCCTTGATGACGCTTTATTCCTCACTGACTCATCTGGGCCCGCTTCAAAGCTAGCCCTTCGCGACTTCAAAAGTGAAAGAAAAAAGTTCTTTTTAAGCTCCATTTTGCTGGCGTCCGCACATCGCCCAGACATTTTTCACCACGTCCTTCCCTTCTCGTTATACACTGCGCTACACACGTGATGATCATGCAGACAACCACGGTTTATTTATGGCCCTTGAGGAAGCGTCTCCTGGGATTCCTCTTTTACGCTCCATCTAGAAAGTGAACACATCCTTCGTCGCGATACTAAAGTATTATATTTGCATGTTACCAGGGGTGTGTTCGCTCTTCGTGCGGTGGTCTTCTTTCTTACGTCTGTTCTCGCTTCCAATGTTCTACATCCCGTCTGAGGCCATCGCACGTCATCGATCTGTCAGTGGAAGCGAGGTCTTTGTAATTACAGGAATTAGCTCGAGTATGCTCGCTGCTGTTCAAGGTTAGAGAAGCTTATTAGCAATGTCTTTTTTATTTGAGCTTGTCTAGCTTTCTGCAATGTTTGTCAAGATAAGGAAAATGTGTCACTTGCGCGGGGGTGGAATATCAACGATGTATTGCCTCATTAGAGTGCAGTCCGACACGTCCAATGGTTGCTGTTCAAAGTCCGGTTAATTAAAAGTAGTTTTTAATATAACATGAATGTTACTTTTGTTCAACTTTATTTTTGTGTTACTTCACGTTTTACTGCTACGTGACAAATTGACAGTGTTCTCCTAGCTTGTTTGCCGTATGGTGTTCCACAGGGCTCTATTTTAGAGCCTTTGCTGTTTTTGATGTATTTGCTGTCGTGGTGCTTTTCCCATGGCGAGATGTGAAGCGCTTTGTTAAAGCTGCAGCTGTTGTAAAATGAGCTGTATAAATAAAGTTGGATTGTATTGGGATGAAGAATCAGAACATAGTGAAGGTTACGTTACAGAGTGGTTTCATGGGAGTTCTGCCATTGATTGGCAGCTAAGTCAGTCATTTTGTTTTTTTTCAAATATTTAGATAATTTTAAAATGTGTAAGAAGCAGCGCTTTAGGATTCACGTCAAATCTTGATTGGGCTTCGAAAATTCAGCTAGCGCTGACTATTAAATAGGCTGTAAATATGCTACATTAGAGGGGAACAGACCATTTAATTAGGGAACACCAGTGGGTTGCGTAATTATCGTCTGGCGATATTATCTTTATCAGTCGTAAAATATATCCAAAGTTACCCCCGAGATTCCCGGTCCAGTTTTCAATTAGACAAAGCAAAGTGGTGCACCAGAGGCCACGCCGCTTGTTCATTGGTGCTCCAGCAAGGCCAGAGGAACCATTTATCCACCATCCTTGACCTCCATTAACATTTTTCTGCCACTGACAGCGCCTTCTCCTCCTCACTTGTATTTATTTTTACCCAGGCTCTGCTTTGTCTCACTCGCGACGACAAGCACGACGTCCTGCCTACCGGCGAGGTGTCACGGTGCCTTCTTGAGCTTCTGCCTCTTTAATTAGTCATGTGGAGTTTGCCTTCTCGACAAGTCATGGGAAAAGACGAACTCGCGTCAACTGTCCCGCTGGGTCCTCGTATGCATCTCCACCTTCAGAGTTGGAAACAAAATATTAACCACCCCTGAGAGTGGCGCGCCAGGAAAAGCAAAAAAACAAAAACACATCTGTTCAGTGGGTGTGTTGTAAACAAAGCAAAAGCTAATCACCAAATAACAGCTTGATTATTAAAAAATATTGTATTTATGAGAGAGAGTTGTTGTCGGGGTAGAATCTGATTCCGTTCAAATTAATTACAGGAGTGTTTTGCTTCTGTTTGAGCGCGGGCCATCAGAGGAAGTGTGATATTATGGTCCATCCGCTTATGACGGGTCATGTTAACATGAACCACATGGTTGGTTCAGACAACTCTTTGGATCTTCTGCTTCCCTTTTGCTCAAACCAGAGATCGTATCAAAAACATCATCAAACTTCCTGCCGTGTTTGTCCAGATCCAGCTCAGTTCTTCTTTTCTTTCTGCGTCATACGGGCCAATTTGATCTTTGCTCCTACAGGAAGTGAAAACGACGAAAAAATGGAGTTACATGAAGAAGTTTTTCTTCTGGAGTGTTCAAAAGTTCTACAGTACATCAAACAGGATTTGCTGAAACTTGCCGTAAATGTCAAAACCGCTGTGTTGGTTATCTTACGTGTCTGTATTACAAAAATTATATCCGGATTAATACGCAGCGACATTTTTAAGGCCCAAACTGTGGCGTTTCTTCTCGCCCGGGCTCGGGAACATTTTCGCTGATCAGCGCTACCTTCCTAATGACATCGGCATTATAAAAATACACCTTGTAGTTGCTGAGATAAGCTTCATTATTGGGAGGGCATGTCCTTTCGGAAAGCGTACGTACAGTCCGCGGGAAGAAGATAAGAGAGCGGGGAGGGGAGGGGGCGAGCAGGTGAGAACGCTTCAAGTAATGCTTGCTCACAAACAGAATTGAATTATTGATCAAGCAACAAATGACATCAAGGAGGACCCCACGGAGACGTCCGAGCAAACCGGACCTCACATACGTTTGTGTTATTTGTGAGAATACCTTTGTGCCGGGCGGGCCGGTTGTAAAAACCCCACTCGGTCAGAGTCCACATTATTTTTCCGCGGGGCAGGAGCGGTCGCCAGCACGCCGACAGGATGGAGCAAACACTGAATCAATCAAGTTGGCTGAGGTGATGCATACAGAGGGACCTCAACTGATTGCACGTCGAGTGGCCTGGTTTTTTTCTTTCTTTCTTTTTTTTTCTACCCAGGATGAACTCTTAGTACCGATCAGGGGAAAAATGAAAAGCAAAAGAGTTTTATTCTTTCTTTTTTCCTGGGTGGTCTGCTGTGATTTATGTTTGTTGTTTTTTTTTTGTTTGTTTTTTTCAAACAGTACACATTATATGGACAGTAATGTAAAAGTGAGATTTTTACACTCGGTGAACCTGATAACGGGTATCCTGAAATGTAATAAATATTTTAAAATAAATAATAACCATAATAGTAATAATAAAAATATAATCATGATTTAAAAAGTCTATCAAATAAATGAATAAATACATAATGAAATAAATAATAATAATTCATCGATTTAGGGCTATATAAAGAAACTTGATTTGACTTCAAATAAAGAAATACATGAATACATATATATTTTTTTATTTCAATTACTTCATTTGAGTAGCAACAGTCTGATTTTGTGAAGGTAGTCCGACTGACTCACTCAGTTCATGTCCTTGTGCGCTCTCATCCGCTGTTGTGTTCTCATCCAAGCGCCGTAGCCTCGACCCAACATGGATTCGATGGTGTTCATTATTTTCCGCTCACACACAAAAACAACAACACGCACACCAAAACGCGGCGGGAACAAGCATCCCCACGCAAAATACGAGAAATGTTTGTCCGACTCTACGTGCGATACGTCTCTCCCTTCGGGCGGGCGGACCAATCAAAAGCGGCCGTCTCATTAAAAGCTATGAAGCCTGTGGAGAGGTCAGCGGCTAACTTGGCTGATTAGTGAGCTCTGGTGGGCTTTCAGGCAGCTCGTGAGGAGGAGGGAGGGAGGCTTGCTTCATGGACGGACAGGCGGCCCTGTCTGAGGAGGGATGGCTGGCTGGCTGGCTGGCTCGAACTGTGTCTGAACCCTCCGTCCGTCTCACCGCAGGTTCCAGTCCCATCTGTCGGGGTCAAGGACTAATGCAAAGATGCACGGATTTGGCCGTATTGGCGCTTTCTATCCTACTTTAGCCACAATCCTGTTTACCATCCCCGGTGGAGCCATTGTGGCGGCAAAACAAAGACAATTAGTGTCTGGCAATCATGCCTTTTAAAACAGCTTTTTTTTTTTTGGTCACCAAATAAATAAACGATAGAGCCCCGGTTGTTTAAAATTCGATTAAATACTGACAATAAACTTTAACGGGCACGGCTTTCTTGTTGTTGAAAACTTGAACCGGCTCTTAAAGGCTTTTGATCGCGTCTTTCCCCCTGTGATGAAAGTGTAAAAGGCCTTCTAATGCTCTGGAATTTATTATCGTCACAACAGCGGAATAATCCAACAAACACGACTTCCTCTCGGTCCATTTTTAGCTTCCCCAGACGAGGCTTGCGATCAAAGGCCACATTGAGTTTCTCCGTCGGAGGCTAAACTGCACCAAGCGGCTTCGTCAGGAATGCGTTCCGCGTTCTGGACTCCGCCGTCAACCGGGCTGACTTGGAGCCAAGGGCAAAGTGTGCTGCTGTGTGACTAACTTGGAAAGACAAGTCGCTCCTGAAGGTTACGAGTCTCATCCCCCTGTTATCCCTCGGTCTGCCTTTGGGATTTTGTCCCTTGGAAAAAATGAGAAAAAAAAAAAAACTGTCCACTTTTGTTTCCCTTGCTGCTCTCCTAGCTGATAAGCATGCTATCTAAAAAGCGACCCTGGCAGCACTCTTCGTCTATTCACTCCCTCACCGCCCCCTTCCTCTTTCCTGGTATGTTTGGCTCTTGAGTGCGTAATCAGTTAAAGGCGCCTGTGCGCGTGCACGTTTTAATTTTATTTTCCTTTTCTCTACACTCAACGATTTGCGAGTGGAAGCAAGGCTGCTATCTGCTGACTGTCACTTCCATTAAGCGCCCCGTCCTCAACCGATGTACAGTAAATCCACCTTGACCCAGCCGTCCCGCAGGCCACACGTCCACCTTTTGTTGTGATGCGCAGGCACAGGCGCTCAAATCCAAAGATATGTGGGTGGTAATCGTTAGTTTACTTTTACTCTTTGTGGAGAAGTAAAAGTTTCTTTCTTTGGAGGGCATGCAGGATTTCCCATCATGCGGTTCACAAGATTGCTCAATAAATTAAAAAAAACTCAATAAAATAAAAAATAAAATTAAATCAAATAATTTTTTTTTTTATAAAAAAGTAAATAAAATATTGTTTGCCCTGTATTAGTACAAACATCAGTCATTGAAAGGAAGGTGATTCGCATTTTAGCATTAGCACTTTTATGCTAAAGAATGCAACAGGCATTTTATTACAACAACCTCAACATCAAAAATAAATTCACAAGCCAGTTTGAGGCCCGGTAAAATATGACTTATGATAAACCGCAAGCCACTAAGTGAGTCATTAATGTGCTGTAAGCGAGCATTTTACCCCGATGACATCACAAATCATCCCCCCCCCCCCATCCCAGTCGACCAAGTCTTAACATTTTGTGACGAGAACAAACAAAGCTTAATTTGGGAATTGTCTGCTGTTTTTCTGTTTGTTTACATATCGTCGCAGCCCAGCCAGCAACCCCCTAAAAACCAAAAGCCTCAAAGGATTTGGGCTTGTGGATGTGTGATTAATTTTTGTATTATTTATTTGTATTATTGTTAAAGGCCAAAGCTGTGCCTCTAGCCGTCGAGGCCCGTTTAGCGGAATAATCGGTGCGTTAATTAACAAAATGGGTTCAGAATATCAATTATGGTTTATCCCGTATCTGCAGTCATGTCACATCAACAAACCATTCTGACTAATTGCGAGTGTCTATTGTCTCTTGCTGTAGATAATGACATATTTTTTGGTTGTAAATCATATTTCCTCCATGAATAATCCACCCCTGGCCCCCTCATTTGTAATTATTAATTTTTTTTCATCGTCATCATTCACAATCAATCAGGGTATGCCATCTGAGCGTCGGGGCCGCTCAATTAAAATTAAAGAGGTCGGTGAAGTAAAAAAAGATTTGTGCTGATGCATTATTTCCTGTAATCTAAAAAAAAAACGGTATAATCAATTTAATAGTTTAATAGTTTCCAACTAAAATGCTTTAACTGCCTTTTCATTAGTTTTTCTGTTTGCTTGAAAGCAGGACGTCGTGTGTGTACTCTGAACACACTTGCCGCCTGCTTGCCTCGCTGCACACACCGAATCAGTCCATTTGCCGAGTTCAATAAGCCGTTCAATCGGCTGAATAGTCACGTGAGTGACGCAACTGGTTGCTGGTATAATTCACGCCCATGACCAAAAAGTCTGCGTAGGTTGAAACAAGACTCACTTAAATGCCATAGAAATTTCAGAGAGCACAACAAGACTTCCAAAATCCAATTAAAAGTTGCTCAGGCTACTGTAAATCCGGTATAGCTTGTGACTAGACAGGTTGAAATACCGTCATCCTATCTTGAGTCCAGTAAAAGTTGCGCCGGTGAAAGTAAGGCTATAAAAAAAAAAACTCTTAAAAGTTGCACGGGTTAAGATAAGACTACTGGGAAGCAGGTAGAAGTAGCACGCATTAAAATATGTCTACAGTAAATTGAAAAAAAACAGTTGAAATGTCCAAAAAGTACTTTCTGTTTAAAATTGAAATGTTAGAACATATGTTAATTCCCATTGAAATTGCGCCGCTGAATACCAATAAAAGTCACATAGGATAAAAAATGAGTAGCGTAAATTCAACAAAAACTCTTCCTGGATCTCATAAAGGTTGTTTATGGTAGAAAAAAAAGAATATTATAAATTCCATCAACGTTGCAGCGATTAAAATAATGACAACAGTAAAATCCGTACAAGTTGTGTAAAGTCAAAATATGGTAAAGTCTGGTAAATCCCTTTAACATTGACTATATGAAAACATTATTGTTAAATCTCGTTGAAGTTATTAAAATAAGAAACCCCGAAAAGGTTACGAACGAGACGACTGTACGTAAATGTTGCTGAGGATTGGTTAAAAAGAAAACAGCCTTCATCCGAATGTTTTCATAGATAACGTCAAGAATGTTCTCAAGCCAGTCCAGACATGCTTCTCGTTCTAGAATGACAAACATCTCCACTGTTCTTGCTGGAACTGGAGCGTGACCTTGCCTCTTAGAGCAATTTCCTTCTCGTACCCTTTTAATGCCCTGCCGCGTTTGCGTTAACCGCCAAAAAGACGTCTTGGCGCGGGCGGGCCCATTCAGAACAGCCGGCCCCGGGCGGGCTTTGTGTAACGAAACGCTGAAAACAGCAGCTCGTCTTCCAAGCCGCACCTTGACTTCATTTTACGTGGCGTGAAAGAGTGCGTGCGATGTCGTCACCAACGCACTCGCCCCTCGGCGAGGGTGAGGAGACTCCCTTCTCCTATGCAAAAAAGAAATCTCAAGAAACCCGAGAGGCCCACCTCAGGTCCGAGTTTGGGATGTATCGCATTTTGCCTATTGTCTTGCACCCGCATTGAATATTTTGCTCCCACATTTTGATAGGTGATATATATATATATATATACCGTAATTTTCGGACTATAAGTCGCGTTTTTTTTCATAGTTTGGGTGGGGGGGGGCGACCTTTCCTCAGGAGCGACTTGTATACATATATATTTGGGCATTTTATGGCTGGTGCGACTTATATTCGGGTGCGACTTATAGTCCGAAAATTACGGTATATTTTTTTTTAAATCTCCACTTAAAACCGATACCAACCTGTTAGCATCGAGCATCGTTCACAGGCATTGAGTGTTTTCAATGACTTGTTAAATATTTGTTTTTAAAATTTGGTCTTAGTGTCAATGTTGATTTTGCACTCCTTAAAATCCACAAAGGCCTCTTATGTTACTCCTGCTCCTCTTGTTAAGTGTGCATGACTCACAAGCTCTGTTATGAGAGTTGTATCCAGGCACTAAAGCCGCCGCGGACCACATCATCACAAGAGATCTTTTTAAAAACATTTATTTTCGTATACGCTTTGGTATTCCAAAAGCAAACCATTATCACATTTTAGCTCGATGAAATGTGTTTTCGTTTAGGAAAACGCCAGTTAAGGGGAAGCTTTCCAAATGTTCTTTTTATAGCATTTCCGCCATTGGTGTTGTGTGTTGTCCAAAAAGTGACCGAATGGGTTATGAAAAGCTAAAATTACCAACCTAGAAAAGCAAAAACATTGATAAAAAGTCATTTTACGAACATATATTATGTCTAGAAACTAACCAAGTCCTTTTCGCTAAATGTCACATTAGCTTAGACGTCAGCATGACTTCTTTGTTAAATCTCACATTAGCTTAGACGCTAGCATGACTTCTTGGTCTCCTCCTGTTCTTTCGTCTCGCTCATTGTGTATCCTGTTTGGTTACGTCGTCCTTCAATGAAAGTATGCGTGGCCGTAGCTTCCCCACGTGGCTTAGGAAACAAAGAATAGCTCCTTTAGGTCGCTAGCCCCATGAAAGTGTCTCTTCTTAAGTATGTGTGCCGCGACTGTGCCATCTTGACGCTTGAGGCAAAACACAAAGCGACCCATTTGTTAGTTCATCGAGATGCGTTTTCCGCCTATTAACCATGCTGTCATATGCTTCCTTTGTAAGAATGGACAGAAATGTTGTGCGTGTATGCTAACGTGTATGCTAACGTGAGGCTTCGACATGTAAATGTATACATCATTTCTTTTTGACTTGTTACAAAGTTTTTTTGTAACACAAACTAGCTACCCTTGACAGGATGAACTTTTTAGCTCAGCCGCTTCTTGCCATTCAACATTTTTATTAGCCATAAAAAAAGGTCAACATGAGAATGGATTGGTGCCGTATCATTTCATCAAAGGCAAGCCAGACCATGAGAGCGTGCGGATCAGCACGACAAAACGGAACTGTCATTTTCTGTGGAAACGCCGCGAGAGTGAAAGTAGGCTTGACACCTTCCTTATTTATTTTTTGTTCTTGTAAACCAGAACAAGCAGGATTTACTGCTTGGTGGAAATGGTTTTAGTGATCAGCCATGCAGGGTTTTTTTTCCACCTGATGAGGGAATTTCTCTAATCCAGCAATCGTTTGAGTCAGGTCATAGCCCGAATTCCCCTCAGACCTGTTTGGCTAAACGGAGCAAGGCATTCGGCCATATTTGCAGCCGTGAGTGCTTTGTCATCCGGACCCGGGAACGGCTCATCCAGATGGGCGATTAGTCATCGCCGTGCGTTTGCGTCCACGGATAGACGATGACAGAGCTGCCGGTGTATACGACTGACCTCGGGATGGCCGCGATTACACAAGGTTGACACCGATAGTCGTAATGAAGATCGAAGACCGCCGCCGTCTCTTCGTTACCCTCGGCTACCTGGGCTGCCGTCGGAGGCTTGTTTATTCTCGGTGGGAAAATAGCAGAGGATGAAAGGTTTCTGTACATGCAAATGCAATTTCATAGCCATGACTCAACAAAAGCAAGAACATGTGCTCCCCTGAAGATTAAACGCTCGCTCTTAGCGCTAATGCTCATCATCACCTGCCTCGGAGAAAGCGAAACAACAGAGAGGCGTGTTGCCCGAATGGTGTTAGTGAGGATAATAAGGCACCGAGGGGAAAGGGTGTTTGTTTTTGTTTTTTTGGTCTTCTCTGGCCTCTGGCAGACAAAACAAAAAGTTTCCCGCAATGAAGTTGGGATTTGTCTTCGCTCACCTGGTCTAGTTAGCGCAGTGGCAGCTCATCAACTGGCACCGATTGCTCAGTGGACGTGTTAAAAGCCCATTTAGTGCCCGTGTGTGTTAGTGTGTGTGTGTGTGTTTGCCCGTGTGTGTATGAGAGACACTTGTGTCCAAATACATCTGCCTGCCTTTAATTAGTTTTGCCTCGGCGTAGGGACCAACCAAGTCTCACTGGTCTTTAATAACAGCAGACAAAGGGCATTTATCAAGGTACGAATACACAATTGCGTATTCATTTAGCCAAAGTCACTTTGAAGCTTAATTCCGAGACTTTAGCAGAACATATTGAGAATTGGGAATGCGCATAGTAATCATTTATAGTGGAGGGGGGAAAAAAATACGCTTCCAAAGTCAAACCAAACTACAAACATTGATCATGTCAGACAATTACGAGACTTCGGGTTAACTTTGTTTTTTTCTTTTCCTTTTTTTTGGTGTGGTGCCAGTGTAAACACCGGAAAAGCGTGATGTTAGCTATGATTAGAACAGGAAGTGTCTTGTTACTCAGGGCAATATTTTCAATAGTCCCCTCACAAAGTACTGAATTAAGTGAAGCCATATAAAGGTCCAAAGTCCTTCTGACGTGAACATCGAGCTCTACCGTGGAGACATTCTGGCAGACGTCCCTTGAGAGTTCCACCTACGTGCTCCGCTGCTTTGCCCCATTTAGTCAGTGTCTTTGGACACACACGCGGACACACCCACATGCACGCACACACCCCGCCTGCCGATTTAGCTCCTCGGCTCTGTTGGCAGGGGCGCAACAACAGGAGGGAGGGATCAGGTGGCCGAAGCTAACAGACGGAAGGAGAAGGGCTAAGGGGAGGGAGGGCTTGACAAATGAGACTTGTCAGGTAACATCCACAGATGTGAAGGGACGGTGGGGAAGAAGAACGGCAGGAGGAAAAGAAAAAAAAAGTGAAGGGAGGGGTGTCTGTCAGCTCATATTGGACCATCAGCGGAATAGAGAAGAAAAAAAATCCCGCAGTCAGTCGAGGGGAATGCATTTTCAAGGAGGGGGCGGGCGGAGGGGGTGCGTTTTCGGAGTGTCTTGAGGACCACTTATTATTCGGATTGAGGAGACACTCGCCTCAGTCTGCCTGCTCGGGATGCTTTTTCCTTCAATGGCTATGATCAAAAGGTGCAAGCAGAGCGTGGCAGCGTGCCAAAAAGCAGGCCTGGAAATTTGGGTCACGCCTATAACGGGGTTTTTTTTTTTCAACCACTGAGCAGACGAGGCGAGATGGAGCTGAATGAAATCTGCAAAGCAGCGGAAGCTGTTTGACTTAACTTTCTTAACTCGTTCACTCCCAGTGACGACTATAGACGTCAAACCCAATTGCCTCAATGCGGTTTTCAGAAAAAAATTGAGTTTAATGAGCCACAGCAGAAAAAGTTTGTATCACTTGCGTAACTTGACTGATGTGCGCATTGTTTTTCGATCGTACCTAAAGCAAGGACAATTTCCCCTGATGGGATCATATTTCCACTGTGACTCTTAATTGCTACAGCGTAGCGAAGCATCTTCAGAATGGAAGGATTCTCCGAGTAGCGGCAGCAGCCAACGTTGCCCCCGGAGATTCTTCTCGCCAGCCGGGGTGGATACAAATTGACTCGTTCGAATAAAGCAGTGTGACTCGCCATAAAAAAAAAGTCTCAACACTTGTTTAACTTTCTGGGTGGGATTGGCCGCGTGAAAACTTTCCTCTTGTCACTGACGAAGAAGCCAACCTGACCGGATTAAATGTAGCCGGCGCTGTCGGGTGGCTCGCAGCCATCGTCTGGTTTGTGTTTCCTCATTGTCGTCGGCATTTGCGCTCCCCCTTTCCTCCCCTCCCCCTTTTTGTTTTCCTCTCGCTTCTGGCCAACGATTGATAAGACCCAATCCCTGACAATGCTTGGCACAAGATTGGCGGTGGTGCCGGCGCCGGCGCATTGTGCACGGGCCCGTGTCTGTTCGGGCCGGCGGACGAGGGAGATGCGATGCGGCTCACCTCACTTGTTTATCTTAGCTCTTCCAATTCCAGATGGTTCTCAGCGGAAAGAATGCACTCTCTCTCTCCTCCCCCCCCCCCTCACCTCCACCTCTCTGTCTGAAACTCCGTCCGGGCTGCGGGATTGCTTTCAAGTCCAGAACCTGCCAAGAAAGCGGCCTGAGACTCGAGTGGGTTTCTCAGATCTCCGTGAAGAGAGAAAGCGAGAACATATGTCGGAGTGATTTGTTCTTGCTCGATGAACATTTTGCAAAATGTGAATGGCGATACCCGGGCGGCGGCGTATATGAGGAGACTTTTGTTTTTAAGGTCAATGAATCATTCTTTTCTCATCTCGGGCAACAATTGAGTCAGCGCTCCCCGACTGATGGACGCTCGCTCCGTTCCAGCGGCAGGAGATAATCGCAGCGTGTCAGCCTCCACCGATCTAAAGCCTTATCGCCGTCTGCCCGCGGCCAGCTCGCAATAAATAACCGCAGGGAGGCACATTCTGCTTTGTTTTCCCACAGTCCTAAGGGAAGCTTTTTGTCTGTGTACCGAGCCTTCGCCCGCATACCAATGCTGGCGTTAGCAGCAATATTCCGATAAATATCCCGAGATGTTATGCGGAGATGTTGTGGTGCTTTGTATAACCGAACAAGCCTCACAGCGACACTCTTAGTTGTGCTTCACGGTACACTCGGCCTTGGGGTTTCTTGATTTAAGACTCGGGGGGTCTTGGGGTCTTTTTATTTATCGCAGCGTCAGCCCATTAGAACACTCCGAGACCCGAAATCCATCCGACGCTGCTTTGATTACTCCTAGACACTGCTCACTTCCTGGTTCTCCACCAATCAGCAGCTAATTTGGTACGGTGCTTTCAGGGACTGAAGTACTAAACTGGCCGGACATCAATCCACATCTGGAGGCATCAATGAACCTGAAATAAAATGTTGACCATCACACAGAGCTGAGATTCCAACCCTGAACCTCAGAACTGCGAGGCCGGCGTTGGAACCACTCTAAGCCGGAAAGGTTTTCCGGGCGTGTAACAGACACCAAGGAGCCACAGCAAACGTGGTAGCAATTCATAGCGACTGACGGGAAATTCACCTGGATTGGGCGTAACATGAAATGATTAGCATGACCGTTGCGTGTCCAATGTGCCACACGGTGTTACTAATCAGAATGAAAAGAACCTGAAGAAATTGATTACTCTTTGCATTACAAGGTGACTCCTTGTGTTTATTATTGTTTTATTTTTTTCATCAATTTCTCGCCATATGTCTTCATGAGGTTATTTTCTTTGCGAGCGTCCTCTGCGCTAATTGCGGCCTAATGGCGAGCCCTCGTAGCAGAGAGTGATAAAAGCAGTTGGCGGTTGGGCGTGCTGCCTTCCCAGCGCCGGCTGATTACTTTGTCTCGTTAATGCTCCCCCCTCGGATACAAATGGACGGTGGTTATTGCATCAGGAGAGGCGGTCGCCTTGTCAAAATAGCCCTCTCCAACGGACAAGAGGGATAAGGAGCGGCGGCTAAAGTACCGGCGAATATATTCCGGAGAGGCAATTTCACAAAGGGGGGGTAAAAAGCACGGCACAATTATAAAACGCAGCTTTCTGTTTCCATAATGGCCGTTTCGCCGCAGGCTACATATGGAGCTGTGAGTGACAGTATGGACTGTTGTCGGGCTCGTGCTGGTCTCCGGATTCCTACGGTGAGCCAAAGCGCTTTTCACAAACATTTCTGGCTTGCTGCAGTTATTTTATTTCTTCACTTTTGTTTTCTAACCAGAAGTTGCAGCAAATGTATTCCTGGTTTAATGAATACCGTATTTTCTGCATTATAAGGCGCACCAGATTATAAGGCGCACCTTCAATGAGTGGCCCATTTTAAAACTTTGTCCATGTATAAGATATATACATTGGACTTTGGACACGCCTGCTGCAGTGGTTCAATATTGGTCCTTATATAAGGCGCACCTGATTATAAGGCGCGCTGTCGGCTTTTGAGAAAATTGGAGGTTTCTAGGTGCGCCTTATAGTGCGGAAAATACGTTAGTATATATCGTCATTTATGAAACTATGATTTTCACATTATGACATCAGTTCAAAGCTAGCTTCGCGGATGTTCTCAGAGTGACCTGGCCGCCAAGTTTCGAGCATCACGGAGTGTCATCATCAGGTTGAGTAGAGGAGTCAAAGAAAGCAGAGTGCTAGGAAACCTTGAAAATAAGAAAAATATATTTAAATAAAAAAAGTTTGCCTTTCAGCACTTTGTTTGAGAAAAGCAAGGGGAAAAAGCACTCCAACATTGAACAGTATATAAATGTGAAGGTTTCGAGAAGGTCAAAATTAGTTAACCTGTAAAAGTTGCATTTCTAAAATCTCATTCAAAAGCCGAATAGCCCCAACTTTTTGGACCAGTCTATATATTTTTCTTTCACAAAAAGCAAACATGCCTCGAATGAGTTTACTTAGTGCGGCGATCCCTTCTCTCTCTTGTTTTCCCGTCTTCTTACCACGCAGGCTAATTATCTTGAATAAATTTCCCACCTGCATTCTAACAAAACAAATTAAATATGCTCCTCATTCTTATCCCCTCGTTTTTCTGTCGTGTTTTGTAGCTTGGCAACATGAGCCGTGTCTTTCCGTGTCTTTGTCTTTTCAATTTGTGCGCTTTGACCACCAGAAGCAGGACGCTAATTGCGCTAAGAGATCCTAACTATGCTAGCTATGGTTGCTCACATTTGAAATGGCTTCATTTTTTACTTGTAATGGCCTGGGTTGATATTGACAGTCTTTTCTCAGTTATTGACTCAGGTCAAGGACCAGATCCGCTAATGCTCGAACCAGACCCAATTGGAACGGTACACTTTGAATCGGCAAATGGGTTTGACAAAGTTGGAAGCTGGAAAAGACGGGGGGATGAATATCTACAGTTCAATATTTGCCAAGAGCAAATCATGCATAAAACATCAGTTTAAAAATGAGAAGTGCATATTTCAATGTTTGCCAAGCGGCAAACCGCTAATGTTCTGCATTCTTCAGTTTACATGACAATTGTGAGGCCCGACTAGACCGCCGGCTGTCTTAAAAATATCTACAATGGAATCATAACACGCCGGCTGTGGCTTTCCTCTTCAGACCACCAATACTAAAGTATTGGGACGCTGCAATAATGCAATAAAAAGTTCATACGCTAGTGCTAGTAGCAATCTCCCCTGAGATTTTCTTTCTCATCCTTGACATTATTTGCATCACAGGAACCGGTTGATGGAAGAACCGCGCCCTCACTTCCTCCTCCTCCTTCTTTCATTATGATGATGATATTCTGCAAAGATATGGCAGCACCCTTGCATTTACTCTTCCAGACAGCTTCATAAAAGTATTTGGGGTTGGGGTTAGGGCTTGCACTCCCCCCCGGGGGGGGATACACGTGCTGTTATGGCGGATCCAGTGAATGCATTTCCTCGAGCAGACAGCTTCATAAAGCATTTGCTCCCAATGGGCCCTCATCAACGGCTCAGTGCAGCCAAGCACCTCTGGACTTTGTTCTCTCCAGTGACAATAGCTTCACCCGTGTGTGGGAGGGGGAGTGTTGGGAAAACTGTGCAGACTTGGAGAAACATCCAAGTAATAGGCGAGGGGGGCTGGGCGAGGTTGAGGGGACTCATTCAGGAAATAATGAGGTGAAGTGCAGCAGTCAAGGAGGAGCTGTCAATCACGGCGGATGCTGCTTGTGATTTTAAGTGCCTGTAAACTAAACAAGCAGTCGGCCTCGTACACAGGAAGCCAAGACTCCATTTGCAAGAGACACCCTTCACTTTCTTCCTCTGCATTAGGAACTACGCCGAGCCTAATCCAACGTCTGTCCTACACGTCGCTTCATTTGGCGTTCAGATCTTCACGTCTCATCCCACCTCCACCTTCTTGGGTTGCCGTCGCAGCAGCTGAACGATTTCCTCTCACTGGGAAGCCCCCGACGACTCGCTGTGGCAGTGTCAAACGAGGCTCCTATTTAAGCTCATTAAATGTTTCCAAGAGAATAGGAAATCAATGGTGCATACCCGGGCTGGAGAATTTTTCTCTTTATTCATTTCCCCCCCCCCCCCCCATATCTGTTTCTGGCTCGTGTAATGTAAAGATGGGGGAGGGCGGCGTCAAGTCCACCTGCAAAATTTGATTGCTTCAGATGAACAGAGGAAGGCTAATTGTGATGTCACGTTTTGACGTCAAAACGCAAATTTCCCTTTTGTCAATAAAACACGAATTTCACGTCATTCACCTTCAAGAATAAAGCAGTTTGTGACAAACGGTTATTTTTGCCGGAGAGACGGAAAATAAAGGCCGCAGAGAAACCAATTTATTCAAGTTACGCCTGATTAGTAAACGGCAACGTAAGATGGCCGCCAAACTGCATCTTAATTGTGTCTTTAAGTTTATAGTTGAATTTTATTCCATTGTTAGATTTTATTACTTATTCCCGGTCCGGCATGCGTGATCCATATTTAAACATTTTTTTTTTAGGTGTGGCTAAACAAGCTTGTTGTTGTTTTCAAATAAACAAAATGGCAGTATGCTTGATAAAACATTTTCGAGGCTGTCAGCAGGCTTCACAGACCTTTCACTTCTGTCGAGCCTTGAACGCAATCGTTGGAGTTTTTAGCTGTGCTTTGACATGACGACTAAACAAAATTCTTGCGTGGGGTTTTCCCACCCAAGGATGGTTTGGCTTTTCTCATGTTTTCCTCCGCTGCTTCATCTCTGGCGTTTTGTTTTATTGCCGCTCTGCGTGTGTGTGCGGTGGGGCAACTTGCCATTTGAGACGGTGCCTGTGTCTGAGCACACCTTCTATGGAGCTCTTGTAATTGCTCCGTCGGGGCCTCGTCTCTGGCTCCAAACCCGTTGCCGTCTCTTTCTAGCCGTGGCTCTTTGGCCTCCCCCCGTCTTTCTTGACCTCGTCTCATTATGGATGATCCCCAACCGGCCCGATCACCTTCTAACACTTCCAGACTCGCTTTGTGTTGCTTCCATGACAGTCACCTGCAAAAATGACTCTCCTGGCTCTCGGGGGAGAAGAACATGTGTCCGCGTTAGTTTTTCTTCCCCCCTTGAGGCCTTCACAATTTTCTTACCGTCTTCTCGGCCGTTCATACTTTGAAGCGTAATGGATGTGGAAAGTTGCAACCGGTCAGCAAGCAGAGCACTTTCATCTGACGCTGTTGGCCCGAGGAGTCGGTGATGAATGGCTGGAAGCCGTACGGCTCCTCTGATCAATACGCAGCTTGCTCCGAGACGTGCGTACGACCCCCCCATCCCCCCTTCTAATCTCGTACAATCTTCCACTTTATTTGTGAACTTTCCTTTCCAATTCATGGCCTCAATGGGCCCATTGATCTTTCATCCTCGGCTTGTTCCGAATAAAAGGCCAGCCAGTGTCTGTCCGGCCGGCCGTGACGGCGGCAATTGCCCCGGCGATGACAACGCATACACAAACATTGCGTTTAGCCTGATCGAAGAGGTATAATCCAAAAACGAGGCATTTACGTTGCTGGCCAGCGCAGAAAATATTAGCATGACCACCGCTGAGGACGGTCATATATGTTTTTCTTGTTGAAGTGACGGCAAGCAGAGGTCAACACGGTTAGCGCTGTTAGCTAACAATAATCTGTGCATCCAACAACACTGCTGCTCTCTGGCATGGTACTGATTGTGTTGCGGGAAAAAGAACATGGTGGATATTAGCTGCTGACTTGTGGGTGGTCCATATTTAATATTTATTTATTATTTATTTATATTTATTTTGTTTTATTTATTTTTTTTGTCTTGAATGAATTATAGATTTGAGAATGAATTTGAGCACATTTCGAAAACCTGTCCAAGCAACATGTTTGGACCGTCCCGGGCTGGACGGCGACGCTTGGCGGGCCTCGTCGTAGTACGTGCGTGTTGACAAAAGACTGGAATAGATGGCGAAATAACACGTTTGTCAAAATAGCTTTGTATATGCGGACGCGGCCGCCCTCGTTGTTGTGACGTCGCACATTTTTTTGCTTCTCAGCTCACCAACATTTGACCTCCCGTTTGTGTCATAAGAAGAAGCATGTCATAAATCTTACAATTTTTTGTTTTTTTGATCGCTCTTTCTTTTCTCGATGGACTTTCGGACGTGGAGATTCAAGTGAAACATTTCCCTCTGCTGCTCCTCGCGTAGCCCCCTCAGGCTCTTGCTAGCAGTCGACTCTCACCTCTGCTCCCCCCGCTTTTTGATCTCCTCCTCTGATGGCCTCTCGTCTCCGTCACACAAAAAAAGCACATTCTCAGCCCGGTAATTGCATGTCTGCTGGTCGCACCTGTTGGGGAAAGGGGTGGGGGGGAGTACCGCGACCTCTGCACTCAATCGCGCCGAAGCCCTCCTCGCCATCAGCGTTGGGTGTAAGCCCGCTGGGAGTACCAGTGTGAACATGTTCTCTCAAAGTTGATTGGGTTTATCTGTAACCTTGAGTTTCACCTCGTCTCGTGTGTGTGTACGCGATGTGTGTGTGTGTCGTCGACCGTGCCTCCTCACCCTCTCCTCCCTCTCCTTTGCAGAAAACCTTAATGAAGCCGGGGGTCAGTGGCAGCGTCCAGCTAATTGGAGCGTGTTTGCCCGAAGCTCCGACTGCCGGTGATTGAAGTGTCAAGTGAGGGTTGGGACCCGACGTCGGCCTCTCCCCGCGTGAGTAGCACCCACGGCGCCTTTATTTTCACTTACCCAACTCACGACTTGCTACTGTTTATTCTGCCCCTACTGTCCTTGGCTTGGTGCCCATGTTTTGTCTTACGACCTCAAATTCTCCAAATTCTTCTCGTTCTTTCTCATCCCATTGCATGTGGAGTCATTTCCTCCCATAAAGAAACTTACATTAATATATAAAAATAATAATAATTAATATAATTATAATAAAAAAATACATTAATATATATTAATTTTAATATGTATTAATATCATTATAATAAAAAAATGAATAAATAAATAAATAAATAACTTCCTAAAGTTAGCAAAAGAACGTATAGGAGAATTACCATATAGCCGTACAGTGTACTGAAATAACGATGACCTCGTCTCAATGTACTCATACATTTATTTACTCGCTGGGAACGTGCCGTGACTTTTTCGGTTGTATTTACAGCAACAGGTGGCTACTGATGGAACGTATGGCGAGGAAAGAGCATCGTACATCATATGAAGTCGATAAATAATAATTTTCACACCAATTAAGTGAAATTTGTTCATTTCCCGAGGCCAACCTGTTTATTTGTTGTCACGTGACTGTAAGCGTGGCACGACCGTGTTCTTTCCTGAAAATTACAGCGGCAATTAGTGACAATTAAGCTTATCTTTGTGTTTGCCCGCCCGCTCATTAAATATGAAATTACACGTTTTATGTAATTGCACGCGTGCAGAAATGTCTTGAAACAAGCCGCTCTGATTTTTTCCCAACGTTTCCATGATCCACTTCATACGTGTGCAGAGCATAAACGAGGCTGCTAGGACACAGGTGGAGGTCCGCGTTTCCCGCTTTGCCCCTGTTTCACTTAATTTGACTTGGCCCACTCGCTCCGTGCTAGCTCACGGTGGGATTTCAGCAATTAGCGTAGCTCGCCATCCATCAATCTCGCACACACACACACAATACAATGAAAACACACTTTCGTCGCCAGTTCTTCACTTCTCCCAACAGCCCCAGTGGTGTTGGAGCTATATCGCGCTTTCATGGTGTGCGGGGTGCCTCTAATTAGTCGCTCCCCACCTCAAGCCAGATGTGGCTCCTATTGTTCGGTTGTCAGGAGACAGTCGAGGTCGCAGGCTTTTGATAAACTCTGTGCAACAGTCCCCAGGATTGCTTAGACAACACTGTCAAGAATTTCACAGAATAAAATAATATTAAGTTTAAAGTGGTAATATTAAATGGGTAAAAAAATAAATATTTTTGAGATATTCAGTAAGATAGTTTGGGGGCAAAAAAGTGGAATTTTAGAATTTTTTTTAGAAATTAAATTTCATGTTTTTGAGAGTGATCAGATTAAGATAATTTTAAAAATATTTTTTAGATTCAAATTGATTCATTCACGTAGTTATATTTTTGAGAAAGTCAGATATTTTGAATATTAAAGTTTTTAAATTTTACAAGAATAAAAATGTTTTCAAAATAAACAAAATACATATTTTATAGGTAAAAAACAGTATACTTTCCAGGTTGAAGTCAAACTCTCACACTAAACTTTTGAGTTTGCCTACAACATATACTTCCTGAACACATTTGAAAAGAAAACAGTCAGCGCATTGTTTGTGTGTGAAGGGGCGATTGCCCAATTAGAGGCTGAGCATCATAACTTGATCAAAATAGTGTCCAAAGTTTGTTTACTTGCCACCCAGCACTCCTTCATTAAGGCGCGCGAGCCATTAAAGTCCGTGCCGGTGCTCGTTACAGGAAGATCCCTGGCAATTAACCGCGGCCAAAATGCTTTTCGACCAACGGCTGTTAAAACGCTCTCCTGTCCGTATTTCACTCAAACGAGAGTACGCCCGGCGTAGCTGAGTGGAGTATAAAGGTTGGCAAATTAAAAAGCCACCTGTAATTGCCGAGGTTATATTGCTCATCTCCATGATTAAATGGCGAGCGTGTTTGATTAATAACTCGAGGACAGAAGTGGGAAATATCTAGCTTGGGGCTTAAGGAGGATGGGCTGACAGTCACTCAAATATTAGCTTTTTTTTTGCTGCCCTAGCAAAGATAGATAGATAGATAGATAGATAGATAGATAGATAGATAGATAGATAGATAGATAGATAGATAGATAGATAGATAGATAGATAGATAGATAGATAGATAGATAGATAGATAGATAGATAGATAGATAGATAGATAGATAGATAGATAGATAGATAGATAGATAGATAGATAGATAGATAGATAGATAAGCATTAGCATTAAGCTAGCAGGCTGAAAGGTTTCACACTGTGTTAGCAGTAGGATTAAGCTAGCAGGCTGAAAGGCTTAGCCATGGGGTTGTTTAAAAATGTAAAAGTAATAAAAATGTTTGGTGTCTATTATGTTCATTATGAGATTTTATTTATTTATTTTTTTTTAAATGACACTACCCCTGAAATGCCGCTCACTGTGTTACATTCTGACTCCGCCAAACTGATTAGTTGACTCAAGCTATTAGAGTTTCTCCCCAAACGCAAACACACAGGACATTCGCACTCTTTATTTTTAGAATTGATTATCATGCCGATTCCTTTGTTGTCGTTTCCCGTCCCAGAAGATGCTGTAAATGTCACGGCAACGACACGGTGTTTGCCACGTCGAGAAGTGTCAATCACGGCTCCCGCGAGGCTTTGCCTGAGCGCAACTTCGACGCAACGAGGCGCTCGGTGGAGAACGAACACGACGCCGCTTGTGTTTATTGTCGTCAAATTATTTTTTATTCCCCCCCCTGTGTGGAGCTGACCTGCTTATTGACTTTTATCTTGCTTTCAACACCCAACTGTGCCGTCGCTTGGAAAGTTTGGTCTTGTAATGCGTCTTTCAATTTATTTTGTGAGAGAATTGCAAATAAAGCCGTTGAAGGGACAGCCATGCGATAGATGCGATGGAGAATCTATACACGCTTTGGTGACTATAGCATGCAATTTAAAAATCTGGCATCAATTGGATGTCTGTAATTCTTTTTTTTATTCGGGGTTATTTCTTAACAGAACAAACAAGTGCCCTTAATATGAGTCTGTCAGTCCAAAAAAAAAAAAAATCAAACCCATACAGAGTGCAAAATTAATCCGACACAATCAAAGTAAATTCAAAGCGCCGTGCAATTTTCTGTCCCCCTGCTGACGATGTCATTCTTTTGTTTTGTAATAAATGAACAATGCGTCGTCAGCCGCTGAAAATTCCTCATTATCAAAGCGAGCCTTGTGATAAACAAGCCGCGGATGACATGCTTTAAAATCACCCATCAAACGATAAAAGCCAACCACACATCAAAATGTCACTCGACCAAAACAATTTAAAACTCCTTTTTTTGGGGGGCGGGGGGCGGCTGCACTTGTCCACGGCCTCCCGCGACTAGCCAAGCTGTCAGGGCTGTTCGTGTTTTTCTTGCCAGGGCACAGTTGGACCAGATCGGGTCAGCCTCGGGGGCCTCGTTCGCTCCTCCGCTGCGGCCCCTGCAAACATGCTCTGCCCCCGCACAATTATTGTCTAAATTCTGACTTTGAGGTTTCAGCAGCATTTGAGCATGTTAGTAGTAGTTGTGGGAGCTTGTTGCACAATCGCCTCCGCTTTGTCAACAAAGACGTTACGCTGCTTCCAAATTGGCACTGAAATGAAAACTTGGTTCGCTGGACAATTTCCCAAAATACCAATCAGCACTTTTGAGATGTGAGACCCGTCAAAAATAAGTTTCACAGCAAAGATCTGAAGCGATGGCAATCTCCGGCCTGATAATCTGCCAGGTTGAACCTCCAGACGTCCTTCCCCCCCCTCTCCATCCCCCCCCCCCCCCTCCCCCTCCAGCCACATCGCTTTGGCAGCCGGCGTTGATGGAAAACATCTGCGAGAGTCGCCGTGTTTGTCTGCGGTCGCGCTCGATATAGAAACTTTGCTTTCAAGTGACGTTTTTAATTATTTTTTGGAAGCCAAGCGTGGCTTTCCAGTCAAAATAGGAATATTGATACAACATGTCGAAAGTTTCACAGGATGAAAGCTGTCGCCGCCGATGTTATCAATCACCCGGCGAGAAAAAGGCTTTACAATTATTGTTTTTACACACTTTTCAAAATGTCAAAAGAAAACTGAACAATGGGAAAATGAATCGGCAGGTGCGTCAAAGAAGCCTCTCATTCCAGGTCGCTATAGAAATCAAGAAGCGGAGCCAGTAATTGGTAGTTGTGGCTAATGAGGACAAAGCTGTCAAGCAGACGAAGGCAAGCGCAATGCGAGGCCGGTAATGATTATTATTTACAATGCCCCGGACCCAATGCTATTCTTTTGCTCACGAGGGAAAAAAAAGAAGGATTTTTTTTTAGCAGGGAGCAATCATGAAAGTGTTTATCCAAGCCAAAGTCTAAAGAAAATAATTGCTGAGCACATATAAATGTTATTGCTAACAAAAACAGCAGCACCTAGCAAACAATCTTTCTTACTGCTTTAGTTGTACGAAACACATTGAGATGCCTCGTATAAGAAATATGCTGGATCAATAAAATTGCCTTGCCTTTATATTTTATTTATTGATCTTATTTTTCTAGAAATTCTCACACATTGGCGCTTCCGCCATATTTCCAATCGCCAAACAGTTTGGCTTTTTTCCACGGCCGCAATCGGCGTGACGGTCGTCGGCAAACAACGTTATCTACCATCTCGGCAGCTTTTCTAATACCCGCTGTAATCCCGTCATTTCATCCGCCCGGGTTAGCCTGAGCCGGCAGCATATCTTCCCGCCTGTCTCGGCTCCTCGGCGTGAGAGATTGGATCCCCCACCCCCCTTCCCCCGACACCCTTGGTGCGCACGCTCATCTCTCCCCGGATCTCCATACGGGTGTAAATGTTGTGGTCTGAGCAGATGATGTATCGGGTCCAAGGTGGGAGCCATTCCCAGTTGCGAATAATAACTTGTTCTCGCTCAAGTGGAATCCCGCACAGCAAGTTGTAACAAAGACGAGCAGCCCGCTGGCATTTTCCCCCGGACTATAATAAAACCACAAAATGTGAGATTATGGGATGGCGGAGAAGTTTCACCCTTTGCGTGAATGAAACATGTTGCACTTTGACGGACTCCATCGGGAAGAAAATGATTCTTTAAGTAGGCTATTTATGGCAACGAAATGGCCTGGGTTTGATTATAATAAAACGTCCATTAGCTATCGTGAGCACAGCTTGGGGCGGGAGGGGGGAAGGGGGGGGGGGTCCGACATCCGAACAAGCATTATTTCCCTCACTGATATGCTTCTTGAGGAGTAATCAAGAAATATGTCTGTTTTTATTGCGCCTCTGTGAGACATTTATGTTTAGAGTGAGGATAAAAAAAAAGTAAGAACATGGTGTAAAATGATATTATGGGCCATTAGGTGGGGGGCTTGAGCAGTAAGCGAGGACTGGGACAGGGGCATGGGGGGGTCTTAATGGGGCCGCGGCATATTGTCTACGATCTGCTCTTTCACTTCTGGCCGATTGAATCGTCTCCACGGCTGGCACTCCATCTCCTGGGGAAGCGAGGCAGACAAGGTGATTCTGGCTGAAGACATCACTCTGTCAAAGCCGCCAGATAAGAGTGCAGGAAATTGGAGAGCGGGGAGCGTCGCAAATGTATAGAAGAGAAAAAAAATAAATAACTACAGCTAGTTTGTAGCGCCGAGATGTTTTCATTCCCGGATGGAAATGTTCTTATTTATAACGTCGCATCGGGAAGCTTCTCGAGCCAAAGCAAAATTAAACTCGGCTTGATTTATAGGAATTTCTGGCTCTGAACAGAAGTGCGAGTCCGACTCTCCAAACAGCTTCTTTTTCGGGTGGTTTCCCGCCAGGAATTCAAGGGGGCGCGAGTTGACATCATGATTCTTCCCACTGGACCAGTTTGCGCTTGACATGTATATACGAAAAAGCCCGCGAGCGCGCTGTCGAGAAAATATATTGCTTGTGTTTGAGGGACGGGGGGCTGGGGGGGCTCCCAAGAAGACTTTTACCCGAGGTGGTTTTACACTGAAAACTGCTAAAGATGTCCATATTTTATGTCAAGTCTATTTCATATCGTGGCAATTCACAACAGAAGTTATTCCAAGGCGCTTTACGCATCTCGCCGGTCAAGGATCTCACTCCTCCAAGGGAAACTTAACCTCACATTAGCGAGCGATAGAGGCAAAGAAAAAGTCCCTCTAAGAAAGAAACCTTGACGACAATTGGTTCTGTCAAGCGACACTTAACCGCAGCTGGTTGAGTTGAAATGAAGGAATCGAGCAGTGACCACCGAGGCGAGGCGTTTGTATTTATATCGCGGCACATTTTTATACAAAAGGCAACTCGATGCACAAAAAAAACCAACACCTGAAAGTATTTCCAAACAAACAGCTGCAAACATTCAAAGGCAAAGCAAGAAGAAGCTAGCTAAGAATGTACATTGTTATGAAACACATTTGCAATCAAAAGATTTAAATCAGAGGGTAGATGCGATTTAAAAAAGAAAAAAAAACAAGTACCGTATTTCCCGGACTATAAGGCGCACATAAAAATCTAAAACGTTCTAAAAAGCTGACAGTGCGCCTTATGGTCCGGTGCGCCTTATGTATGGACCAAATTCCTAAATTTAAACTGACCCGAAGCATTGTGTCATGAAATCAATCATAAGTGGCCCGCTGAAGAATATGAATCATGAATCAAAAAGACTATGGATCATTATTTTGTGATTATAAAGTAATGTGTTGTGTCTAAAGTTGAAGTAAAAAAGATAAAATGGAGAATGATTTGATTTGGATTAAAAATCTGACATGGTGCATTAATGGTCCGCCTTATAGTCTGGTGCGCCTTATATAAGGACAACGTTTTAAAATGGGCCATTCATTGAAGGTGCGCCTTATAGTCCGGTGCGCCTTATAGTCCGGAAAATACGGGACAAAAAGGTATCACAATTGAAATCGCAAATTGGCGGGAAATTTCCCCCATTAAATATCGTGTAATTTTCCATTAAATCTTTTACATTTTTCTCAAAATTGGAAACTTTACGTTCCCAGTTTAATACGTTTAAACCGCCTTTTTTAATTCAGTGATACAAGTGTAGTGTTTGTTTTTCGATCACGATTTACGATCCCTTCACCAATGAGTAATTTCCGGATCGTATTGACGATGTCTTGCACGCTAAGCTTTTTCACTACCAGGTGGTTAGGTTGTTCCCTTCGCCTTCACCTCCATCCCCTCGACCAGGCTCCGCTCTTGCTGGTAGAATAGTCGAGGCATTGTGCCGAGCGGTGAGAGTTTATCTGCACTCTTGCACAGACAGACAGCATGGGGGCCGGGGCGAGTAATCTGAACCGAGCAGGCAAAGAATTCCAGGCATCCTGAATAGAACCAGATGTGAGCTTTTGTTCGCGACGTGTGGTGATTTGCTTTTTTTTGTTTTTTTCCCTCGTTGCACACGAGACGCAGAGTCATGCGTAGACTCGGTGCATGCTCGCCCGGCTTTCATAACACCGGCTCGGCATCTGATAAGAGTCGGGTCAGGCAGTCGCGCTGCCTGCTATTTGTTTGCGTAACGTGCTACATTTGGACAGCTCGGTTTTCCATCCTTTTTCCGAAGATTACCATTCAGATTGACGAGATTATACCCCAAGGCAAACGCGGCCAAACAGTGATTAAAATCAGATGTCACGCCCGAATTTACTTCGTAGTCCAGTCACGGCCACAACTCTTGTAAACTTTGTTTTTGTGCGCTTGTGTGGAAGATGGCTCTTTGTTTGGATTTTTTTTTTTGTATGCTAGGTCACACTTTTTGGACTTTATGCTTACAATGATCCCTCGCTACTTCGCCTTTCGTTTATCGCGGCTTCACTACATCGCGTATTTTTGTCCAAATTAGCATTTAAACATTCAAAAGTCAAAGTAAAACTTTTAAATTGAGGAAACGTGTCTAACCTTTAGGACAATGTAGTATTGCTCCAAATGTTCGTTTATATTCTTTTAGATGTCCGTTTTCGCGTGTTAGCACGATCGCGAATTAACATCTTTCCGCTAACTCGTTAGCCTGCCCAGTACTTCTTGTTGGTGACCGTACTTTGCGGATTTCACTTATCGCGGGTAGTTTTTGCAACTAATTATCCGCGATAAACGAGGGATTACGATATTTCTAAACATTCTGTTTATTTGTGCAAGTTACCAATAATGACCAAGATATGATAGCAAAAGAAAAGAAAAAAACATTACAGGCATTAAAAGAAGGTTCAGCGATATGTGACCATCAAATAACAAGGACAACACTCAACAAAGCCTTTTTGAAAAGCGACTTTATATTGTAAAGAGACTCGAGAAGTTGAATAGAACATTTGTAGTCGTACAAGTCAACGCAAGAGTGGCTCATTCAAAGGCACGGCAACGCTTTGACATCCTCGGCGAAGGCGCTGAATGGGGGAGATTAGCCTACATCGTGTCAATGAGAGAAAATGAGCAAAGTGGCTAATTTACATTCATTGAAATAGCGAATAAGCAACTCTCTTTGGTGACAATTAGACTTGTTACGTACATAGCCGCTTATGAAGCGCCGCTCTGATTATTAATGAACATTCAGGAGTAAGCTATAGTTGGATGCACCATCGCATCCCTGTAACAATATATGCAATCGAGCTGTTAATAATTATTCGCTAGGGACTTGATTGCTCTCTCATGGAGCGAACGGGGGAATAATGAAATCAATAAAGTTTGTGTGGCTTGACTGAAACACAATCCAAACTAGTAACTAGGATAGTGTTACATGATTTCACATTGTGTATGGATTTTAAGATCATCAATTATAATCACATTAGATTTATTAAATGAATGCGCAATAATATATATATTTTTTTGCTAAGTGGGCCTCAGTGTTTGGCTTTAACGAGCGGTTAAATTATAGGTTTTTTTCTCCATAGATGCTAGTTTTGTTAGCCCATCTATGGCGTTCTTCATTGTGTGTTAGCGTTAGGCTAGAATTTCATCAGACATAGCTGTCTCGTGGTAGGTTAAGTACACAATGTTCAGTACATCTAATAAATATTTATATAACAATGAATTAGTTGCACCACTTCATGCCCAAAGTCAGCTGGGGATCGCCTGAACAGGATAAGCGGCATAAAAAAAAATCCCATTACAATATGACATTGTTGTGCCCCGCTGTGTTAGCTTCCTACTAGCCTTCCTACCGCATTGCCGAAGCTTTAACCCAGAGGCTGGCGACAGTGCTGCCAAAATAAACACTAGCTTCCTAATTCCAACGCTCTGTCTTTTGCCCATCAAAGGAAGGGGCGTCCAGCTGGCCCCCGTTGTTTTGCTCCCAGGAATGTGTGACTAAGCGCTTGTCGGGCCCCGTATCGGGCAAATCACCACAGGAAATGTCTGCTTTCAAGTCCCAGCTGAGTGTGTCATTATGCCCTATCTCCCCTGACAGGCTTGGGCACGCCTCTTACATCGCTAATGCTCTGCGTCGCCTTCTTCCAATGCACCGGGAGCCTCGATTAGCATAGCCGACGACAGCGCTAAGCTCCACCGCTAACTTGCTTGCAGCCTGTTTGCTTGAAAAGCATTGGAGGGCACAGGCGGGGTTGGAAAGTGAATTTTGTAAATTTTCCTCGTGGAAACTTTGCTTGCGGATTTTGAGGGGAAGGAAAACAGTTTTGATCATGAACATATGTTGTAGGCCAGAATTTTAGTTGTGATGGAACTCTATATATAAAGCAATTAGATGGGTCAAAAATCCACAACTCATCGATTCTCAGATTAATCGGCAACTGTTTGAACACAATCGAGTAATCGTTTGGAGGCGTGGCTTAAATTGAATTGAAAAATCCAAATTTCCCGATTTCTCACGAGCTATGATTTCATAAAAGCAGAAACATTTGGAATTGACCAGAAAACAAAGCAACCACTGCGACCCATTAGCCGACTTCCTCGTTTTGTAAATTGTTCTCCTCCTTCTTCCTCCTCCTCCCCCTGCCCACATCCAAACTTCCGTTTCCTCTCCTGTGGCGCTGCTGAGCGCCTAGACGCGTTTCTTACGGATGTGAAATTAATTGGATCACAGAGTGGAAGCGCACTGGTGTGTGAGGTCGAATTGGCGCTCGCTCCCCGCAAGTTGCCGAGAGTTCCCTGGAAGGCAGCCGATGCAAATCGCACATCTTGGCCGGAGACGTCCACCTGAATACAAATAAGTGCTTCATACAATATACATGCTCAACTTTGGCTGACGTGCCGTCGCCGAGCTTGTTATTGGGTGCGGTTTTCGAATCTGGGTTAGGAAATCCCCAATCGAGGTTATTACACGCGCTAATGCTAATGAGGCCGTTTGCTCCGATTGGAGATGCTAAGCCACGCGGCGCTCTAATAGAGCATCCGAGTTTACAATGAGGAAATCCTAATGACTAAATTCCAGCCTTGTCTGCTAAAAGCCGGACAATCTCAATGGCGTACATGCTAATGCGGCCTTTTATGAGATGCGAAAGGCTGGCGGCTGAAGTCCTAATGAATGTGAAACTAAGGCTGAACCATTTTGAAAAACAAAGCAGAATATTTTTCTTTCCTTCGGCATTGTGATTGAGATTTAATAAGCAATCGTTTTTCTTCAAGGCCCTCTTCCCGTGATGTTGTTTTTCCACAAGCAATGACTAAATCTGTATTAAAGGCCAAAATATTAATAGACAGTTGATCTGTTATCACTTCGAGTAAATTAAAAGCTTCGTTATTCAAAACTTTACCTTTAAAGTCTGCTAATGCTAACGACAAGTCAGCTATGCTAATGCTAACGACGGAGAGGAGTGTTGAAAATGCATATTCTTAAGTTTAAAAGTTTTTAAAGAGTGTTGGAGGTGTCGGAAAAAAATTCGATGTTCTCTATATTGTAGAATTTCACAGGTGGCTCTGGAAAAGTGAAAATGGAGGCTCAGTGCTTTGTTTTCCAAGGCTCCTCCGCTGTCTGAAGTGTACGAATCTATTTTCTGGCAGTTCCACTTAAAAACACGTGTCAGGCTTTCTTGATGTGGCCTCAACACACTCGCGCGAAATGAAATAGCCAATTTCAGGCTGGTTGAAAACAGACGCCGTCCATCCCCGGAGTCATCAGTGCCAAGTTTGGCTGGCGAGCATCAATGCCACGGACGGGCGCAGGGTGCCGGCTGTTCCAAAACAATTTCAAAAGTGCTCAACTCTCTCGCGCTGGAATCCTGCGAAAATTACCCGAGCGGATTCATCTTCACGGCCGCATCTTTGCGCTTGGTTTGGTCGTCTTGTTCCCGCTGTGGACTGCTTCTGATGGATGTCCTTCTGGCACTAATGGCGCACCACCAAGGCCTACGTTTGCATTGTTATGACTAAACCCGTCCTGCCTCATTGGGCGCCTCCACATTGTCTCTTACGCTCCGGATGAGGCGAGCGTCGGAGCGGAATGGCCGGCTGGTGATCAGCATCCTCCGAGCTCCTTCTCATTTGTCTTCATCTCCCACCCACCCCGTTCGACTTCGCGCCACAGCGACCAAGCAGTCGTCTGGGGGGCCGGCGGACTCACCTTCAGACGAGGTCGGAGGTTCTCTCGTCACCTTTCATCCTTCTTCATATTAGCATCGTCCCATCCTTGAGTGTCTCGTTGCGTTCAATGCGGCTCGGTTTTTACAGTTTCGAAAAGTACTACTTGGACTTTTATTTAGGAAGCCAACAATCTCAAACTTCAGGCCAGTAGTGGAGAACTAAGATGAAATCGCCTGCCTTGTGTGTTGCAACACGCGGGTGGGTTACTTGTCTGTAGAACTTGTTAATTAGCATGAGAGTCTTGAGACTAAAGCCCGTGTTATCTACCCCCCCTCCCCTCCTCCGCATCACTTCCTCTTCCCTCCAGCTCTCCGGAGAGTTGCCTCCGTCGTGCCGATTGCGCCGCCGCCAGGTTTGTGAAGGATGACGCTGCCAGCTGTCTTTTTCATGGACGGCTGCCAAACCTTCTCCCCCGTATCTTCCGTCCGTTGTCATTTCCTCATTCATCCCAATCTTCTTTCTCCTCCTCGCTTCTATCATCAACTAATGTACTCTCAAATCACGTCCCGGGCAAAGAATGTATTTTTAGTTTAGGGAGGTGATGGACTGCTTGTTGGCATAAAGTAGCAAGGTCAGGTATGGGCCGGCGAGCGTCCAGGTCAGCGGGCAGTCTGTTGGCCGCGCCAACGCTGCAATCTGTGTGAGCCGCGTCAAGTGCTCAACACACTCGCCCACCCTCTTGGCACGCTAGACTTTGTCTTCTCCAGCGGTCCCGCTAAAGGTCAGACAAGTACACAAAAGCAGAAGCCATCCAATTTGAACAATAGGAATCTCGCCGGGGTAAACAACTTTGCATCAGGTGGTGTTCTCAGCTACTGTCTTTTCATTTGAAATTGTCCGACACAAGCGGCGGAGTGCGGCGTCTCTGGACACTGACCAAATTTGTGGCAGGAGTGAAATCCCTTTGTCTGAATTTGTTTAAGCATGCCTTCTCTGCAGAGCCTGCACTGTTAAGCTCTCCTGCACTTTGTTTGACCCGAGCTGTCGAAGAGGTGTCATAACAAGCCAAGTGGGGAACAAGAAAGCAGACTAAAATCGCTCCAAACAAAAGACGCAATCTGTTATTCTTATTTATTTAGCTCCATCTGGTGCCCAATCAACGGCACGGGGGCCATTTGGGTCCCGCCGGACATTTTGTAGCGGCCCACGGCTAATAGCGTATACAAGCTGTTTCACAACATTACAAAATAACATTTAAAGGGAAAATACACCAGAGACAGAAGGTATAGCCAAAATTAGGTAATGCCTTAAAGTGTAGCGTCCAAAGCTAACATTAGCATAAGTGTGTTTTTGTTTTTTTTCAGGCACAGGAACGGGTGTAGCTAACACTAGTCTGTGTGATTATTTGTAATGTCAATGATCAACGCAACAAAGTGGAGAATGCTACTGAGTCCAAAGTGTGTTTTTGTTTTTTTTCAGGCACAGGAACGGGTGTAGCTAACACTAGTCTGTGTGATTATTTGTAATGTCAATGATCAACCCAACAAAGTGGAGAATGCTACTGAGTCCAAAGTGTCCAAGCACAGGAACAGGGTATGCTAACATCGTCATGTTTTGATTTGTGTCGTTTTAGATTTTTTGGGGGGATAGAGGAAACTGACGCAGAGGAAGAAAAAAAACCCCGGAGCGTCGCAGCAAAGCGGAGACTGTGGAGTCCGACGCCGCATCATCCAGAGCTGAGGCTCAGCAACGGGGTAAGCTAACCATCGCGCGTGTTTATTGTAGTCATTCCCAGCTAGCTTGCGTTTGATAATAGCAAGTGAAAGAAGTCCCCTCCATTAGATTGATCGGATATTTTGCCACACAGCGCTCGCATGGTGCCTCCTCTGCGAAATGTAGCACATGCCCAAAGAACAACAGGGAGCAAGCGTTTCTCTGATCTTCTGCCTCTCACACAACCATCTGTCTGGTGCTGGCCCAACAGCCCACTCGTGCGGCCTAGCATTAGCACTTGCAAATATATACGGTACGTCTCAACCCACACGCTTACTTTGGGAGTTGAGAAGTGAGACCAGATTGGAGCCCGTTATAGCTGTGGGGAGTGTTTTTTTTTTTTCCCGAGAGGTGATGGGCTGCGCTCCACGGCAGACGGAATCCCAAACGGAGATTTGGTCGGCCAGTAAAATGTGTTTGTCTCCTGCAGCGTGATGTCAGAGAGTCAGTGGCGCCTCTATCATCATTTTCAAGCCGCATTTACACAAGTGACACAATTTGGATGCTTTTTGTTTTTTGCCGCCAAGCAGTACGGCTCCAATGTTTTTGATTTTTAAGCGACACAATATTTCTTGCCCCCCACCGACCCGATTCTGACACATTTTTTCTCCCAAGTGACATAATGCTGATGTTCCTCGCTGCCAGGTGACCCAAATTTATTTACCCCAAGGGGCACAATTCTGGTTGTTTTCATATCGAGTGCCATGGTTGTTTGTTTTTTGAAAAACCACCGCGCCCGTGGATGAACAACCTATCAGCAACAGATAATGACATCATTGCTGCGAAATAATTCTGATATTTATGCGGACAGTCGACACAATGTTGATATCAAGTCAAAAAGTCGGATAAGGCAATAAATCCAATTTGGAGCTACAGTGTAACTCCAATCTTACAATAGCAACATGAAAAGACGATCGTAAAGAGGAGCTTCCCCGCCCCGTTCCTTGTCAGCCGTAGATCTGGTTGCCTTATGAGAGATTTTTTGATCTGAGTCGCAGGTGCGAGTTTGAAAGGCGAGCAAAGTGGTATTTACTAGCGCTAATAAGCCGCAGAGAGCCCGACATCCTCCCTTCAACTTGTCAGCGCACCGTAAGCTGTTGCAACGCTACAGTTGGGATGATTTAGCGTTAAATCGGTCTGCTCCTCTGTTTCGTATTTTTTTTTAAGGAGGGATATGTCGGGGTGAGCGGCTTTCTTTATTCCGAGCTCCAATTTCTCTGCCTCCTCGCTTGCCGGCTGCTGTGAAATGGGATTTTCTTTCTCGTTTGTGGGAGATATTTTTTTGTCGCTGTTGCGTGGTGAGGTCATCTGAAATAGCTTGAAAGTTCCGGGGGAAAAAATAAAAACAAAAAAGCTCGAATTACGGCTCAGTGGGAGTAATAAGAGTCGAGCGGTTGAGCTAACATAAATAACGAAAATTACTTTGGTATTCCTTTTGTTTTGAATCAATTGTTTAGGGAGTGGACTTTTGTCTTCTTGCGACAAATGAATTCGGGCACGCTGTCGCTTTAGGTTAAAGCGTGAAGCGGCCCGCCGGTGTGAGCGGAATCGATCTTTCCGTTGGTCGCTGTGGAAACAGGTGTGTTGACGTTCCAAGTGGCCAGCGCGCTGCCAAAGCTGCTGTCTGACTCCACTGTATCCCGCAAAGCCATTTTTTGGATAAGTGCCAATGCGGCCAGATGCTTTTTTTCCTCCGTTATTTTCTATATGCACAAATTGAATTCACCTAATTTTTTAAAACATTATTTATTTATTTATTTATTTATTTATTTATTTATTTATTTATTTATTTATTTATTTATTTATTTATTTATTTATTTATTTATTTATTTATTCATCTAGCTATCTATCGATCATTTTAAATACTTTTTTCTAATTTAGAAAACCTGCACCAGCTTGAAAGTAATTGAATATTCATGCAAGAATGAATCACAACCATTCACAAAATCTTTTTGTATGGTGGTGGTTCCAAGCTGTAACTTTCCGGAATAGATTATTCCATCAGTTGATCAGATATGTTTTTAATTGCATGAAAGTGAAAACATTGTTTCCCCTCAGTTACTATTTATTGGTCAATTGCGGGTCACCACGGTTATATAATATATGAGAAGTTGAAGCGATGAAAGCACAGATTTGTTTCAGTTATTGTTGTAATTTGATTTATGACTAAGTGATTTATGTTTGCACCACATTTGTTTGGCTGCGTTTTGTAAAGTTGTTGTGATGCAATAAGAAACTTTTTAGAGAGGAGGTGCTGCAGTTTTCTGCTAATAGCAGGGGCTTATTGCATCCCATAGGTGGCGCTATAGATAGAAGCACTTCCCCCCCCCCCCCATGTTTTCATTTTCTATGAAGCGTGCATGTGGCTTTACCGCCGGTCTTTTCAGGATCAAAAGCGGAGCATCTGCATGTGCTGGTAACGCTCCCGTGGTTTACCAAGCAAACTTTTTCTTCTCGTCTGTCCCTTCATTTTCTCCTCCGCTTGCTCCGTCCTTAAACTCCAATCAGTTCCATCTGTGCTTCCCTTCTCCAACCATCGCCACTCGCGCCTCCAGACTTGGTTTTTCGAGTAGCCGCGCGTCATCGCCCGGGTAATGCGTGTGCGGCGGCCATCTTAATCACATCGGGTAAGCACACCTGTGCAAGCAGATGTCCTCCGAGGCTGGCATGCTGTTCCTCTTTAGGGGTGAAGCGTCTGCTTTTGGCGGACCACCACCCGTCACCACCCACCTTCCCTCCTCGACGGTTTTCTGCTTCTTGCCCAGTTGGCAGGCCCTGATGGATGGATGGATGGATGGAGGGAGGGAGGGAGGGAGGGAGGGAGGGAGGGAGGGAGGGAGGGAGGGAGGGAGGGGTTGATGGGGATGGATGGATGGATGGATGGATGGTGGATGGATGGTGGATGGATGGTGTGATGGATGGAGTGATGGATGGAGTGATGGATGGACAGACAGACAGATAGATGGAGGCAGGGAGTGATGGATGGTGGATGGATGGAGTGATGGATGGATGGACGGACAGATAAATGGTTGGATGGATGGATGATGGATGGATGGATGGATGGATAGAGTGATGGATGGAGTGATGGATGATGGATGGTTGGATGATGAATCTAGCTAGCTAGCTACCTAGCCAGTTCACTAGACAGCTCATGCCACTAAGCCCCTCCACTCCCACTTCAGCGGTCCAATGTTGTTTACTTATGACTCACCAAAATCAATTCAAAAGAAATTTGATGCCTACATTATTTGTCAATCAATGCTTCAGTATTATTTTTTTTCTTGGGGGAAGACAATTGTCTGGTTGAACGCTGGCATTGACCTTTTGAAGTCAATCCATCCGATTATGGATGGATTGCACTTGTTTGTCATTCACAAGAGCATTAGGCGGCACATTTAATGCTGCTTACTCAATACAATGTTGTTGTGTGCATAATTACGACCCCTAAGCGATTTATATGAAGCATATTTTTTTTTTTAATCTGCGCTTCAGTTTAGGGGACACCTCGAGTCAGTCGGTTTAAGTGGTTTGGCGGACCAAGCGCACATGCTAATGAGTTAACCAGACAGAATGATCAGTATTAGCGAATTTAAAGGAGGCAATCAGCGCACCGCTGCCCCCAAAAATCCAAAAGGATTATGTCATTTACATCCAGCTGTGCTTTCCCATTTGCCGCTCCGACACCCTCTTCCGTCTCGGCTCGACACATTTTCTAAAGACCCTTGTCCCGAGCTCGCCGCCCACCTTCGCCACCTGGCGCACCTTAACACCCCGGTCTCGGTCACGACTAAATAAATATGCGCTTTTCCCTCATCGCTCTTCAGCCATGCTGGCGCTTTGGTCCTAAAAGCCCGTCCAGGCATTGATGTATTAAAAACATCCGAGCATTAAGTTCCATTAGCTTCACTCATGCAGACACCGGACGTTAGCGGGTCGCACATACTGATTTGCAAAATGTGTGCTCGTAGCTCATTGCTAACAACCCCGCGGCGTGATCCGGCTATCCGTTTTCTGGACTACATCTCCTCATTAGGGTGAGCTTGAAGCTATCACAGAGTGAGTGAGCCAAAGTACATCCTGGACCCCCACCCCCCCCTTGTGTTTTTTTTCAGGGTGTGGCTCAGAGGACAATCTCATATCAGTTTTGCTAACGAGAACTCGCGGGAAAATACATTCAGAAGCGTCCCCTAAATGGGTCCATCC
Source organism: Syngnathus typhle (assembly GCF_033458585.1). Classification (NCBI taxonomy): domain Eukaryota; kingdom Metazoa; phylum Chordata; class Actinopteri; order Syngnathiformes; family Syngnathidae; genus Syngnathus; species Syngnathus typhle. The sequence goes on from NC_083744.1 coordinate 14,705,808, forward strand.
CCTCACTCCCATTTCCAGCCTCTGTCCACCTCTCATCTGTCCAGAACATCGATCTGAGCTCTTATCTCCACTCTCATCCCAGTGTTATTTCAGGCACATAGGGATTGCTTAATGATCTATTGACCTGATGGATCGATCTGTACAGTCCCGCCACAATGGACTGTCCTCCTAAGGGGGGGGGGGGTTGAGAAGCCCCCTTCGCCATCGCCTCTCCTGCAACAAATGGCTGCTCTTTGCCTCCCCTGCTTAACATGCTGGCTCCTCCTAAGTGCTCCACGTGGCTCTGCTGGCTTAACAGCGTTTTTGCTGGCTGAGCATGGAGCATGCAGCAATCTAATACGCTTCTCCTCCTAATAGATATTCAGACGGAAGACGGGCCTTGCATGTTGCAAATAATGAGGTCCGTGCGTCTAAGTGGAAGCCCTTGAAAACAGATGGAGTCTTCTCTGCTCCAGGCGCAGGACACCCACCAAGTATGGCGACGCGTTTTATCCCCCCCCCCCAGATCAGGAAAATGATCTTGAACATAAAAGCGATAAGGATATTTTACTGCTAGGTCACAACTGCTCTTTTCAAGTTAGCCTTGGATGCTTTGGTTTTATTCAAACCTAACTTGATTCTGTGTTTAATCAACTTTCCTTATTTTAGCGTTTGGTATGTTTATTAAAAGTTTATTTTTCGACAGACCGCAGTGTGTGCGCAACAGCTGTTGTTGTTGTGACATGATTCTTTTCGAGGGTGAGACGTAAGGGATTTGCCCGACATTATTTACGCGATGTTTAATTAACTCAGCCATGGAGGTTGTGTTTTTTTTTTCCCCCCCAGGTCTCCCGAGAACAAAATCTAATGTTTGAGTTGCGGCTGTTCACGCAATTTAGTGCTTTATGAGGATGAATATTCGACTTGGACTCCATTGATGTATGGATGTTTTTTTATGCCGTTCTAAACACAAGATCAATAAATGTATTTACTTTTACTTCCACTTCTTCTCCTAATCAGTTTGGTGTCGATACATCTTGTTAGCGGGTTCTATTTATCGTTTTGTCTGCGACGTGGTCCTCTATAGTTGGGATGCTCACACAGCAACAATTCTCAACTCGAAACGCTCCAAGGGAGGCGATAAGTGAGGATTGCAAAAATCATGTTAATCGAGTGATAATCAATTTATCGCTTCGAGACGATGTTTGTATTAGATTTTTGAGTGTGCGTCGATTTCAAACCTGCTTTTACGTTTAAAACCAATGACCAATATTTATGCATCGTTTTTGACATACCAAATCGGTACTTAATCGGTAACAGAATCCAAATCGATTTATCGAATAAATTTGAAAAATAATAAAACAAAATGAGAATAATTGTCATTTCTGTTTCATTTATTCATTCATTTATTAACATTAATTAGTACGTCAAAAATTGTTTGAGTTCTTGTCCATGTTTCTCAAAAATACGATTCATTACGGAAAAGAAAACTCGTCGCTAACATACTCACACTTGTATGACTCACATCGCTTGCGTGACGCAAATACAATCAGGTCAGTGTCATAAGCCGTCGCGATTCCCATTTGAAACGATCACAAGCTGAAACGTTGTGTCTTGTCCGTAATCAGTCGCCAGATGACTTTCGAGCAGCTCCACTTTTCTGCTGCGGGGGTAACAGATGGCCGTGGCTGATAGCGTTTTGCCGGCAGAGAGGACGCCGAGGGCGGGCCGGAGAGGGGCGGGGAAAAAAAAGGAGCTTTGGGAGTACTGTGGAAAGCCGCATGTGCGAATCACGTTGATCAAATGAATAGTTAATCGTAACCACCTGCATTGCCCCCACTTCACACCGTTGAGAAAAATATATTTTTTTGGGATGCTTTTTCTTTAGCCGGCGGGCATACATGATGTTCATGTTAAATATTTAGGAGAGAAAAATAACACCCAGAGGCAAACTGTTGCCTCAACAGCAGCGTTTACTCGGCTTTCCAGACGTCCCACGTTGGTTGTCGGTCCTGGAGGTCTCAAGTCTCTGTCACCTCAAGTTTGGCTCTCCGTCCCACGGGAGAAAACCAGCCAATTGGAAAGCATGTTATCGGAGCTCGGGATTCCTTTCGGGGGACCCTGTGATTACACGTTGGGGCCGGGCCTGCCAGAGACTGCGCGTATTTTTGTCAGCGCTGAGTTGTTGTTGCTTTCTGGAGAGCAAGCAGAGTGACAGATCGGAATTGGTAACAGCGCGAGCACATCTGGTTGTGATTGGCGGTGGAAAAAAAGGCTCCTTGTGTTCTGGGAACTGGCAGACCGGGCCCAGCGGATGACAGAACCGGGGCCCGATCGCCTCCCCCCCTTGCTTTTCCTGACACGGCCAGTTCTCATAATCGGGCAGCAAAGCCTTGGGCATTTCTTGCTTTTTTTTATTAACAGTGTTCCGAGCGTGGCCTTTTTCTCTCATTTCAATATGAGAAAGGTGGTACGAGCCAGGTAGACCCCGAGCTCCATTACTCGCGCGTCTAGCATAATGACGCCCCCGAGGGCGAGTATCTGCTCGCTCATATTGCCACCCCGGCGCCAAGTGAGTGGGAAAATTGCTACGGGCAAGGAGTATATTGAAAGGCATTTCACGGCAGGTGTGCGGAAATTGGTTATTCCCGCAAGCGCTTGATGAAGTTTAAGCCGTCGATGTCGGAGCAAAGGTCCGGGCGGACGCCGCGCGAGACAAGCCGCGGGAAGGATGGCAATTAAAACTGCAACGCGGGCATTATTCATAGCCCTGCCTACCCGCACCTTAGTAATCACGCGAATCAAGAGTTTCTCGCCGCGACGTTGTGTCGACGGTCGTTATTTTGTTTTAATGAACCCACCTGAATTCATTGTTTCGAGGCGCCGATATGGTTCAACCGAATCTTTGATGAAAAGGAAAACTCAGATTCATGCCCGCCGGACAAAATCAGGTGTCTTCATTTGCTGTTAAACTATGACTGATTTCTCCGCACAATAACATTCATACTAATCCCCGTCGCCCCCGGCAACACCAGAGTCAATCATTATGATGTTTTAATGAAGCAGATGCAGATAACCTTGGATTAGAAATGCCTTGTTTTCAACACTGACGGGAAATGTGCTTTATTTTTCTGGCCATTTTTGCGAACCTCTTGAAGGTGACCATCCGGGTTGATTCTGAGGTCAGAAGTTTAGAGATGCTCAAGTCCCAGCCAGGCGATCTTTTTTATCTTTATTTTAATACAGTTTATATAAAAGAGAAGCACAATACTTTTTGGAACAGTCTGTGGCTAAACTATCAAATCTGATCAATGTTGTTTAAACGTTGAGCCAGAGTATAAGAGGAATGGATGATATAAAACAAACATAGCGTGGAGTCATACTAAATTCTCTGAAATGAGTTTGCCTCAGATGGAGAAGACAAAAGACAATTGTCATTATTTTAATAAAGCCAAAACAGACAACTTTGCTAAGCAAATGCATTGTTTTGAGCAGATTTATGAAGTCCGCCTCCTCAATCGTCACTTTGTTTTGAAGACAAGCAAAGTGGGCGAATATAAAAGACTGCAGCCGTTCATTGGTTTTAATAAACCTCCGCTAATGAATGTATCGTTTCCAGCCGGCTATGAAGAAATGGTGATTTTCTCCGAACTGAGTCGACCCTAGGAAAACAAAAGCTGATCTTGTCGACCACCTCGGATAGTTTTGAGTGGGCGAAACTAAATTTGCTAAATTAGCCATTAGCCACCATCGCCATTAGCCACCGTCGCCATTAGCCACTGTCGCCATCTTTGTCGTTTCTGCTTGTGACATTGTGGAGCCGGTTTAGCAAGAGCCTTGTCCTCCACCCCAGTGAACACGGCACTAATTGAAATGGAGCGCGTGTGTTTAGCCCTCTGAACCTTTAGCCGCGTTAGCCTGAACTCACAGACTATTAAAGCGGCGACAGAGAGAATATTATGTGTTCCGTTATTGTGTCTTTAGGGCTGTAGGGACTATTTGCCATCCCTATTAAGCAGGCTGACTGGTGGCTGGGCAGCACGCCTGGTTGGCTGTGTGTGTGTGTTATTACAGAGTGTGTGTGAGTGTGGACAGAGGACGCCTGAGGCGGCACTCTGGAGCCAGAACGCTGCCGGTGTTGTCCACAAATGCCTCGCACCCAGTGACCCTCGCTGGCGTAATGACTTTGGGGTTAATTCCTGGGGAATGGTGCGGCCCTCTCAGGGAATTGACTCCGAGCCAGCAGAACAGGCACAGCAAAGCAACAGGATATCGTCTCCGGAAACATCTATCTCCAATTTTTTGGTACTTTTAAAAGGATCCCCACAGGTAGCCAGAAATGTCCTTGGAAGCAAACTTTTCCAAAAAATACTCGGTTTTGAAGATCAGTCTCGACAGCCGTCGATGTGTTCTAATGAACCGAGTGCTCTTGGAAGAAGGACACGTTTTGGCAGAAAGGAACTTCAGATATGAGCAAAGACGGTAAAGACCAAAGTTGATCACGGCCACTTTGTGTTAATGACTCAAGTACTGACAACCTTGGATGAAGACCGGAATGATTTGAGGAGATGACTGACAACACTAGTTTCTCCCTCCCCAAGTTACTTTTGTGAGTCAGTGAAGACATAAAAAAAATCACAGCTACTTTGAATGAACCACACGCCCACAACGGATGAGAAACTTCCTATTTTGAGTGGATGACTAACAACACAAGTACTGTTGCTTCCTTCTGCCCGAGTTTGTTTGCTCGGAAGCGGAATCATTGTCATTTTGTTTTAATGAACCACGTGCCGGCAACCTTGGATAGTAAACAATATTTTGCGAAGAGCAGCAAATATATGGAGGCAAAGGTTGAGTCCTCATTTTGTTTTAATGAGCTAGCTTTAGATAATAGCAGCTAGCGTGATGGACCGCGTTCGACCACGTGCCGGCAATCTTGGATAGTAAACAATATTTTGCGAAGAGGAGCAAAGCTATGGAGGCAAAGGTTGAGTCCTCCTTTTGTTTTAATGAGCTAGCTTTAGATACTAGCAGCTAGCGTGATGGACCACGTTCAACTTTCTACTGTTAGATAGATTTTAGAAGTCGACTCCTCCGATGCGGTCATTGTCAGAAGAATTCTGCTGATCCAAACAGGATTCCTTCAGCCTCGACGGGGGGTCCGATGCGTCATCCTCATCCCGCCGCCGTGTAACTCGACATGATCTGATTCTTCCTCGTCTTTTCTGATGGGATTTTACAAACTGCCAATAATCCAGCAGGCTCTCGCTCTCCCTTTCTCATGGATTGCGAAAGTTAAAAATAATTCAACCACAAATGGGTGAAAAGCCGCGAGGCAGAGCACTTATTTTTGTGCCGTTCCCTCCCCCTGCCTCTGAAATCATCGCCGCAAATGTTGAAGGTTTCTGGCAGTGAGCATGGATTGGAATTACACGGGAGCAATCTGGCCATCTCGATTCGCAAATGTCCATCCCCGACTCCCCCCAACTGCTGCGTTAAGTGATTTGCGGGCCAGCGTTTGAGTGGGATTGCACGTCATCTCTTCGCGTGACATTTCCCAAGATGGGGAGAGATGTTAAGTACTGTCATTGTCTTTTTTTCCCCCCCTTCATCCCTTTCCTCTCTTGACAATGTCAGAGAAATTATTCTCTGGAGTAATGCTTTCACTTGAAATCCGTGTCATCGAGCTGCCAACGTCGCCCAAAAATACTGTCAGGACCCGGCATGCCCACTGGATTTCTTTGGCCTTGCTGAATTGATTTGGATAGAATGATAAATTGATCATCTTTTATTTGGTGGTGGTGGCGGGTATTGTAACCTTTTAACATTTAGTCATTAAAATCCTAAAAACGTCTCAAAACCTACGTACAGAATTTTTGGGATATTGGGTTGCTCCTGCTGGTGTGTGAGCTTTGACCACCAGGGGGCAGTGTAATACATACAGACAGAATTTTTTGGGATATTGGGTTGCTCCTGCCGGTGTGTGAGCTGTGGACACCAGGGGGCAGTGTAGTACATACAAACAGAATTTTGGGGGATATTGGGTTGCTCCTGCTGGTGCGTGAGCTTTGGCCACCAGGGGGCAGTATAATACCGACAAATATGTACTGCTGGAGTTGGTCAAAACTCCTCAGTGGGCTTTCGTAATAGTAATATTTGTCATTCATGGATAAAGACTTGTGAGTAGCGTTATATAATCTGTCTACATGTGTTGCTCAACCATTTGTTGCCTGGCCATAAAGATGCTATTTGTGAGCACGCCCGTGGCATTTCACATTGGGAGTTCATATTCGGGAAAAAACATTAAGTGAAACTGAAAGGCTAAACTGTGTGGGTGTTATAAATACAACTTGGATTCCGTTTGTCTTATGATTAGCTTGACAGGAGACTTTAAACGGGAGCGGAAACAAATAGCTTAAAGCCCTTTTTTCGGGGAGAATCGTTAGGTTCACGCCCTTGCCTGACAACTGACAATTTTTTTACACCGATTTTTTTATACTTGTGGATTTTATAATTCAAAGCGCGCAGCTGTGTCTTTCATGTGGATCTTACTAACAAATTCAAAAATACCATCTTCGAATTGTCATTAGGGACAAATGAGGGTGAATATTTAAAGGAGGTTAAAATTAGCTGTGCATTTGTTTTCCTGCCCTACTATGAATTCTTAATGCCCTGAAATGAAAGGTTCGTCACCAACATGAACAAATTGCTGCATCCGTTCAAAGTAAACATTTCCATTGGATCACCCAGAGCGTCTCCAGGTTAATTGTGCCCGGATGCCGAAGAATAGACGAGCCGCACCACGGGAGGCGCGCGAGTGTACGGAGAAAGATTGCAAACGGCGGCGCTGAGTAAATTAGCATGGACTGAGTCCCTTTCATCTTTCTTTCTCTCGGCCTTTTCGTCACCGGAGGGATGCTTTCAACTTGGAGTCAGCGTGCGCTCTCTCTGGAGTTGCGCTGCCTTGAGCCGCACGTCGCCCCCACAATTCTCTCTCTTTTTTTTTTTCCCCACTGTTCACACATTCACGAGATCAATTGACCTGACGCAATTAAATTTGGGGACGGAGGCAGGCAGAAAGAATTGCCGAGCGCCTTTTCAAGGTGGCGTCCAACGTGGTGCGCCGCAAGCTAGCCCGTTAGCGATACTGTGTATTTTACAGCCGTTTTAAATTTGCCATCCAATCAACAAAGCGCCACCAGGCCTGATGAAGATGTGAAGCATCTCCTGACAGCTTCTGAGATCTTCTGGCCTCGTCCCTTTTGAAAGCCGGGGAAGCCGCCGTGAGGGGGAATCCATCACGGCTTTGGCCCAGGGCGCTACATTTTAGCGCCCCAAATGGAAAAACGTGCGCGGCACAGCAAGAGAGCCGAGCCACGTCGACGTCTTTCGTTCACCTTCAAACGAGTGGAGAAGTCATCCACCTCCTCCTGTCGCTCTGCTTATCCATCAGCCCGCGGCGCGTGGAAAAATCATTTACTGTATATACGTGAGGATGATTGACGATACAACAGCGGAGAGTGAATGGCGGTTTCATCAGCCCGCCCCCGCAGACATCTTAGTCTGCCTTGCTGGACTTTTTTTTTTTGTTTTGTTTCTTCTTGTTGATGGTATGACACTGAAAGTTCAAAAGAAACCGCAGGGCGAGTGTCGGACGAAAACATCACAATTTTCAAATGATGCAGAGTCAATATCGTCGTGTTAACAATTCGCCTGAAACAACCCCGAGACATAAGGATCCAATAAAACATTAATTTTCCGTCACGGCACGTAAACATTCACACAGCATTAAGGAACCTTTTTGAGAATTGGAAAGAAAATTTGCTTCAATTATTTTTGATTAAATGATTGCAGATTGACAATTATTTCTTGGTAATCGATTGATCCTTTATGTATCACACAAAATAATCACTGAATTTAATATTTTGTAAATATTTATGTTTTTTTTTTAATCTAATGGATGGTATATTTTTTTAGATTTGTTTGTTTCACTTTTCATGTGCAATACTTTTCGGTTATATTTAACTTTAAACTACTGCTACAAATCATTCACATTTAATCTTAACTGTTTCTTAACTACGATTCTTTTTTAAAATATTCAAAATTTCCTACATTTAAGATGAATGTCACTCTTCAAACGTGCATGTTAAATTATTCAAATAAAATCAAAGTACCCCTTTACGGCTGACAGCTGGCCAACATATTTCCATTTTAGGACCTTTGATTACCTTATCGTGGTATAAAAATACTCCTTAGAAAAGACAAAAAAAAAGCAAAACACATGTCGAGATAATCCGTAATCTTTCTGATCTTTGCTGTGTGAGTTTATTGGCGCTTTTCCAACGTAGCCCCTTCTTTGGATTGAAGTTGTGAAGAATCCCCACTAATCCACCCTCGCTCTTGATCAAAGGCGCTTGCCTGGCTTTTTACTTGAACTGACGGGTTCCTTTCCCCCATCGCAAATTCACTTTAGATTACTCGGAATAGGCACTTTTGGTTTGAATGTGTCGTTTGGTCGTCGGCGGATGGAGGAGGAGGGCGGGGGGGGGTAGACTGGGGCAAAAGAAATTGGCACGGTGACTATCTTTTGTGTGGAGTGGTGCTTTTCTTGCATGCGTAATTGGTTGGAATGCAGAATTGAAAGTTGGCTTCGCTCCGCTGACTTGTATCACTAATAAAAAAAAAATCCACATGTCAATTGATATCATGGCTAAAGTGTTTCCTCATTCCCAAAAGTGCCGGCGGCTGGATTGATGAGTGTCTCAACCCTTCCGACGTGTGTTTACAACAAAAACAGAGCGGGAGAATTTTTTGCTTTTGTTTTTTCTCGGAATGATTGTCAATTACAGGAGCTTTGCGGCTCATTTTCCTCTGTCATGGAGTTCACGCAAAAGGTTGTAAACACGTGTTGGTAAAGCTCTTTTATTGAACGACTGATCATGTTGAAAGGATTACAAGGCAAGTGTCACGAGTGGGAACTTTGTAAAGTGCTCCCAGCTCGCTCTTGTCTAACGTTTGTTGTTGTCTGTTTGCAGGTCCAACAAAGGGATTGGCTCACTTGTTGCCGCCGCTGCCTCGGCCATTTTAAATGACTCCACGCTAGGATATTGGTCGTTTATCAAGTGTCTGGTAAGTGCTTATCTATTTTTTAATAACAGTGATGTCTTGAAGTACTCCAAAAGGTTGTGGAATTAGGGAAAAATATCAGTCAAGCCATCACCGCAGCTGATCTCGAAATATTGTCACCGTACTGAAATGAAAGCGCTAAAATGTCCTTTTTGGAAATTCATGATGGAATGAAGTCTATTTAAGTTTTATTTTCAATTAATTATTTAATTTATTGATCATTTACAATTAATTAATTCAAAATGTATTAATTCAAATAATTCAATTTTATTTTCAATCGACTTTTCAAGTCTATTTTCATTTTCAACACAATAAAGAATATTTTTGGACATCACGAAACATGTACCGTTAAAAGTTTTAATGAATTAATTAACAAATCAATTTCCCCACACATCCATAAATACACATATGTGAATAAATGTTAGCCTTCTAGTGTTTTATTTCTAATTGGCAAGTCTCATCCCCGGAGAGATATTCTTAAAACATGTTAGCGACACAACTTTTTTTTTTTTAATTAGGATATTGCGCATTCATAAACAGCAAAAATGAATCCATGTTGGCAGTGTGTCTTTCATCTTGCTTCTTCTGTCCTACTCGTTGCGTAACTGCTCACCCCTCAGTGAAACTGGAGTAATTGTTTCCAAATACAATGTCAGATCTCAGTGGGAAACTTTGTTTTCAACTTTGAGGATGTAGCGCCGCCGTATGTTGTGTGTCGACTGGCAATGCGATGCCCGCAAACGAGCATTATTTAATAGGTTTTCCACCGAGCTGAGGTCAAGCCAACTTTTTCTTCGCCGTTGTGGGCCTTTATTAGAAACCCAACTTATCTATCTTGTGTTATCTCAGCATTTCTCTAGCGCAGCGTTTGCCCAGGCAGCCGTGACAGGATATTGATGAGCTTCGCCCCCCCCCCCCCCTCCATTTCCCCAAACTAGCGCTCCATCCCCACATCTCCTTCACCCCATCTCAGCCTGCCCATTTGTCCTCCCTCTTCCAAGTCCGTACTCTTCCCAAACTAAAAAAAAAAACACAGCCGGATGCCGCTTTTACGTTAACATAAGTGAGCGGCTGTCATGGATTTTTTTGTTAGCATCGACACTTTTTCTTTGGACAGCCCTGCGGAGAGGGATTGCTTGTCGCCTTGTCAGGCTTGTGTTTTGTGCCCTGAGAATGGAGATGCTGCCGCTTGAATCTTTCATTGCCTTAAAGATGCAGGAAGCTGGAGAGAGGGCGGCGCTAGCAATTTCTGCAGCAGACCGTTTCCTGCAGATCGGAGCGTCCAAGTGGAAAAAAGGCCCATTTTTATCAAAGCTTCACTTCAGAGAGCATTGGGCCACCTCATGACCGGGGGGAGGGAGCTTGGAGAAGAGACCACGTGAAGTTTCAGGGGCTTGCGGAGTTAACGGGCCACAATACAAGGCTACTCAATTGAAGACAAGCAGCGACGCTTCGAAAAAATGCATTGTTACTCTGACGTCTCTCGAATTGAAAATAAACAAGACACGCAACAGACGAGAAATTTGACGGATAAAAATATTTCCCTTGTACATAAAATGAATGGTTTCAAAATCTCCACGCTATCATAGAAACTCTACTGAGCTGTACCGAATCAAATGGTCATTCCCATGAATCATTCAAACTGTCTTTTGTTGGAAAGACTTAAAAAATGAAAATAAATAAATAAATGAATAAACGCACAAATAAATAGAGAGATAAATAAATAAACAAACAAACAAAAAATAAACAAACATTCAAATAAATAAATATAGAGATAAATAAATGAATGAATAAACATACAAATAAATTAAAGAATAAATAAATAAATAAACATACAAATAAATAAATAAACATATGAATAAATAAATTCCCATTGCTGCAAATCTCAGTTCTCAGTTTCAGTTGGCCCTTAACTTGATGTGTCGCATGTCATCAAATTAAAAAGTAAAGTAATCAATCATGCAAACACCTGTCCTGTCATCTTTTTGGCCTAACAATCATATTTTGATGTCGGCAAAGCTGTTGTGCAAGTGAGCAAACAAAGCTGATCCTTTCGTTGATGGATCCTGACAGTTCTAATCGGCTTTTTTTTTTTCTCCCCCACATGCCGCTCCCTTGTCTTGATTAGATTTTTTTTAAACCATATTTCTGTCTCAGCACCAAATTCCAGCTTGACTCAACACCCTTGCCTTTTTTTTTTCTTTTTTTTTTTATCATCGCTATTCCCCGCCTTATCCCCTCAGGGCCCATCTGTCTGAACTCCGTCCATTTCCTCTGCTGACCCCATAAAGACGCCAGTAAGAGGATTGGTCGCTCCGCCGCGTCAAATCACGCCGCCGTTCTATATAGGATAAAGAGCTCCGATATTAAACGTATTAAAAAAAAAATCAATTGACGACTATGCGATCGTAAGCCTTTGGGTGATTAATGCTTCCACATTCAGCGCGGTTGTGCTTTGAGTGTAGCTCGTGTCTTTGTCATGAAAAGACCGTGTTTGTTTTTAGTCACGTGACCTCCAAAGTATGAGTATTATTTTTATTCTTTGCCCGTTTGTGTGTTTTGTTTTCTGATGAAACGATTAAATGAATGAAAACTGCAAAGGTCAGCCGGGTAATCCCTTTACAACAAACGTCGCAATCCCCCATCGGTGATGTCGAGCATGCCGCCGTCGTACTGTCAACACGGGCGGCGTAGCGAGTACCTCGGCAAGGTCGCAATGATGCAAACGCACCAGCGATTTCCCCGCCAGATCAAATGAATAAGAAACTGACGGTAATCATATGCCGCTGTTGCCGTGGACCCCATTCAGGCGCGGCTGGAGAATAATTCCGCCACTTCCCCGCCGCCAAGAACTTATTGACGCAGGCCGCGATTGGATTTAGTCGAGGTACAATCCGTCTCGGCTGTGACCCCGGCGTGAACTGACGAGAAATGGCCTCTTCACCCAAAGCGGGCGGGGATGATTTCGCAACAACGCTTGTCGTTACACGTTTGGCCTGACGTAGAAACCAGCCGCCCGTTTGTCTCGCCGTGGTTAAGGACCAAGCCAGTTTTGGGTTCGTTCAAGGTCGCGAAGATATTCGCCAACCCATTTTCGAACCTGTTGAAAATTTCCTTGAGTGGAATTGAACCTGCTCCCTGTTTTATACCAATCCAAATTGACCTTCAGCGATAGATCTTCTGGCATCATTGGCACCACCCCCAACTGATTATATTTGATTCATAATCCTGTCATGCCGCCTTCCTATTTTTAATTTTTTTTGGGCGCGTTCATTTCAAGAACTTTCCCCCCCCCTAGCATCGAGCTGTTGTAATCAATGTTATTTATTGTGATTGAGATTAACTCTGCCTTATCGACGCCATCCGCCTCGCCTCCGCCACCACCGGGGGAGATTACAAACGTGCCTGTCTTTTATTAAGTGTCTGCTAATGAAACTTGGGTGTGCAAGTTGATGAGGAGATGAGTCTCATCTGGCATGCCAGTGCAATGACTTTCTTTTTTTTTTTTTTTTTGTCTATGCCAGCAACAACCTTAGCTGCAGGCAAGATGTGGCGGCGCTCACTATTTGGCAAGATTGCTCTTGCATTTAGTTTATGGGTGTACTTTGTGGACAGTTGTTGTTGTTGTTTTTTGTCGTATTAATGAGCATATTTGAGTGAACCGCTCGCGGAAGCGTAAACCGATGATTGTCATCTTCAAAAAGCGGAGAAATCAAGCGCTCCCTCATCTCAATGCGCACATAAACACAGCTGCTGATATATTTCTCAAACGTTCCTCTTTGAGATATTCGCTCACGACAAAGATGCTAAGTTGGATTTTGGGGATTTGCGAAAGCTTAGGCCAGATGACTTTCCCAGGCAGGCGGCGGATATAAATACACATTTGCGCACAAACCGCTCGAGTCGGCGGCTGACAGTGATTATAAACCTTGGGAATATCTCCCACGTGGTGGCCTCACGCGGCTATCGAGCGCCGCACGCCACGGTGGCCGAGGCCAACCCTCTCATTTCTTGTCAACGGTCGTCATGGTAACAATCAGGGCACTTACAGACCCCCCTCCCAACCTTGCCTACCACTCAAACACGACTTGTCAGGGACGATTCGCCGTGCCGATTGCCAGGCCATAAACTCGCAGACGGAGGTAGGAAGAGAACTAATCAAGGAAATGGACCGACTCCGCCAGCTGCCACTTATCATTAACATTACCGCCACTATGAGCATATGGGCAGCTACATATTTTATATGCGGCTACTTGATTCAACTCTCGGGCCACTAAAAAGATACAAGAAAGCCTCGGTGGGAGTTTGAGCCGTGCCCTGTAATCAAGGTCGGAGAGAAAAATTATGAGAGAGCGCATGCAGATGGCGAATGAAAGTCGATGGCTAATGGCGGAACTTGTGGAGATTGAAGCCCCTACTTGTTCCCAAACGTTGCCTTTTTCTCTGGCTCGGCTGCTGTGCCGCCTGCGGGAAAGCATTTTACGCTTGCTCAAATGCTACAACTTCACAAAAGGCTCGAGAACATGTTCTGTTGCCGCAACAACAAAAAAGCATCAATGTACGTGGATGATTCAAAATCCCTTCTGGACAAAAAGATGTTCTTCAAGGGCGTACTAGAGAAAAACATTCTTTTGCTGTAAATCATTTGGGGAATAAGCAATCATTTTGCAAGCAAAGTAAAATCAATGGATGGATGTTTGTTGCTACATGTTACATTGTGTTATGCTAAATTTTTAGGCTACATTTTTTTTTATGCAAATTTTTTCATCGTGCATTTTTTCCATATTATTTCTTATGCTACAATTTTTCATGCAAATATTTTATGCAACATTTTTTTCATGCTATTTTTCGATGGAAAATTTTTTCATGCTACTTTTTTTAATGCTAATTTTATGCTACATTTTTTTCATGCTCCAATATGATTTCATCTCTATTATTTACAATAAAATATGTCTTTAGACACACCAATATTAGAAAATAACCATGCAAAAAAAGTGATTGCAACGAGAATAGTGCTAAGGTGCGTCGCTTAGCGTTTTTTTCCACTCGTGTGATTATCATCAGCATTTGAATGATTGGAGCCGCCGACAAGCGCGGGCGGCCACCTGTGCCCGCCTCCGCTGTCACCAGAAAATACTTTCAATTAGTTCGCTAATCTGATGGTGACATCAGCACCTTTGGGAAGTTGCCGTCTTTCGCATGGCAGTTACTTGATGAATAACGCGGGAGAACAAAGAATAGCACACTTTCCTTGTTTAACTCTACCGGCCTTTTTTGATTCGGGTCTAATTAGTTGTGTGTTAGCCTCCAGTGGAACAGATATAACTCATTAGGCTCATTCCGCGTGTAATTAAAACAACGTAGCATAGCCAAATTTTCCACAAAGTGTGTGTTTAACAAAAGAGATGAAGAAAGGCAACACATGAAAAGCCTTCATCTGATTTTTTTTTTTTTTTTATCAGAACATCAGGCCCTGTCTGGTGTTTTTTTTTTGAAGACTCGGGCGAGTCTGCCGACGGCGTGCCATTCTGTAAGAGAGCACTGTCGAATTAGGTTTGATCCTGGGAGGCCTCTACTTATCAGCAGTGTTGTGATACGGGGTGGCTCGCTCGCTGGCTCACCTCCCCCGAGATTCCCCACTCCGCTCTTAATATTCTCCACGCCTTCCTCCTGCCCTCCCTCGGCATTAAACCTCGTATTAAAGATTCATACAGCACCCACGGTGTCTTCCCAAGTGCACGAGACCCGTCTTGCTCGCCAGCTACTTACACACTCCTCGCTAGCCGTATCAGCCAAGTCCCTTTAATAAGGATGCTCAGTGAATCCTCTCGCTTCCTCTTTCCACGGTAGATTATAGCACCCTCAGTGACGAGAACAATCGGTGAAGAGGTTCTAAACAAAGGGGCTCCTCATTGGTTGCCCCCCCCCTGGCAGTTTTACTGTCATTACCTCCGCATGCATGTTCGCTTTGAATGTAACGTTCATTTTTCATGACCAGACACGCCATCCATACACGCAGACCAATTATTGATTAGTTGTCTGATGATAAATGAAAGCTACTTTTGGATGGGGGACCTCGTCTCGAAATTGTATTTTTAATATCCCATCTCCGATACTAAAGCGTTTTTTTTTTGTGAATACATTGACTGTAATTGAAAAGAAAAAAACAAAACAGCATACAAGAATTGCCATCGGCAAATTTGATAGCATCCGTGACCTCGACTCGGCGAGTGTCATTTTCATCGCCACAAAGCACTAATTCGTATTTGAAGGTCTCTCGTTTGTGAAATGCAACCAAACGCTCGTTCCGCCTCAGTCCGGGTCTCGACATCGTTAATGTGGTCTTGACTTCGACATTAAACCGCAACAACTCGTTTCCTCTCGAAAACAATTTGGAAGGAGTGAAAAGAACACATCCGCCCGTCATATTTTTAAAAGCTATTCAATCCGATGAATGCCAATTGAAGAGCCACAAAAATTGATATAAATGAAGAGTTAATGGCGTTAATCCCTCAGCTACTTCACTGCAACTCTTTCACTGCCAATTAATATCTTTGACGTCTATAACCGTCAATGGCGCTGAATGAGTTAAATAGCTTTCGGAGAAACGAGGCGTCCGGCGTTAGCCTTACCGGCGTCTTCCCGCAATTAGACGAGTGCTAGAAAACCACATTAATCCCACCATTATTTCGAGCCATGTTAATTTACTGTCGGGCCGGAGAAGCATGCTCATTAATTGGCCGTGTTGGATGACACACAGTGAAATTGCATTTGCATAGATCATTTTTAAATTGCCGCACAACATCCAGCTGGGGAGTAAAAAAAGCTTTTGGTTACAAATGTTTGCCTGTTAGTGATGAAGCGCCAGCGGGCATTTTAAGCCGCTCTTAGCTGTCGCCCTTCTCTCCCACGTCTCCATGCAAGCGGAGAAATTGGCTGCATTCACCAGACCAAGGCAGCCCCCGCGGCTGGCAGAATGGGCAACAGAGCATCAGAGGAGGGGGAGGGGGGTATGCAAAGGGCCACTTTGAAAAAAAAAAAAAAAAAAAAACAATCCTTGAGTTTGATTCCAAAAGAATAGAGTTGTCCGTGACCACTCTGCGTCAAGCATGTGTGTCAAGTTACTACTTCTCATGGGAAATAAATGTTGGCCCCTGAAGTGAAATTCAAGGCTTCATAGTCTCCACTTGGCTGCATTGCTTCGTTGTCTTGCTGCTCTCACAAAGGCAACATGACGTAGAGAAACACGGATGCTAATGTTAACTTACGTGATACGCGCCACACTATACAATAAAAGTACCGTAATTTCGGGAATATAAAATGATACTCTTTGCACAAGCTGCGGCTTATAGTCCAGTGCGTCTTATCTGTGTATTTTTAATGATTTTTATGATATTTTAAAAGTATTTGTTTTGGTAATACAGGTCATAGAAATGATATATAAGAATATAAGATGGTACTTTTTGCACAAGCTGCGGCTTTCACAGTGCGGTTTATCTATGAATTTGTAATGATTTTTATGATATTTTAAAAGTATTTGTTTTTGGAAATACAGGTCATAAAAATGAGGATATTTCATTTAAAACACTTGCGGCTTATATTCAGGTGCGCTTTATAGTCCAGAAATTACGGTAGTATCCTTTCAGATTTCTCTGGAAAAAAAAATCTCCTTCCTTCGTTCGATTGTTGATTTTTGTTCGACGGCCTCTTTCCGACCACATTGATTGCAGCCGTCGTGTTTGAAGCTAAGCGTTAGCGCTAAGCGTTAGCGTTGGCGGAGGAAGAAACAAAGGCCAACCCAGAAAGGTCTCGAAGAAATTTCTTTCTTAAATGGAGTTGTCAATTTCCATTGGGGCGACCACTCTGTCGGGCTATAAATGAATACGTGTCAAGCTGTCCGGGAAATGGAGGTTAGCTTGGGAGTGAAATTCACAGGCGACCGTGTGCGTGGGCCAGGAGGGAGGAGTGGACAAGTGCTAGAGGAGAAAGTAAAGGTGGACTGGAATCAAAGTGAAATTGAACACCGGGCCTGACCTTGGCTTGGTGGCTTTTCGTGATGGCCCCGGTGATAATTCCTCACCGAAGCTTCGGCGTGACTCCTTCCTCGAGAGCATCTGTAATTATCGGCAGAAGGCTGAGAAGGAGATAAAGCCAAGAAACGTAAGGTTTCGCTGGCGGACGTCAACGCTATCTAGCTATCTAACGTGACGCTGTCACCGGGTCAAGGCTGCTTTTTATGTGCCAGCCGAGCTCACGGGTCGAGCCGACGCCTCTGCCGTCGAGCGTCTTGATGTGACAGAATGTTCCCGCGCTTACCTGACACGTGGAACCTTTCGAGATGCTATCGCCCGACACGCCTCGACCACGCATCCGTCGCCCGCGCCCGGGTTGCTCCTTATCGGGCCATCTGCAATCTGATTAAAGCGGCTTATTTCTTTCCACCGATGCGATGAGCGGAGGCTAATTCCTGATGACCTTTGTGTGTCTGCGTTTGATTGCAAATGGTAATCACTGGAGGGATGAGCGATTCATCAAAACTGAGATGTCGGGCCGATTTGACAAGTTGTTGTGAACGAACGAGCTAATGTGTTAGCTTTGCTAATTGCTAGCTCGTAGCTAACTATGTGTTTCCAGTCGTGCTGGAGACGGTTCCACTGTCGTCAGGTGCGTTTAGAGGAATCGTCCGGTTTCCACCGCCTTGCCTTGATAAAGGTCGACAGTCCGTATTGTTAACTGGAGCGTTGGTGGAGCTCCTCCATCTTGACGACGTGATGGTGTCTAATCCACAAATGAATCATCGCATCATCGTTGGCTTTTCAAATCTGTTCCCCCTCACAGACAATGAAACTCGCTTCCATCGGAGAGCGTCTGGCAGTTTGAGTGGCAGCTTGGCAGATCATCTGCCTGATTTCAAACTTAATTAACCCCGCCGTCATGCAGCACGTCTCCCCCGCCCACCACTGATTTTCATAACGGAGAGGAGAAGCGAGAAGTTTTTATCTCATACCTGAACATTTGCATCTCAAATCATCTCTCTTCATTCAATTGAATGGAAATGCAATTAATGCGTTCCAATTAGCATTTTAGCGACACCTATCTGTCTAGGCCGGTAGTTCCCAACCTCCTGCTCAACTTTCTTAACGACAAATACGTCTTCAAAATAGTGAAATCGATTTTTTTTCCAGTATGAGAAAGTCGTCGACGTGGCGATTCATTTGACCGAAGAGTAATGACAAAGAAACGAAGCGATTCCAACATTACAGCTCATTAGCCGAGTCTTTGCTTTGTGTTCATCTCTACCGTCGGTGATTACATTGTCGTCACCGAAGCACTCTTCAGTCCAACGAGGCGTAAGACCATCAGACAGGTCGAAGCTGAGAAAATCACTTTGCGGAGGTAAAGAGGTGAACAGCAGATCTCTCGACTGTCCGTCTACAATGCGTGAGCAATATTTGCACGACACGCTTGGGTAATTGTTTATTGATTCATATAATTGCCTCTCCCAAAAAGTTGGGGCTCGTCAGGGCTTTGTTTAAAAAAAAAACAACTTTAAAGTTGTGTTGCCATTTATTGATCGTCTTAATGAATTATCTGCTCAATTAAGTGTAATGGAGTCAATGATGTTTCCTCATCCTATTGTATGACTTACCAACACGATTATTTAAAGGAGACATGCAGGTTTTTTTTTTTTTTTTTTTATAAATTGAAACCGTTCTAGCGTGTTTTAACAAGGGATTTTTGTCTCAATGTGCTCCTGGTCTTGCTAAAATTAGCAATTAGGTCATGTAAGTGAGCAACTGCAAACCCTGCCATGACATCATATTGGCCTTTGGTGGCAGTGTTGGGTTAAAAGGAGAAAAATAACTTCCTGTCTACCTGTCATGCCACATACCTTCTGAAATATCATTTTCACTCAGTCCGGCCCGCTCGGTTGATTCGTTTCAGTCGGTGACATTTGATGTGAAGCGGCGCGAGGCCGGAGCGCCTCGGAGCCACTGACTCATAAACGTGCGCTTGTGCAACAGAGAAACCCGAGCGAGGAAAGGTCAAGCCTATTCTCAGCGGGCCTAATCACCCCCACTCTCATTAAGTGGCCCGCTTGCTCAAATCACACTTGATTGTGTGTTTGCGGGCGCTCCAGAAATGCGATCAGAAGTGAGATCGAGCGGCGGCCGGCCGGGCGATGGATTGCCGCCACGCGAGCACTGATTGGTACGTGAAATGTGTTTATCGGAAAATGTGCCGTCCCGACATGCGGGCACGCAGATGAACCAGTCGGGTCTGGAGAAAAACTGTCTCGGCTCAACATGCGGGGTAATCAGCGGACTTATCGGCGCGGGGGGAAAGTGAGAGGGTGAAGTGGCCTCATCAACTTTGCCGTGAGGCTTCTTTAGCTACATATACAAATCACTAATCACAGTTTCTGGTCTTCGGTTTACGATGGCTTCCCAGTCCATGAAGAAAATTGGCTTGTCATAGTCTACATATTGAAGTAAAAATGCCCAGCGGTCTCGATAAAGGTACTTTTGTTCAACTTTGTTGTTCGCTAGCCGTTTTGTTAGCTAAAAAGCACATTTTCCCCAAGAAGCAAAAATCTCTTTTTCACATGAAGGCGCTGTTTTCAGTCGCCTAAATACGACCCCGTTGATCTTTTCGGTGTATTTCCCGACGGCATGAAATGTAAAAAGCCGAGCGACGGCCAACATTTCCGCGGCGACGACGCTCGTTCATCATCCGTCACGCTGACACGTTTTGACAAGTGACGGGCACCTGGCAGCTCCTCACAATGGAGCTATTGCGGCTCAGTCGATGACACGTGTGATTGCCTTCCCGCTGTTCGCTCTCGCCGCGCCGCTGTCATCCTGCCTTCTTCGTCGAGGTGTCTCGCCTCGCTCCAATCCCGAAACGAGCAGGGCCTCGCAAGGGCGCGCACTTACCAAGCCTGTATATTAACGACGACTTATCTGAGCCAAAAATACGTGGCAAAGTTAGTTAAAAATTTGGAACTGTAACTTAACCTTAAGTAAATTCAAGTTTATCATGCTTCACAAAGTCTCGACTCTGAAGGCCAATCGTGAATGGAAGTGTGTGCAAAATGGCAAGCTAGCTAAGCACACGTTAGCATTGTGTTAGCATTTACAACTGGGAATCCTTACAGTTTATGTTTGGGATTTATTTAAAAGACTTACAATGTTACAATCTCTCCTCTGGCAAGGTGGTGGGGGCATTTGGTCCTAACACTCACCCACCTTAAGGCGTTGAGCCTCGGAGCACCCAGCGCCGCAATTAAGAAGTCACGCAAGGCAGAATGGTCGCCGGGAAGAAATCCATTACACACCTTATTGGCTGTAATGATTTCACTTCGCCGGCATCAATGAGGCGTGATGCCACGTAGCGTCGTGTGCTTTTAGCCTTGGCGGGCCCCGGCTTTGTCAGGGCAACGCTGGCCGAGTCATAGATGGGCGTGAATGCTTGTTTCCTGATCAGACGGCTGAATAATAGAATCTAAATATTATAGACAAGCTGCGGAAAAGTTGCTCTCAAACACATTTTTATATATATATATATATATATATATATATACTGCTGCAGCAGCTCTTGTATTGTATTGCATTGAGTGAGTGTACCTAATGAAGTGTGCTTCATCGTAAACATATTTTAGGCTTGACAGGAAAGATGTTTGATTTAAGAAGCGAAGAGATCAGCCAGCGCCTATTTCAACACCCCCTACAGTGTGTTAACACGTTTCATCTTGTATATTAATAGAAGAAAGTTATTTCAAGGAGACACGTATTGTGAATTGTTCACACTTTTCTCAGTCTGACATGTTTTTGTCAAAGCTCGCCAAGAAAGAAACCTCGCCCCATTTACAGTAAT
The DNA here is from genome assembly GCF_033458585.1 of Syngnathus typhle. Classification (NCBI taxonomy): domain Eukaryota; kingdom Metazoa; phylum Chordata; class Actinopteri; order Syngnathiformes; family Syngnathidae; genus Syngnathus; species Syngnathus typhle. The sequence continues at coordinate 14,726,790 of NC_083744.1, forward strand.
GCTGAGCCGATGGTGAGAATAGGTCGTGTTGCCATGACGACCATGTCGTGGGATTGAACGCGCAATCAAGAGTTTGTTGAGATCAAGTATGGCTCTCTCATCAGATGGTAACTTTGTCTGCTCAGGCGAATCTGTGCATCCAACAAAACTGGTTCGGACGTGCTCGCTCACAAAGACATTTTCAGAAAAAAGGCAGATAATTTGCTGGGTTGTTTAATTTCATAGTTATGGGATGAGCAGACACTCAACTATTTGTACACAAGCTGTTAAAAAGTCAATTTCGCATAAAACATCCCTTTTTAAGATCAACCTCTGTTCCACTGTTTCATTCCAAACATAATTAAGTTTCTTCCAATGCAATTCTCCCATTAGTGGATTGTATGTGTGTTGTGTGTATCAGCTTCTGTCTGGACGCAGTAGAGGTGCACTTGGCTCCCGAAAAGGAGCTCCTGTCTCGGTCAGTTTAATCGGCTTCCTGCCACGCACCAGCTGTGTCCACACAGCAAACACGGCTCCCACCACGCTTGGTCGAGCTACGACGTCCAAGTTAGCATCTGGAAGATTAGCTCAAGATACTTTGCTCCAGCTGCACTGAGCTTACGTTACATCTTTTTTCTTGTCTTACTGCAATCACCCCATTTGAGTGGGTGGCCTTCTCTCATGCAAGCGCGCCAGACCCCATGGCCAATGGCCAATCCGGGGTTTGTTACCATGACAACCAGGGACAGAGTTAGCTTGGTGAGTGTCGAGGCAAGCATGTATCAGTAGTGCGGATCAATCTAAAAAACCTGATTGGGATATTAAACGAAAAGGATTCAAAAAGAAGTTATTTTTCAAAAAAGGCTGTCACACTGGTATCACCTTGCACCCCCCTAAAGGAAAAAAAAAACAATGGCTGGCCCTGCTCCTTCTCCCAGTCTGTCAAATTGAAACGAATGAACTGCCAAGCCTGACGGCGAGGTAATTGTTCCCATGGAAATTGGCTTGCGCGTCGCACAAAACTCCGGGAACAGTGTTACCCAAGATGGGACGAGCGAGCACACCGAGAGAACAGAGAGAGAGTGTCCCACGCACTTCACGTTTCATCCTCAACAATGTGACTCAGTGGAGCGCGAGTTGTCTGAATTACGAGCAAGCCCTCATTTCCAGCCGCGTTGTCACGTCGCCTTGTACACACGCTATCGGGCCTTTTCAGACCTCCTGGCGTACGCATGCCAAAGACAAGATGTGCTTGAAAGTATTTAACCCCTTGTTCACCTCTTCCCCCCCCGCCGCGCTGTGAGGCCTCCGGGGTCAACTCATTTAATAGCCCCTCGCTTTTTTTATCTGGCTGCTACAAGAACGTAGACACACATCAGCATCGCAGGCGGCGTGTGTCAAAAGCAGCTCCTAGATAAAGAAAGTGCTGAATGTGAATATGATCGCAGTATGGGGTTGTATCCTATTATGTTCTTAGAGTTCGGGAGCCTTGGCTTTCCATGTATCTGGCTCAGAACTTGCTGACTCAGCTTTTGTGTTTATTACTGCTGTGGAAGTAGAACATTGTCTCTCAAAATTACATTTTTCATTGTCCTACTGCAACTTTTTATCATGTTATAGTGGCTTACAATAATAATAAATAGTCTTTAGGAATAGATAATATATATTTTGTGGATGAGCACCATTATGCTAAGCTACTTCATCGCAATTTGGAATTTTGTTGAAGTGGTACTTGGTTTAAAAAGCTTAAAATACTCTTGTCTCTCAAAATTACATTTTTGATTGTCCTACTGCAACTTTTTATAATGTTAGAGTGGCTTACAATAATAATAAATAGTCTTTAGGGATATATAATATATATTTTGTGGATGAGCACCATTATGCTAAGCTAGTTCATCGCAATGTGGAACTTTGTTGAAATGGTACTTGGTTTAGAAAGCTTAAAATACTCTTAATATAGGCAGTTATGAAGATTTTAGGGTTAATTTTAATTAATTAATCTTAATTTTAATTAATTTGCTATCACCTTTGATCACAACGTAATAGCTAGCCTTTCGCGTTCAAGCTAACTGGCTAGCACCAAAGCTAACGTAGCAGTGCTCTATTTTATCAAACAGATGGGCTCAAAAATGCTGTTAATCTTGAAAATTGATTTTTCCACTCTCATTTTGCTCCATTGTAAAAAGTCCAAGTTATAACTGCTTTTGATTTTTTTTTCTCCAAACACGTTCCATGTTTGTGCGATGCTTCAGATAGATCCACGTGAGTGCTGTGTGCTTTTGTGTGGTGTACTTGCTGCTTTTAATGGCCTCTGTCACAAGATGTGGTGGTGGTCACAGTCGGATTACCTTGTCAGCACTTCAAACTGTGTGTGTGCGCGTGTTCATCTTTCTATCCGCTAAAGCTCTAAAACCTGTACATGTCGGCTGCACGTCTGACATTTTTCAATCATCTTTGATTTCCTTCTGCTGAGAGGTGCTTTTTTTGTACGAGTGGATGCACACATCTGGAAGAAGAGATGACAGTTGTCACCACCGCCGCGTCAGTCGGAGTGACACACTTTCATTTCCATGTCTGTGCATGCAGCCCCGCGACATTTTTATTTGAATTTCAACCATGACTCAGCACTTTGTTTACACTCTCCTCACAGGTTAAGGAATCACATCAATCATATTTCAGGATACTGAGTAAAAAAAGAACTCACAAGCTAACGTTAGCAATCTGTTTTTTTTATTTTAATTCAGCGTGTTTCTATCCGATCAATACGGTCAATTTTTTGGTAGATTCCAGTGAAGTGGAAAAGCACCATTAGCGCTGACCCCGTTGTCATTTCAACGCGGTAAAAAAAATGTGCGCGGAGGAAAAGGTCTCATTCGTCTTCATTTGGTCTGTTATTTATTCCACAATCTGCGCTTTCATAGAATCACATTTTCAAATAGGCCCGTCTTCATTAGCCCATGACGCGTCGCGCTATTATTTATCTCCGACCGCGAGAAGCTTCATTAGCTGCCGGCTGATGCAGCACGTAGCTCGCTAATTTTAGCAGCTTTCATTTATTCCCAAATAGACACGTGTTGGATGCGCTGCCCGCTTGTCGTGTTCTCCCACCTGTCGTGAGGATAGAAAAAAATATATCAAATAATAAGGTAGCAATTGGTTTGATTCCATCTGCGCTCATTCGCCCGCCAGACGTTTGCTTCTTTTCGGCTCTTTGAAGCCGTTTTAGCTCCTGTGATCAGGATTAGGCGCAGGGAAAAGGATGAAAAGTGCCGGGGACATACGGAGACATTCGAGGAGGGGACGGGCTCCTTTGAAATATGTCAAGAATTGCCTGTGCGCTGACCCACAATGAAGCAACGGAGGGAAATTCATATTCCCTTTTGTATTTTCTTTGAAGAATTTTGCTCTGCAAATATTGGTTTGCCCTGACATTGTCAGGCTTGTTGAAATCTGCTCTCACAGAACAAATCCGAATCCAACTTTTTAGAGGACGTCCGTGTAATGGAAATATTGTCGCTATTAACTGCACGGTCAACAATGTGGTCAGAGAGGAGGTCGCGCTCCAGTTACTGTCCATATTTACTAATGCGGCCAATATTTAGACTTGCTGGCCTTCCCTTTTTTTTGGATTGCCCAATTATTATTGTATTTTTATTTATGTTCATTATTTTATTATTATTTATCTAATATTTCTTATATATTATTATTTTATTATTATTTTATATTATTTTATATTATGGAAATGTATTTAGAAACAAATATATGAATTGAGTTTACCAGGAACTATCATGACATGCCACACATTTATTTTTTTTTTTTTGCATTTCCTCCAGTAATTCAGAAATGATGACATGCCTGACTTTCAAGGCTCCACTGTTTTTAAAACGCAACCCACAAACACCCAAACAGCAAGAAGTCAAATGTCATCCGACTCACCACACAGCTTGAACCGACGTTGAATCCTCTAAACGAGAAACATGTCTATGAAAGTCACTTTGCCGCCACTCTGAATTATTTGTTTTTTTCTGGGAAGGCCTTCTGCCTTGTCGCGCCAGTGTCTGAGGTCTTCAGGCTTCATTGGCAAAACGTCGCTCTGCGCTAAAAATCCAGCTCTGAATAGCTCACGGCAGCCAACATTTCTCATCTTCACGCTTGATCGACTTTATTACGGCCGCCGTTTCCCTCTCTCACCCCAACGTTTTGTTGTTTGTCTTTCTTATGAACTTCTTGTTCCCGCTAACAAAAACCAGAGCGGCTCCTTGTGTTTGCTATAATAGCCGTCACATATTTGACGTTGCCATCCTTGAAATGTTTCCTCAAAGGTTTATGTCTGGAAACATAATTGAAATAATATTTTGAAGAAGTATTTTAGAAGCGGAACAGAGAAGTCAGAGACTTCAGCTCAGTGAGCATCCAATAAAGCGGTTCTCTCACCGCACAAGTTCTCGATCATCGCCAGCCCACCGTACCATCGAAATAAATGCAAATCAATGACTCCAAAAAGTCCTACGTAGGAGGTTGGCTTTTATTAGTCTGTCACATAAACGTACTTAATGTACTTCTCGGGCTTTTTCGCTTAGCGACGGCATCTCTCATCCTGCCAACTCGACATTTTTTCTTTAATTAAAGCATAAAAACAAAACAATTGCTCACATTTCAACGCCGGATGGGCTCAGACTAGCGTTTTATTGCTCAATTTGGATGTTGATGAAATGTTTTAAAACGTCATAAGACATTTATGCAGAAGGCGAGATGTTAGCGGGTTAGCTGCAAATGTGCGCGCGCGTCCATTTTCACCTCCACCTGAGCAAACGGCGCCGAGCGTGGCCCACGCACACACCCGAACCTCAGCTGTTGCTCCGTAACGACGACGGCGGTGTTTTACAAGGCTCATCTTTTCATATTTCTTTTCTCGAAGCACTTGTGGCGGTATCATTTTTTATGCCGCTGAATTTGGAACAGGTCCAAAGCTTTTTAAACGGGCCAGCCAGAGCCCCGGAGAGCCCATTTACGATCATTCTTTAGTTTGGTATCAATTCATTACAAAACTCTCAAAGACAACAAGGTGAAGAGATTGTCCATCAATGCAAGTAGTTTCTGGCAAAGCAGAGTTTCCAAACTAGTTAGAAAATAGATTTTTCAAAACAGTCACAATCATTATTTTTCAAACCAAGAGTGATGAAAGCTAACAAATAGCAAAACGAAAACAAAATTTTTGTTGACAAAATAAACTTTGCTCTAAAAAAACTAATTAAAACCAACTGAATTTAATTAAACATTAAACTTCCTTTAATGACTAGAATCCCAAACCATTAAATGTCGCCTTCCAAAACACAAACTTTACCTTCAAATATTCCACCTTGATAAAGAATAGACCTAAAACCTATTTAATAAAACCCCACAAATATTTAAGTGACACATAAGTCACCAACTGTAATCTGTTTCCAATTGTCTGCTTCAGTCGCATTCAGCAAAAGCAATCTCAAAGAACCTCTGAAGTATTTTGACCGTGATTTGTCACCGGCAGAAAGTCGAAAAGCAAGCAACAAACACATGGAACAATATATCATGCCTTGGCGGAGGTAATAAATCTTAAAAACCGACCGAGTTACTTTTTGTTTCTCCACTGTCTAAAGTGGTTCAAACTAACTAACTGTCATGCGAGTGGGAGCAGGTGGTGCCGACTTTTGGCTCCTGGCGGCCTTATTAGCTCGAGGCAATCTTTTATCCCGCTAACCTAAATCTACATAACATCAACTTCACCCATTTTGGAAGCAAAGTGTGCAACCCCCTGCTGCGTTACATCCACACACAAATATTTATATTTAATGGCAAATTCTTTTTTTTTTTTTTTTTTGCTGCTCATAGCCATGACAAATGGCATTCAACCGAAGTAATCCATGCATGTCACAGTGAACAGCTGTTACATGAACTACATTTTTTTTTTGCCCCTAAACAAAATAGTTCTCCAGAAAACAGGTCAGTGTCGGGATTATTTATAGTGTAACGAGGTCACGGTGTAGTTGTGTGTCTTGGGTTAGTGTGGCAGGTAAAACGCCGCCTTTGCAACTCTTTTGTTTCCATTCTTATGTTAAAAAAAAAGGATTTACGAAAAAAATGGGTGCTTAAGATCGTGCCAGGTGGTGCACCGCTATTGATATTTCTTTTATAGTTCTTATTTCATTTTGTTTGTCCGCAGAGATGGCAAGCCGGGTCTACCTCCTCCTCTTCCTCGCTTGCCAGTCGACATTCGCCTCCCAGGAGGGTTTCCCCGAATTCATCTCGGACACCCCCATCAACAACACGGTGCAGGACCCGCGCACTGGCCGCGTGTACCTGGGCGCCGTCAACGCCGTCTACCAGCTGGGGCCGTCGCTGCGACTCGAAGCCCGGGCGGAGACGGGCCCCCGCAAGGACGCCAGGACCTGCACGCCGCCGGCTTCGGCCTGCCAGGACACTAAGCTCATGGCCAACATCAACAAGCTGCTGCTGGTGCACCCGTCCAACGGCTCGCTCATCGTCTGCGGTAGCCGTTACCGGGGCATCTGCTCCCTGCTGAACCTGTCCAACGTGGAGCAGGAGCTCTACTACAGCGACAACAAGGGCGAGCGGACTTACGTGGCCAGCATCGAGGACAACGTCAACGTGGTGGGCGTCATGTCCACCTTCGTCAAGGATGCGCACAAGTTTGACGTGTTCCTGGTGGGCAAAGGCTACGGAAGTCTGGACAGCACTAAGATCATCACCACGCGCATTCTGCAGGATTTCCGCGACTGGGTGGTGTTCGAGAGCATCATCGAGGCCTCCACCATCCAGACCATGCCCTTCGGGCCCAGGTACCTGCACGACTTCAGGCACGCCTTCGCCGCCGACGGCTTCGTTTACTTCGTCTTCTCCCGGACGCTGGACGGTACCGATAACAAAAACGTGACCTTTGTGTCTCGCCTGTGCGAGAACGACCACCATTTGTATTCCCACACGGAGCTGCAGCTCATGTGCGGTCAGGACAACCGCTTCAGCAAAGTCCAAGCGGCCTATGTGGCCTCGCCAGGCAAGGAGTTGAGTCGGGTCATGACGGAATGGGGCACGTACGGGAAAGTCCAGCCCTGGAATAAAGTTCTCTTCATGGTGGCCAGCTCGGAAGACGACCACAGCGACTCGGCTTTGTGCGTGTACACGCTCAACGCCATCAACGAGCGTCTGGTGGACATCATCACCGCCTGCTACAGCGACTCGGGGAAAATTTCAGGGTTTCCCGCCGTGGACATCCCGTATTCCTCAAAGACAGCAGAGTTCTGCACGTCCAAGATTGCGGTGAGGGCGCTTTTTTTTTCCCCTCCCTCTTGGTGGAATCCATCAGAAAGTTGAAGCATATCTTTGTGTTCTTCTGTCATCCAGAAAGACATGTTGGAGCAGTACAAGTGCGGCGGCGATTTCCTGCCAACGCCTCTAGCCAGCAAGCCTCGCTTCGCCTTGAAATCCAACGCCGTGTTGATCAAGCCGGGCCTTCTCACTGCGGTCGCCGTTGCCGTGGAGAACGATCACACCATCGCCTTTTTGGGCAACAGCCAGGGAGAAGTCTTCAAGGTGGACTTGAGCCCGGCTTGACCTTTCTTAACACATCCACGGATCTCGTTATTTTCCTTCTGCAGGCTCACCTGACCTTCCCGTCGTACGTATACGGAAAGGCCCCCGGCGACACCTTGGGGGAGAAGGTGAACAAGAACCTTTTCTTCGATATGGACCAGAGCCACCTCTACATCACCACAGACAAAAAGGTGCCTCCATTATTTTTCATTTACTCAGCTTGAAAATTTGCTTTGTAACAAAAATGGCCGAGAGGGTCATTTCTTTCCTTGAACTTTAACGTTTGAGAATCTCAGCTACTTTTTGTTGTCACGCTGGCTGGCCAAGCTATTTGTATGCCTGACACAAAAAAAAAAGTTATTTACTCAGGCGTACAGTTTGCCTCACTACCACAATTTTATTTACTGACCGTTTGGATTCCAGAATAGCGGGGAGAAGCTGCTCGGTAATTTGGAGGTGTAAGGAAGGCGAGATGATGTTTGTTCAACTTTGGTACTTTCCAAAGATGTGCAGCCACGAGGAGCAAGCGAGTCTATTTATCATAAGTTAGGCTGAAGACGATTGGGGTTACGACGAGACAAAACAAAAAGGTAGCAAACCAAACGTTAGCGCATATCGAGGTGCTACACGCGGCGCTCTCGTGTTTTTCCTCCTAGAAAATGGGCAGGCAAATTCATTCATGAAAAAAAACCCATACGGAATATTTAATGCATTTTACTGACATTTATCGCGTGGCACTCAAATTCAACCTGTGCATTACCTGCAGTGGAAAAAAAAAACATAATGGACGCCCAGAAATTAATTTTCAAACCATCCCTAAGGGGAAAATGTGGGAATTGCGTACGCCAAAGAGGAAAGAGGTGTTTGCTGTGCCTGTCTGATAATCGACTGCTCATAAATTGTTTCTAAATCCCCATCATAGTCACGGTGGCGGAGAGGTTTTAACGCCGCTGACACCTTACGTCCAACGGTTATAAAAACCAGAAGGAAAAAAATATATACTTCTTCGCGTTTGCTGCGCCATAAAGTCAAAGTGTGCGTGAAAAATACATCTGCCGCTGCCGTGATAGAGCAGGAGAATCATATTTTGGGGCTTAAGTGGACTGAGAGACAGGACATTTCTACCCTCAAAATACAATATTGGTAAATCGGTGAAAAAAAAAAAAAAAAAGATTCAATCAAATGAATGTATAAACATTTTTTCCTGAATTAATAAGTCATTTTCGATTTATCGTGGTGTCCAATAGAAGCTTTGCATCTCCATTCTTTTTATTAATGAATCTTTTTGTAATATTTAAATACCTGAACTTTTTAATATTAAATGAATTAATTAAATAATTTTAAAAAAATCCTTTTTTCAAAGAATATTAATGAAATATAAATGATTAAAAAGTAAATTATTATACTATATAATTTATATTATTTAAAACCAACTAAAATCATTTAAATATTGTAAAATTATTTTTTATTAATATTTAAAAAATTCAAATATGTTGCCATTTTGGTATGATTTAAAAAAAAAACTACAGAAAAGCAGCTGTGTGAATTCATGAATGGAAAATTTCCACCATTGTCAACAGAAATGATAATCCGACTAGATTGTAAATAGACCAAATAGATTTTGACTCCTCGAGGCCGTGACAGAAGTACCGGCCGGATTATTCAAAGAGGCTTCTTTTGTGACATCGCGTGCCTCCGAAGCCTCACCCGCCGGGCCGCTCGTCTTCCCTCGGGTGACGGCCGACTGATCACGTGACGTGCGCTCATGCCGCAGATCACCAAGGTGCCCGTGGAGTCGTGCCTGCAGAAGAAGGACTGCCAGTCTTGCGTCAATATGAGGGACCCTTATTGTGGCTGGTGTGTGCTGGAGGGCAGGTGAGAAATACACACACACACACACACACACACACACACGCACAGGCAAAGTTCCAGCTCCCCACCACACGGGAATGTTTTGCACAATGTTTTACGGCGGACGTTTTTACTAACCCACATTGTTAATATCCCGTCTCTCTCGCTCGGTGCAGCCAGCAGAAATTAAAGCAGTTTGTCAGCCGCGTGCGGCGAAATGCACTCTCGCCGGCTTCTATTCATGCGTACAATGCTGATGTTTGCCACATATTTGCCTGGATTGATTGCGGGGATCAATAGCTGCCTCGTCGGCCTGAAGCTTCATTTTGGAAGAATGTGCATTATGCTACCACGAAATGAGTGCAGCGCTTTTCAACCCTTGTTAAGTAGGGAGGGAGGGATGGAACGATGGAATGATGGAATGATGGAATGATGGAGGGAGTGATGAAAGCAGTGATAGATGGAGGGATGGAGTGATGGATGGAGGGATGAATGGAGTGATGGATGAATGAAGTGATGGATGAATGGATGGAGGTCAGGAGGGATGGATCGATGAAGGGATGAATGGAGTGATGGAGTGATGGATGGATGGATGGATGGATGGATGGATGGATGGATGGATGGAGCGGATGGATGGATGGATGGATGGATGGATGGATGGATGGATGGATGGAGCAGTTGGATGAATGGATGGCTGGATGGATGGATGGATGAATGAATGGAGCATTGGATGAATGAATGGAGCATTGGATGAATGGATGATGGCTGGATGGATGGATGGATGGATGGATGGATGGATGGATGGATGGATGAATGGATGGAGCATTGGATGAATGGATGATGGATGGATGGATGGATGGATGGATGGATGGATGGATGGATGGATGGATGAAGGGATTGATGAAGGGATTGATGGGGATGGATGGATGGAGTATTTCTTGAACTATTAGAAAAATGAAGTTGCATTTTTTACAGGAAAAATCTGTCAGTTGGATTTAGTATTTGTCGTTCTTTCCAACAGCACATTGTGGGAAATCGTTCAGCATTTCTGAGATCTTCAAAATGGGGGTTGAGCTTTTTTGTGCGTGTTGAGCTTTGAGATGTGGAACTGACGCTTTAGGGCCGGTGCGCGTGCGTGTGCGCTCACGCTGCGTCTGCAGGTGCACCAGGAGGTCTGAGTGCCGGCGGGCAGAGGAGAAGAATGGCTGGCTGTGGAGCCCGCGGCAGCAATGTGTCAAGATCGTCTACTTCTACCCTTCCAACCTTTCGTGCAAAAAGACCCAGAAGGTAGCTCACTCGCTCGTCTCTCCTTTTTCCATTTTTGTTCCATCCGTTTGTTCTTCACACGGTGGTGAACACTTGCCACCGCAAGTCCAAAAGCCGGGGCTCAGGTTTATTCCTGCTCCGTATCGACCCGAACCAGCTTATTATACCTGAGCCCTTGAAGACGGAGAGACTCCATTTTTCGCCGTGCTTTTTTTTCTTCTTTCTGATTCTTGTGTTTGCCTTTTTTAAACGTACGCACCTGAAATCCGGCCAAATTTGTTTTCCCTAAAACGGATTCCAAAATAATACAAACGACTGATTCATTGACGTTCCGTCGCGTCCTAGGTGAAGATCAATATTTCCTCCCTGCCCGCCATCGGCCCCTCGGACCGCCTGCGGTGCTCCTTCAAGACGTTCCACAGCGACGGCGTCATGTCCGACTCGGGTCAGGTCACGTGCGACCTGCCGCCGCCGTGGCTCATCCCGCACACCAGCGGGCACCGAGGTACGCTGCATTTTTTATTCAATTGCCCGAGAGGGAGTTACGTTCATAAATAAATAAATCACCCTCCTGAATTAGAAATGAGCCCACCTGCATTAAATATAAAGCAGAGGAAAATATGCACTTGTGCTTTTTCCACTGACCACAATTATTCTTTTTTATTATTATTTCGGTTTTTATTTATTTATTATTATTATTTTATTATTGTTATTATTTCAAATAGCTTCCAGCACACATTGCGGAACAAACACAAAACTCTTAAAAGCGGCTGTGACGCGCCCTCAGATTTTGTTGCCGTGCCGGTGAAGATCTTCGTCAACGAGACGGTGGAGTTGGCTACACGCGACTATCAGTTCTACAACTGCGCCGCCACCGTCATGAAGTCGGAAAACACGCCGTGAGTGCCACCTGTCACTCGGATATCCTGCTGAGACGCGTGTGTGTGTGTGTGCGTGCAAACAGATGAATGGAAATGGTAATGCCTGCTGCTCCCCCCTCCCTCCTTTTTTTTTATTATTATTACCAAGGGATGGAAATTGCCCCTTTCCTTTTCATTAATCAAAATAGGAAAGTCGATTTGGCCATGTTTTCTTTCTTTGCTTCCAATTTTTTCCCTTTTCGCGCCGCGGCGCCGGTGATGAACGAGCTTTGCTTATATGACGTGGGCCAGATCCATTTTGCTGTCAGCGACATGGATTTTCATGCCTGATGCCCTTTGATGAGTTTGCATCTTTAAACATGCGGTTTTTATCTTCTGAAATTACATTTAACGGAACAAGATAACAAGTTCCGCACGGGTGGAATCTGCCTCGCAGTCAACCGTTCCGTGTTTGAATCCCAGTCCTGAGCTTAAATGCGTCTCTGTTTTCCTTCCACTTTCCCCCTAAATGCATTCAAGCTCTAAAATGTCTATTAAGTGTGAGTGTAAATTGTCGTTTGCTATTATTATGCATATTAATATGGATTGTTTTGATAATAGAATTTTACTCTTGGTTGCCATTAAGTGCACAACATAATAGCTGATGCAACAATGTTCAAAGTATTGGGCAAAAAAAACCCAACTAAAAATAAAGACTGAAATACACCAATTATTAGACAGAATACAAAAATACTGAGAAAAATAAAATATAAAATATATATAAAATAAGTTGGACAAAGTAGACAAATATTGGACAAAAATAAACAAAAACAAGACAATGGAAATAGTACAACAAATATACATTTATTAAAATGATTTTTTTTTTTTTAAATGAGTCATGACAAATATAAATGTATTAAAATGATTTGTTTTAAAAATGAGTCATGTGTTTGCAGGTGCATGTCATGCGTGGCCAGTCCGTGGGGTTGCCAGTGGAACACGCACAACCACGCCTGCACCGATTTGGACGACAGCGCCCCGTCCCCTAGCATCATCAAAGACCGAAAGGTCGGTCGGTCTCCTCGCTCGCCCAAAAAAAAAGTTTCTGACTGAGAAAGTCATTAAAAAAAAAAAAAGTAATCCCGCTATCGGCCGTCGTCATTTCGCGGGACATTTATTGGCGGCTGTGTCAATTTACAAGTCAGCAGATGTTAGCCCGATAGGCTTCCTATCTGCCGCTGCAGATGAGATTCTCGGTTACAGCGCGGCGCTTTCCGCATTTGCATTGTAAACTAGGACGCTACGTGCCCAGTCGAGCGCAGACCTCCGCCAAGGCCGAGCAATCAGAGACACTTCACGACGGAAATAGCGGCATGCAAAAATAGTCACGCTGGGGTACAACTCGGTGATGTCATCACCGATTTCATGTCATGTCATCGTATGAAAAACTTGATTTCCCAACATGGGTGATTTGCTGTGCTAGGCTGAGCGCCGCCTAGTGCCAAAAGCAAGTTTCTGTGCGAAAGGCTCGACTATAATCACGTTGAAATCCACATTGTGATGCCTCACCAGGGAGGAAAGTGTCCTCAGTTTGAGAATCCCGACCCCATGCTGATCCCGGTGGGCTACAAGCAGTCAATCGGCTTCCAGGGCATCAATTTGGACCTTTACCAGGTAACGCAGAGTTCCACCCCGTCGCTATGCGGAGCGAGGTTGCTCGGCCTCATCCTTTGTGCGTTGTCGCTCAGGGTCGGGTTTTCACCATCGGCACGGAGCTCATGAATGTGGAAGAAGTCATCTCTGAGGACGGACCTTTTTACACTTTCAGTGGATTCAACGTGAGTTTTTGTCTGGCTTCAATACATTTCGATGCAATTTTCTTAGAATTCGGAAATATTACGTTCTGAAAGTTACACTGCCTAGTCCAATAATATATATAATATAGTATATAATATAAGTATATGGTATATAATATTATTTATTTATTAAATATTATTTCATTATTATATAATATACATAACTGTAAATTACGCAAAAGGTGAAGATACAAAATATTTGGACTTCAACCACGATTGCACTGAATATTTAGTGGCAGCCATGAAACTGTAATTCCACTCCCCTTGCAAAAACAAAAACATAAATGGGCCACTCTAGTTCTCAGCCGCTCATTTCCGATTTGGCTTTGTTCACACATGAAAACGTCCCGCATTTGCTGACCCTCGAATTGCACGTTAGATTAAGCAATGAAAAGCGGATTGCTTCGAACCAGAAGGGCACGTGCAGTAATTAATTAGCATATAGAGTGTATACAGTTGTCATGTAAAATCATATGAACATGAATGTCTCTTTCTGTGGGTATCAATAGGCTACGAATATAATTCAAGTCAAGTATATATAATATATTTTCAATATTCAATATATTTTTTTTTTCCCTCTACATGAGCAGCGGCGGACTAGCGTACATCTGAAGGGTTTAAGTGCCGATAACCAGCTGATAGACCATTAATCATTCATGTTTCTCCCCACGTTCAGTTTTCCTACGATGAATCACCGGAGACAAACGTTGTTCTTTACGTGAAGGACAAGGAGCTTGGCAAGAAGATGGACAGCACATTAAACGGTATGTCCGCATAGCCGAGGAGCCTTAACGGTTTGAGGCGCAGTGTGGAGACTTTTAAATATACTCCGATACTTACGCACCGATAACAGCGTGACGATTTCTGGCGTATGTTCTGTTCTCTTTTTCTGACTTGGTTCGTTTTGTGTTTTAGTCACCTTGTACAACTGCTCGGTGGGACGAGAGGACTGCAGTCTGTGTAAGAACGCCGACCTGAATTACAGATGCGTGTGGTGCGCCAGGCACAAGGCGTGCGTGTACGACCGGCTGTGCATGCCCGACCAGCACGACGCCGAGGACCCTCGCGAGGCCGAGTGTCCCGCCCCCCAGATCACGGACGTGAGTTGTTCATCACTTGCGTGTGAGCGATTAGTGGCAGTAAGGCGTTTCCTTCGAAGATTGGATTTTCAATTGGAGCAGTTTATAATCCAATGTTGTCCTTGTGTGACAGCATAAGTTTGTTTCTCCTTGAGGATCAAATCATACTTTGTTCGAAAAGACTTTGGAGAAGTTTTGTTTTTTTAAATTCATTGGTTTTTTTTAATATTACAAAAATTGAGTCGGGAAAGTCGGGATTTTATTGTGTTTATTTGCAGGCAATTTTTATGAGATTAAAGTTTTTATAAGTATTATAAGTATATAAGTATAAAGCTGGAATATTCAATTATAAAATATACAAATATTTTTTCCTCTTAGATTAAAGTAAAAAAGTTGACTAAATTCAACTGTTTGACAAAGTTGTAATATAAAGTGAATACATTTGAAATACAAACTAAATTCAAATATTTTAAAATAAATTCAAAAAAGTCCAACAAAACTTAGATTTTGTCAAAATATTGTGGGGGGAAAAAGCTTAATTTATTTATGATTAAGATATAATTTTCTTCAAAAATATTGATTTATTGTGATAAGTCGCAAATGTACGTCAAGACAACCCTTGCCATTTGATAAGAAATGTAGGGATGGTAATTTTCTGAATTTTATTATTTTTTACCGATTTACTGAGGGCAAAGTTCTAATTTTGCAAGCTAAAGTCAAATGTTAGTTTGCAAAAAGGTGCCGACTGTGAGGCTTGAAATAATCGATGGCAACCGCTTATTATATGTTGTCCTTGTCTGAAAGCAGAAGTTTATTTTCCTTGAGGACCTCACAAGTGCACGGGATCAATGTTTTCTCCGCTCGGCCTTTATGTCATTTGGAGAGAAAAAGTATGGGGTAGAAAAATGGCAATTGCGCAAGGCCTTAACATGAAAATAATTGTATTGACTCAGCAATCAAAAGATGTCCATGTTCCAATGTCTGCTAGCTCAACCAAGGCCAAACAAACAGACAAGCTCCTTTTTTTTAACGACTGTTTACTTTTACATGCATTTTTAATACGTGAAAAAACATCTCACTGACTTATGTTTATAAAGTTTTATCCTCCACTGCAAAACATATTGGCTGTGCAAGCTCATGAGAGCCAATACAACAAAGATTTTGCTACGCCCGAGGCTCAAAATGCATTGCTGCCTAAATTTACGAATCCATCTTCCCCAAAGACACAAAAGAAACGTTAAAAGAACTTTGCATTATTGCGCTTTATAAAACATGCGACAATAATAGTTAAAGGGAAATTAAAGACTGACACAATTTGTGCATTGTAATAAGTCAATAGACATTATGTCCACCAGGGGGCAGCAACCCTAACCCTAACCTTTGCAAATAATATATAAACCTCGACCCGTACTATCGTTGTATGCTATAGTTTGTGTTCAAATTAATCGCTTAAAGGTTTGTTAATTTCTACGTAAAATGTCGAATAAGGTCAGAGTTTTCCAAAAATAAAGTCGACATTATGAGAATAAATTTGAACTGTGTTTAAATGTTTCTTCTTGGTGGTGCAGATCATCCCTCGTTTTGGCCCTTTGCAAGGGGGCATCGCCATCACCATTCGCGGTTCCAACCTTGGAATCCACAAGGAAGACATTCAACACATCACCGTGGTCGGCGAGCCCTGCATTCACCAGGAGGATAAATATTCCGTCTCCACCAGGTAACCCCCCAAAAAATAATTTAGGCTATGTAGCTTTGCAGTCAGGCCAAATGGGGCGGAATAAAACGACGGCTACAATAATGTGTGCTAATGTTAACTTGCGGATTCAAATGAGCAACCACAGGGCACTCTCAACATGAGAGGCCCATCAATCATCCAAATGTGACCGTTGATGAATACCAGTCTTCGTTCCGCCTGCAAACGTGCCGATATGCTTTTACACCGTGCTCGGGGATAAAAATACGGTCTGGTGATTGATGACCACGTATTTGCAATGGTCGTTTTTTTTGTTTTGGGAGTGCTGCAGATTTGCTGTCCAGTGGCGTCCCTCAGGGTCGGGAAACAGTCAATGCATTTGAGTCGCAAGGGTGTCACACAAATGGGCCGTGAAAAGGAAATGGGAAAAGATGCCGACCGCAAGTGTAGACATCTGCCGGCACGGACGCGAGAGCAAAATTCTCGGTGCCGCCATCTGCGAGCCGTGACACGGCGCTGGATTTACGGGCGGGCTGGGAACTCTTAAATTTATTTTGTAGACGTTCACCTGCACCTGTTGGAAATGTTGCAAACTGCTTTATAGTTGTCATTTTATTTTCGCAATAAAAATAGCATGAGGATAAAGGTGGAATTTTGCGGGGGGGAAAAAATAAATAAATACGTTGACCCCCCCACCCCCTCCCCCACCCCCTTTTTCTTTTCAGTGTGGTGTGCGAGATCAGCCCGGTGGCCCTCAACAAGCAATTCTGGGGCCAAGTGGACGTGGAGGTGAAAGGCGGAAAGAAAGGAACCTCCTCCATGTTCTTCACTTACCGGGTAAACACCGTAAATCTCCCGCCCGCCTCCTCGAGCACCGCAAGATTTAATGGCTCTGCACGCTTTTAGTTGATTGCGGTTATTTTTTGACTCGCTGTCTCAAAGAATCAAATCAAATTCTCACAATAAGTCCCGACTTGGTATGAATGGCAACAGGTGGATTTATTGTACAGTGAGCGCCCGCAAACTCATCCTGCTGCATTTGGGAATGTTGAAAAGTGATCAAGAAAGTAATGAAGTGACTTCTTTTGAAGGTAACCATGGCAACGCAGCCGATCGGGAATCCTCGGCTTAAGCCGCGTCTGTGTTTTGAGCAGATCCCGACCTTGTTTCTCTGTAAGACGAACAGGCGGCGTTGCTTTTGAACTCGCCTTTCACATCTCTGGCGGCGCTAAAGCCCTACACCTCCCTCCCCCACCCCCCGGGGGGATTGCTCCGCCTTAAGTGTTTGCTCAGCAAATTGAGGCAGATGTGCAATCTATGCGTGAGAAACGCTTCTGAAGGATGGGAGCACGCCGCTCTTGTTCTCCTGTGCACGAACAAGTGTTTGCCTCAGGGGCCGCGAGTCCTGCGTGCCGCCACGCGTGTGTGACTTAACTCGTAATGCTCATATTCGTGTTTTATCTGGCGAGTCTCACTGACACCAAAAACCCTCTCGTCCACAGAACCCCATCCCCGAGGAGGTGACGCCCAGTCGTGGGCCCAAAGCCGGAGGTACCCTCATCACGATCAAGGGCCGCTTTTTGGAGACGGGCAGTAAAGATGACATCCAGGTTACCGTCGGCGACGTGGGCTGTGCTGTGTAAGGATTTACAGTCAATCAATATTCTCTGTTAGAGCTTGACAAACGTTAACAGAACTCCGCAAACAGAAAAATCAAAGCAGCGGGTGACATTGACATTCTTCAACAATCAAGATGCGCTTTGCTTTATGGTTGCAGTATGTCTGCGATATTGTAAGCAGTTGAATCCGGTGGTTGATTGGAAAGGGTTAGAAAAAATCATCTTTGACCATTCAGTCAGACCACACTTTCTGAGAACTGCCCATTTATGTAGTGTCTATGTCGTATGAAATACAAGAATAATATTTGAATATTAAAATAATATCAAAATATGAAAACAGTCATTTTTACGAATGTTTGAGATTAATGTAAAAAATAATACAAGAATGCAGTCACAATTTTGCCAGAAAATGTCAAAAAATTCCAAGGATTTAAGTCGGAATATTAAGAAAAAACAGAAATTTTATGCAATATCAGAATGTAAAAATAAATTTCGTGTACAGTGTAGCATCCATTTTATAATAACCAAATATCTTAGTTGTGCATAAAAATGATAATTTTACTCTGGTTCATTTGAGTTTGTTTACCTCATTAAAATCCAACCAGAAAGAATGCCTCTAGAGTTAGCATTATCCGCGCTAAAGCTAATATGGTGCTGAATCTCAACTTAACTTTCTTTTCTCTGGTGACCTTAACTTTGGTGTCACATCGGCATTCCAACAACACCAATCCGCCGTGACATTTTTAGGGAGAGGTAAAAATAACGAGCCAGGGAAGATTTAACAAGCTTTGGCCCGCGCCGACCTGACGTCACCTCTCACCTGCGGCCGCCGCTGAAGTTTTTTTTTTTCCCCCCCGCTGTCGACAGGGAGCACTTTGGTGAAGAAATCACCTGCAGAACGGGGAAGTATCTGGCTGATAAGGTGCCCTCTGACCTGCTGGCTGTCACAGTGAAGTACGGGAAGGTTGCCGTCACACACATCGGCAGTGCCTTCCAGTTCTTGGAAAACCCCAACGTGCAGGAATTCCAGCCAAAAGCCAGCTTTGTCTGGTCAGTGATACACACAACATCAATAACACAGAATGTGCTTTCTTATTTGTTAGTTTGGGCTGACTCCTTCACTAACTCATTCACAAACTCTAACTCACTCACTCAAAAATGTCATGACAACTACACAGTGAGTGAGTTGGTCACATTTAATTGGTCAATTGAATTGTGCCTCACTCACTCACTGACTCACTCACTCACTCACTCACTCTTTCACTCACTCAATCACGCTTTCACTCACTCACTCACTCACTCACTCACTATTTCACTCACTCTTTCACTCACTCTTTCACTCACTCTTTCACTCACTCTTTCACTCACTCTTTCACTCACTCTTTCACTCACTCTTTCACTCACTCACTCACTCTTTCGCTCTTTCGCTCTTTCATTGACTTAGTCACTCACTCTTTCACCCACTCACTCTTTCACCCACTTACTCTTTCACTCACTCAGTCATGCTTTCACTCACTCACTCTTTAAGTCACTCACTCTTTCACTCACTCTTTCACTCACTCTTTCATTCACTCACTCACTCACTCACTCACTCACTCACTCACTCTTTCAGTCAATCACACTTTCACTCACTCACTCACTCACTCACTCACTCACTCACTCACTCACTCACTCACTCACTCACTCACTCACTCACTCATCACCAAACCACCAAGTTGGCAACTAATAAACTCAAATTAGTGAATGAGAGAATAAATGAATGGGTTTTTAAGATGGTTAAACAGAAAAAAGCTAAAGATGAAATACAATGCCCTTAGGTGGCACGGCTTGACATCCGAGTTCTTCTCCGATCACGCCATTATTTTCCGTAGCGCCGCTTTTGTTTGTGTAAGTCCCCCCCATCGCTTCAATGCAATTTGTAAGCTTGTTCATGCGTGTCTGTTGTCATGTTCGTGTCGCAGCGGCGGGAGAAACATCGTGGTGACTGGCTCGAATTTCGACATCATCCAGAGAGCTGTCATGATGGTCCAGGGAGAAGACAACTCCACATCATTTGAGGTGTGAGCGCGCCTTCCATTTCATTTTCAACTCCCTATAATTATCCTCCCTATTGTCCCCATCTATGTGTTCTCTCGCAATCATCATTTCTTCCCTCACTTCATTTTCTCTTGTGAATGCATTTCTTTTTATATCCTTTTTTGAGACCTGCTCCCGCCTGTCCATCCATCTCGAGACAGCGGTGATTCATTCAAACCTCGTCAAGCGTTTCTTCCGCCGACGTTGCGCCCCCCCTCCTCGCACTACTGTCGGCGCCAGCCTCCGCAGATCCCGGCAGATTACTTAAACCAGTATTACCTCATCTTACTTTCCGGTCCATAAATCCTCAAAACCTGTAGGATTGCAGATAGCGGCAAAATAAAACGCGCCCCTCCATCTTAAGATTGACTGTGGCGGGGTGAACTTAAAAGCGGCTTGGGCTGTCCTCCAGTGTTAGCGGCCGGTGCTAAGCAGCAGAAAAATGTTGATCATTTCCTTTGCAGGGCTCAATTTAATGCCGGTATTAGGGTTTGCGGGAGATTATGTGGCTGTGTCGCTCTTTATCGCTCCACGCTCGCGGCCAAGTCTTGTGTTGCCAAGGCCGGCGAGAGAAGTGGCTAAGATGCGTGTTATCTCAAAGGCCTCGGCTGGTCACCTTCTTAAGCTTCTTGTGCTTTAAGTCATTGAACTCCACCTAAATGTTTACGCACAATATTTTTGCTGCTATCAACATGCACAATGCATTGTTGCTTAGCCTCTTACAGTCATGATAGTTTTTTTTTTCTTTAGATAAAATAAATCACCAGTCTGAAAAGTTTTCCCATACTTGATAAGAAAAAAAAAGTCCCTTAAGCTTATTTCCCTTTGGAGCCTGAAATTTGATAGGAATGCGTCAATCATAAGTCGATCCACAAAAAAGTTTCAAGGAGAAAATAGACAGGAAGTGTTATGGCTGACTTTTTTAATTTCATTTTGGTTTCCGTCATTGCTTATGTTTCGAGTATGGCGGCAAAATTTAATGACTGGCCTTAAGACATAAATGTCTTAATAACTCAGCTCCGAAAGGTCAGTGTGAGACAATTTCTTGGGGGCGTGCACGATAAAGGTCTCATTGCATCATTGCAAACAAAAATATGTTGTATATGTTAAATCTTTTTTTTTTTTTTGTATTAAGGGCAGATTTTTTTTCGTACCTAATGATATAACCCGGGGGTGGGGAGGGGTAAATGTTCCAGAAGGGCACATTGCATCGTCTCTGTAGCAGATGGCGACGGAGGCGCCGACAGCGCCGGTGTGAAAGTTTGCCGCCCCTGCGATTGACGAGTTGAACTTGTTGCGTTGCTGCAGGAAGCATGTTGTTGGGTGTCAATGCAGTGACAAAAATATCACTTCCTCAGTCTGTTTATTGTAAAAAAAAAAAAAAAAAGAAACGAGAAAGTGGATGAGTCAATGTGGTTCTTGCTCAAATGTAGGGATATCCGACACCAAATTTTTTTAGACCGATACCAGTGAAAGTACTCAGTTGAGCTGTCTCTGATACCGATACCAAGTACCAATACCAATTGCAAGCTTCCATCTAAAATGATTTGAAATAAAAACCTATATATCCCAAAGTAGAAACTTCCCTTAAAATTAGATTAAATTAACATACATTTTTATTCTAATCTAGTTTCTGATTGTAAAACGACCACAAGAGGGCCATAAGAAAGTACCGATACCTTGAAAGAAGCATCTTCCAATATCTACAATTGCAAATCAGTCTTTTTGGATAAATATAAATGTAAATATAAAAATGAATGAATGAATGAATGAATGA
This sequence comes from Syngnathus typhle, assembly GCF_033458585.1. Lineage (NCBI taxonomy): Eukaryota > Metazoa > Chordata > Actinopteri > Syngnathiformes > Syngnathidae > Syngnathus > Syngnathus typhle. The sequence continues at coordinate 14,748,433 of NC_083744.1, forward strand.
ATGAATGAATGAATGAATGAATGAATGAATGAATGAATGAATGAATGAATGAATGAATGAAGCAAGCTAGAACTGTTATTTAATTGTACACAGGTGCTATAAAGTTTTTGTCCCCTAAGGTTATGACACGCGGATTTAGCAGTGAGCATCAAATGAAGGAATACGATGCTAATGGAAGTGAAAAGAAATTGGATACGGACAATTATTATAAAGACACTATTGTCAAAATTGACCCTGAACATACGTACTATGCTTGCACGGAAATTAACTGCGTGTAAATGTTAAATATGATGCTCAAAGTGGGTAAGTGCATGAAACACACACTCGAATCCTTTACGGCATAAATGGAAGCTAGCCCACCTGTTTAATGATAGCTAATATACCGCCTCATATCTTTTTAATGCCTTTTATGTCAGCCTAAGTTCCGTTATTAACACTTCTGCCGTTCGGGCGGCAGGTCGCCCACGAGAAAAACGACACGGTCATCCAGTTCCGCTCGCCGCCGGTCAACGACTCCCTGGGTCACGTCGTCAGGACGTACATCAAGCTGGACAACTGGGAGAGGGACCTGAGGAACTTCGACTACCACCCGGACCCGGTTTTCTACGAACTGCCTAAAAAGATTTTCACCGAGGCCAGCATCATCATCGTCACCGTGAGTGAAGGCGAAAGACGATCGGAAACGGATTTATTGTTGACGTTGCGCTTGTGGTGTGACAGCGCTTGGTTTTTGCCGAGTCACTGTTTTGACGGGACGCTCGGGGATAAATAGAAAGCGGCGTGGGGGGGATGACACTTTTCCCTCCTCCGTCGGGGTTACGATTGCATAATCGCTGCGCGTTTATTCTTCGCACAATTGTGGTCCAATTAGATATTCAATTTAATCGGTTCCTGCTTGCTAATTCAATAAAATTGAAGGATCCATTCAAGGGGGAGTGACACGCGATGTATAGAGCGGCCATTTTGTTGGTTTTATTTTTGGTGACTTCCTGTTTTTTATTTAAATGTAAGCGAAGGGATTACCATTGAAATCAAGTAAAAAAATTAACATTTTGCACATTCAAATACAAGGATTAAAAGGCTGATGAGAGGTAAACGCAGAATTACATGGAAATTATTCTGTGTACGGTTTATCTTGCCTTTCACAAACTTTTGGAGCCAGGCACCCGGTTCAGCATCCCAGAGGCAATGACGCGCCTTTCTCAACACACCACGCACCTTATTAAAATAAAAAAGAAAAGAAATTCATCACATTTGAGAAGGCTAACACAATATTATAATAACTTGACAAAATGTGCCTGTGGATACGTTCTTGACTAATTATCCCTGTTCTAGTTGTTTATTGATTACAGTAAGTCCGGGTTGGGGGCGTGGCTAGCGGCCATAACGTCTCCGCAAAGGTCTTTCTTTACTAAATGCAAAATAGTATTTGTTGATCACCTTCCAAAATCCACAGCCAAACGACCGAATATGCACAAATAAATGCACAGCACCAAAAAACAATGCAGTGACCTATTAGTTGTTTTGAAAGCTAGCTGCAAACAAGCTAGTCACGATAGCTACTCCGATTGTGACAATTGACTCATTCTTAACACTGTCGCTCTTGCAGGGTCGAGGTTTCTCCAAAGCCATGACGTCCAAAGAGGCTCAGGCCTTCGTGGGTGACGTTCCCTGTCTGGTTAACACTCTTCAGGACGACAAGCTGTTCCTGGACCCGCCCCCCACCAAGCCTCGCGCTCGATCCCGGAGACACCGCCGAGACACTCGGGCAGAGTTGTTGGATCTCATGGTCAGAAACATATTAATCAAATTTTATCCAACTTTTTATTTTAATAAAAAATATAATATTAATTATTATTTATTATATTATATATGTATTTATTATCAAATTTTCAAAATATTATAAATGTATTACTTTTATTCTATGATATTTTAGAATGATTTTAATTGTGCCCTATAGTTTGAAAAATACTAACCTTTCAACTACATTGAAATCTTGTTAGCTGGTCCACCCAATATGAATTCAGAAAATTTGACATATTCAAATTTTCACTATTTCATCGTCTTGCTTCCGCGACCATGATGAAGGGCGCCGTCAGCTCAGCTCCCAGTGAGCTATTGTTTCGTTTTCGGCAGCGTACGAAAAAAGCCACACGGTTGGACTCGAGACAGCGCAGGATGCTTCCTCCGGAAAATTCCGCTGATTTATGTCAGACACAATGCAGTCATGGATTTGTTCACTCAATACGGGAGCCACCAACTCACAGCGCTTTAAAACACTCCAACGCCCCACGGCTGTTCAGCAAAAAAAAAAATGCATGACAATTATGTAAATTGCTTTTAACCACGACCCCCTCCGTACCAGAATAAAATTTTAAAGCGGCTTTGATAATAACATTCCACCCTCTCGTTTATCCGCAGATCAAATTTGGCAAAGGGGAGTGGGTGGTGGGCTCGGTGCAGTACGAGACCAAGAACGATTTGTCGCTCTACATCATCATCCCCGCCGTCATCGTGCCCATGTTGCTTATCATCGCCATCTCCGTCTACTGCTACAGGTAAGTCGCTCAATTAGGCGAGATATTTTCAATGCACAACATATGAATTCCTCTATGATAATATTTAATATTTACATACCAACATAAGTTAGCATCGCTAACAGCTGTGTGTTTATCGAGTCCTTCTCCCGTTGCCATGTAATTATTTTTTCGGCTGAAAAGACACACCGGCAAAATCATTATAATAATTACGCCAACTGCGGTTGAAAAGACTCATTTGACAAAAATCAATCGGTGGCAGGGTGAACAAAGGCGAATATTTCTACAAGTGGTTTTAGGAAATGAGCTTTTGAACAGGTAGTGTAATCCCTCGCCGGCTCAAGTGTTTGTCTGAGGGTAACGCTGAACCGTGTGCAGGAGGAAGAGTCAACAGGCCGAGAGGGAGTACGAGAAGGTGAAGCACCAGCTGGAGAACCTGGAGGAGAGCGTGCGAGATCGTTGCAAGAAAGAGTTCACAGGTAAGGGAATGAAAATCATATCAAGCCGTAAGTGAAGCTCCTCAACTCACTCCGTGTGTACGGCAGATCTGATGATCGAAATGGAGGACCACTCCAGTGAACTGAGCGAGGGCCGCATTCCTTTGCTGGACTACAAGACGTACACGGACCGCGTCTTCTTCTTGCCCTCCAAAGACGGCGCCAACGACGTGATGATCACGGGCAAGATGGACATCCCTGAGGCTCGGCGGGCCGCCATCATGCAGGCGCTCAACCAGTTCTCCAACCTCCTCAACTCCAAGACCTTCCTCATCAATGTAAGCGTGCCCTATTCTTTTTTTTTTTAAATCAATAAAGTGCAATTGGTCAAAACTGTATTGACCACTTTGCAATTTGCCTTCAAATGTAAAGTGCTTTATAAATAAATACCATAACAAATCATAAAAGTCATTATTAATATTAAATGGCAAAACTGTGGGAAAGGTGGATCTTGTCAATAAAAGCAGCAAGCCGCTCTGTGGAAAACTTCACAAGATCCGATTTAAGATCAACACATTTCAAGCCTCGGCTAACATGTCTGGGCCTCGACCTGTTCGATGGGATTTTCCATTTGAAATTGAGAGTGTTGCCAACTGTCCAGTCTGGATCAGATAAAAAAAAAAAAAAAAGTGTGATATTCCACAGAGCACGGTTTCTGGAGATTATTATTGATATTTCAGCCTTTTTAAATGATTCCTCTCAATGCTACGTTGCTAATGTTAACATGCTAACTTACATGTTAGCCATATTATTATTAATATTTCATATTAATATATATAATAATATTATAAATATATTAATATTAATATTTTTAATATTAATATTTAACCCTTTTTAAATGATTCCATTCCCTCTCAATGCGACGTCGCTCATGTTAACATGCTATCTTACATGTTCGCTTACATGTTCCAGACTTATCCGACTAATTTGATCACGTAAAGTTACTTTGCTGTTATTTTATGCTAAGCATGCTAACTCCAAGTTGCTAACTTGCCTTGTGGGGCGTATTAACAGTGATGTTTTTCCTCATGAAAATTGTATCAGGTGATAAACTGGATTTGTTTTGCGCCGCTGAATATTTGTAATTAATTGTGAGGAAACAACTCGTATAAGTAATACTCGGGTCTTACTAGCGAGTTAAATCTTTTATCGCCCCCTTGTTAAACCCACACATCTGTGCCTGTTCACACTCCTACATCTCAGTGTGGAATCCTTTATTGGCTCCTATTTTCAACTCGCCCTGTCTTACCCTGGCGCCCACTGTCAGATGCTGACGGGTCCAATATTAGACAGCTGAAGACACGTCGGAGAAGCAGATTGGAAGGGTTCTAATAATCCAACTGTGCTGGCACACAAGCAGCCTTGGAGGTGTTAAATCTGCGAGAGCTTCCACTGCCTCTCATTTATGTTTTTTTTCCTAAGCTTTGCTGCAGAGCACCGCCATGTTTACCGCCGTCGTTATTATTGGCTTGCCGTTGGTTATTTTTTTTTTAAAACATTTATGGGGGTACCTCCGAGTGAAAACCAACCGCTAATGAAGTGTGAAATGTTGAAGCATAACACAAAAACAAGCGACAAACAAGACAGCTAGCTAACACGTGTACTCTGCTTCGGTTTGTAAAACTAATGGGAATTCACAACAGCAGTCACAAAATATTCAAATCTAAGTTCTGGTGGGAAAAAAAAAAAAAAAAAGATCAATAATGGCTGAACCAAGAAACTGACCAAAATAAAACAGGCAACAGGGCTAAACATGGCCTAACCAGTCGCGGTTAGCTAGCTTGTCGCTAGTTGTAACAGTCTATATCAGGGGTGTCGAACTCATTTTTTTCGCGGGCTGCATTGTAGTCATATCTTCTTTGGTAGGGCCATTATGACTGTCAACCCAAATAAATGTATGAGCACCTCATAATATATACAGTAAAAATTACAAAACAAAACTGACAACTCGTTTTCAAATCAGACGAGTATAAACCGGTCAAATATTAAAAAAAAAGATATTAAAAGTGAAGACAATTTGCAATTCTAGTAATGACACAAATTTGATGCACAATTTGTCTTTGCGGGCCACGTAAAATGGTGTGGCGGGCCGTATCTGGCCCCCGGGCCTTGAGTTTGACACCTGTGGTCTATATTGTGACTTAGTAGTCCTTCCTAAACATATCAAACTGCCTAATTAAAGTTTTTTTGTTCACCAACTAATAATTTTGTGTGTCGCCATTTGCAGTTTATCCGCACCCTGGAGCGCAGTAACGACTTCAACGCCAGGGCCAAAGTGTATTTCGCCTCCCTGTTGACCGTGGCTCTGCACGGCAAGCTGGAGTACTACACGGACATCATGCGCACGCTCTTGCTGGAGCTCATGGAGGAATACGTGCACAGCAAAAATCCCAAACTCATGCTGCGTCGGTAAGGAAGGACTAACTGGGCTAACTTTTTATTCAAACCCGGCCATGTTGTTCATAGAAGCGGTAGAAGAAAATTTGTTTGAATAATAAATACACATTTATTTTCATTTTCTATTCATTGTGCCTGAGGCACTTGCTCTTGTGGTAATCGCTAGAAATTTTGTTAATACTCATTTGGGTATGTTGGAAACTTTCCATATTAATTAATGGAAATTAGTTGGATATTTGTGCAAATTTTGGCCATAATGTTGTATTTTTTTTTCATAAAGGGAGTGAAATGAGAAAGTCTCAAAGGCACTTAATGGTGATATTGACTTGTGTAATACCTTTAAGAGGACCTTTGGGTATGGGCCTAAGTGCTGAGTTATTTTGGAGGCTTATTTCACTGAAATAGCCTGAAAGATACATATTTTGTCATCTCACTGACAATTGCATCTTGTAAACGTCCAAGAACCCAACGCAGGAATCTTGTTCGTCATCCCTCAGTTGTTATCGGGACGCACTTATATCACTCGAACTCTCTGCCGTGTTTTGCCACTTAACCGCTGGCTGTTAAACGAATGTGCGTCTTAATTATCCCTCAGTGAAGAGGCTCATTATGTTGATTAGGTCATCGCACCAACACGATCCCCCCCCCCCTTCTTAAACACATCTAATTAGGCATGCTAACCGCTATCAATGCATTGGGACGATGGAGGCCGCCGCCGGTGGGCATCTGTCATGAGAATACGTCAAAGTGTCAACCGAATAAGAAGTCGTTTGATGGACAGCGACACTGACAGGCTTTGCAGAAATGCCTCGTCAACATTGTGCAGGAAGGCCGTCTGGAATGTGCATCACCGCATTCCAAGCTGTCAGCGCCATAATTGACCCAGCAGCACTAAAAAAATAAATAAAGAAAAAAGAACGCTCGTTAAGCATCCTTGACATTATTTGCTCCCATCGGAACAGATTAGAAGGGATGATTACGTTGGTTTTTATTAGGACGCTGTTAAAGATGATGTGTGGTCAAAAAATAAGAACGCATCAATTTGATTGGGATGGCTGTAAAAAGGTCTAAATCGTGGTTTACAAATCGTTTCGTTATGATTGTTGAAATATATGACTGTAATGCGTTGTAATCTAAAATATTAAGATTATTGCATTGCACATTTAAAGTTATTTTTCTTGGGAAAAAAATATTAAAAATAATTAAAGTGCATCAAGTAAAAAAATGTTTAAATTTGATTATTTGTAAATTCAGGAATATTATTTGTGTTTTAGATCTGAGACGGTGGTGGAAAGGATGCTGTCCAACTGGATGTCCATCTGCCTTTACCAGTTCTTGAAGGTAAATTTTTTTTTTTTTTTTACTCCCTTCACTGTCTACTTTTCTGAATTGGTTGTCAAATCATTTTCCGAGGTTCCTTATTATGTTTCTAACCCGAAACCACTCACAACGCGCTGAACTGCATCAACCGTTTGTGTGTCAGGACTCGGCGGGCGAGCCTTTATACAAACTATTCCGAGCCATCAAGCACCAGATCGAGAAAGGACCCGTCGACGCCCGATTGAAGAAAGCAAAGTACACCCTCAACGACACGGGCCTGCTGGGCGATGACGTGGAGTACTCTGTGCGGGTGAGACCAACACGTAACAGCTGCTTAAAGAGTATACAGTCACGCTTGATGGTTGCCATGGTAACTGGATGTATCTGTAGATGATGGGAAGAAAAAAGAAAAACGTTCTAAGGCCACCAGCTGCTTTTTGTACGACATTCATTTTCAGTGTCATGTAGGGAAAAACACGCTGACTAGCAAACGCTACTGTGCCTTCAAATCCGTTTGGACTTTTCCTCTGCCTGCATTTTAGGAATGGACAGGCTTAATGTGAAACACACACACAATAAAAAAAACTAATAAAAAGCCCAGTGGGTAATGGCGATGTCGAGGACAATTATCAAATTAGCCCCCATGGTGATGGATCTCTTCCTGTGATTGAATTACAGTGTAGAAAGCAAGGCCTCCCCCCCCCCAACCCCCCCGTGGGCTTGATTTCACAGGCATCCACGATTACTTGGGATTTCACGGACTGCTCTTCACATTGACACTCAAATGCAGAGCGAGTCAGATTGGATTGGCCGCAACACACACACACACACACACCTCCCATCAGCGTCAACCACCCTTGCCATTCTTTTGATTGCATCAAGTGGTCAATTAGTTCCGCGACTCAAGTTGCTCTCCCTTAGCCGCGGTCATTAGCCGGGGCGGAGGTGACAGAATTCCTATCGAGTGTGTGTGTGTGTTTGAAATAACTGATTATGCCAGGATTCCTGTTTGAGAGTTTCAGACTTTGTTTTGTCTCATTTTTAGACACTGCAAGTGCTGGTGTCCGGCGAGGGTCCCGATCTAACTCCCGTCAAGGTTCTGACCTGCGACACCATTTCGCAGGTGAAGGAAAAGATCATCGAGCAGGTTTACAGGAACCTGCCCTACTCGACGCGGCCTAAGGTGGACAGCGTCACGCTGGGTAAGTGAAGAGGTTCAAGTCGGACGTTTTGGAATTTCTTATATTACAGTTCGAAACATAGTGAAGGATTTGTGACTTCCTATTGAAAATATGCTTTGAATAATTTTCTTTTTCAAAAGAAAAGCTTTCATTCGCTAAACAAAGTTCCAAAGTTGCAAACCTAGGGGAAGCCGACTTCAAAAGCTCAAATCTCCATAGACATTTTTTGCCACATCAAAGAATTATATATTTTTTTTGCCCCCCCCCCACCCGATTCCCACGCACGCAGCCGATCTCATTCCGTTCTGCGTTTCAGATAAGTGCAGATCTGTCGCCTTTGGTAGCGCATCGGGACGATAACCCTCTCATGTGGCGCTAATTGTAAATGAGCCCTCACCCAGGTCTGCACCGCGCTTGAATCTCATCTCCATTCAAAAGTGCGGAGCTGCCAATCAGCTTTGGAATTACTTTTACAATATTGCTGACAAAGTCAGCTATCTCGTCTGCACACAGACAGATATATGTATAAATATCTATATATATATATCTATATATCTATATCTATCTCTCTCTCTCGCTCTCTCTCTCTCTCTATATATATATATAAATAAATAGTCATTCATATTTATTATTATATATTATTATTATTATTATTAATATATATTCATTATTATTCAAATATTTTTTTCCCCACAGAGTGGCGTCCGGGCTCCACAGGCCAGATTCTGTCCGATTTGGACTTGACCTCCCAGAAAGAGGGCAGATGGAAACGCGTCAACACACTGGCTCACTACAACGTACGTCACGCTCGTGTAACTTATTTCGTTCTCATAAAACTACGACATTATTCTCGTCACTTTACAAGTACCAGGACTAAAAATAGTTCAGTGTTTCTTCCATTTTGGTGATTTGTTTTCTTATGAATTGATGCTTAAGTTTCATTCGTGATTACTGATTATTAGCATTAGCTAGGCTCAGCTATTTTATTCTTGTCATATTACAACATAATGCCTTACAAATACTTTTGGCCAAATAGCGTTCGTTTCAGCTCATACGGGTGTACCCAATGTCGTGGCTGTTCAGCCGCCCCACTCGAATTACACGGCGGACCAAAAGGAGAAAATCACTCCAATCCCTCCTCAGGAGCATTTAGTTCAAATCGAAGCCCTCTAAATCTTGCTTTCAACGCATCGACCCTGGGAAAACAAAGGTCAGCCGCAAATATCCCCCCCTTCTGTGGCGCCTTTCATGCGTCTAAATCTTCATTCTTCTGCGACGCCCCGTTCTCGTTAACTCTCGGATTGTCCGTTAAAAGCCGAATCTATGGCCCCCGCGTGCCGCTAATGCCACTGTTTTGTGAAGAAAATGGCCGGGTGAAGACCCGCCGTGGCTGCTGTGTCCACTCGCTTGTATTGTTAGGATTGAGTTCAAGGCCATGAAAGAAGACTTATGAGGACGACCATGTGAGGACTTGGAGTGTCAGTACCTCGACCGAGTTTTTATTGATGCAGAAACTGGCTAGCTAATTTAAAGTTTCAAAGGAGGCGGCCAAAGAAGAACTTGTAATGTTACTTTGGTTCCAAAATATATATATATATATTCCCAATTTTTACTTTAACTTTGGAACTAAACTCCCCACACAATTTTTATTTTCATAATATTCTGATTTATGTGGCCGAGGATATATCGATCTTGGCGGAGGTCCGGTCCGAGATGTTCAGTCGTGTTTTGTGTGTTGCAGGTTTGCGACCACGCCACCATAGTCTTGTCACGGGTTCTCCACACTCAGCAGAACTTCGAGCAGAACCAGGATAACCACGAGGAGCGTAAGTATTTCATTTTTTATTTATTTTTATTTTTTTACATTTAATATTTTTTTTAATTTTTTTGAATTCTTTTTATTGTATTTTATTTATTTTTACCCGCGACGTTTGTCTTTGATATCCTCTGCGCCGGGCGCCGACAAACGCTCGTGTCGTTTCAGGAAACGCTCTGTTGGATGACGACAAGGTGTTTCACCTGGTGAGGCCCACCGACGAACTGGATGAGATCAAGTCCAAACGGGGCAGCATAAAGGACAAGTCCATGACCAAAGCCATCACCGAGATTTATCTCACCCGACTGCTCTCAGTCAAGGTGCACATTTCTTCGCCATTTTGGCCACGTTAACTTCTCTCTGACTCGTTTGGGTTTTGTTGTTTCTTTTAGGGAACGTTGCAGCAGTTTGTGGATGATTTCTTCCGCAGCGTGCTGTGCTCCGGGGCCGTGGTGCCACCGGCGGTCAAATACTTTTTTGACTTCTTGGACGAGCAGGCGCTGAAGCACAATAATGTGGATGAAGAGACGATACACATCTGGAAGACCAACAGGTAGGCTATCGATTAAAGTGGGCAAAAAACTGGGAAGGAAAAGTTGGACTCTTAATGAGTTTTTAAAAATTATGCACAGTGAACCCCCACATATTTTGGAGTGGCAGGCCAAAGCCATGTTTAATGTAAAAGTATTGCTTGGGCGCCCTCTTGTGGTGGTTTGTTGGAAAGCACATAGTTTGTTTTGTTTTTTTTCTCTCTTTTTTCCCTCACATAATCTTACATCTTTTGTCTTTTTTTTTTTTTTATTTTTTTTTTTCTTGTACTATTGTGATTTTACACAATACTACAAGTCTCATATCGTATCGACTATTTCTGTGTTATTATGACTTTTTTTATTTTAAAATTATGTCTATTTGATCAAATCTAAACTTATTTTCTTGTCATTCAAGACTTTGTTCTCAAATAATTATTATTTTTTGTCTTGTATTACAAATTGATTCTGGTAACATTACAAATTCCAACTTTGAACTTCAGCACTAACTTTCCACTGAGGTGTCTAATCCACATTTGTGTGCGGAATAACTCTCCCAAGAAACAAAAGTCGATTATCCAAGAAAGAGATGCAAACGTATCTTGCGCATTTGCAATCGCGCCGCTCCCGTGTGACATTTAAGCGCATAAATTAGTGTCACGCCGGCGGAGTTGGGGCCGCCCCAGACAACGTGTTGCATGTCGATGTCTGTGATTGACGCCAGGCTGAGCGAGCGAGCGCTGGCACAAGGACAGGCGATGAGCGATTTAATTACTCGGCGCCGCGCACTCGGCATCCAGCCGTCATGTTTATCAAATCAGTGCGGGGCCATGTATTAAATATGAATGTGCGTATGAGGCAGAACAACAAACAAACATGGTAATTGTGTCCCAAGCTAATTTAATTGTTGGATTGTTGCAACGGTGTTATTTTTATGCTTGGATTGTATACCCTCCTGAGGTTTTTTTTGTTTTGGTTTTTTTTTGCCCGCCCGGTGTGCATTTTATTTTACACTCCACGCCTTTCATGTCTCACTTGGGCAGATCAGCGAAGATGTTTTGTATGTATGTATCCTTATTTTTAGGAAAGTTTTATTTTCAGAAGGGAAATCTGTTCGCGTCGTCGAGCGTTGCGCGCCGTGCCGTCGCTAGCTCTCAAAGTTGCCGCAGGATTTTTGAAGGTCAGACTTTGGCGAGGCCCCGACGAGCGTGGCCGGATGGCCGTGGATTGGCTCGGCTCGGCTCAGATCCCTTTTGTTTGCTTTTTGGAGCGCTTGTGTTTGTCTTTTTGATTGTAGGGGATGGGAGAGCGCTTAAAGCTCCCGCTGAATTATTCATGATTAAGAATTAAGTTAAAGGAAATGCTATTGATTCTGTTTGATGGGGCCAGAACGCTCCGGCTTTCCAAATTCTTCAACTTTCCCAGAAATTGTTTGCCGACTTTTGAATTGTTAGGCTTCACCCGAGCAAAAAACAAAACAAAAGAACTATTACATAAACTGATCAGAAGTTCAGTCTATTTAATTCTTACTGTTTACAAAAGTTAGTTTTGCCTAATGAGTTGTGTTCCCATTGTATTTCTTGCAGCCTGCCTCTGCGCTTCTGGGTGAACATCCTGAAGAACCCGCACTTCATCTTTGACGTGCACGTGTCGGAAGTGGTGGACGCCTCGCTCTCCGTCATCGCGCAGACCTTCATGGACGCCTGCACCAAGACCGAGCACAAGCTCAGTCGGGTGAGCGTTCGCTCGTCAGCCCGCGCTCAAGGCACCTCCGTAATCATTTACGAGATCTTTCTTTGTTTCTGCAGGACTCCCCGAGTAACAAACTTCTCTATGCAAAGGAGATCTCGACCTACAAGAAGATGGTGGATGAGTAAGCGCCGTCAGCAACTTAGCCTCGCAGATGTCGGTGTCTTTCACAATTTGAACGCTGTCCATGTGTGTGTGCGCGGCAGCTATTACAAGGGCATCAGACAGATGGTCCCCGTCAGTGACCAGGATATGAACACTCATCTGGCAGAGGTCTCGCGGGTAAGGCACTAACACACGCAGCCGCCATTTTCCTTTTGCTTACGCTGCTAATAGTGGCGGTGGAAAAGTCGCGCATGTGACAAAAGGCAAGGTTAGCGCTGAGTCAGTCTGGCCACTGATAGGCTCTTTTTTTAAATTGCTTTTTTCAGTAATTATGGGGAAAAGAAATAAGCAAACACATTTAATTGAATATTTTATTTATTATAATAATAAAAAATCAATCAATCAATGTTCCTGCATCCATTTTGTCTGGCGTTTGTTTCCAGTTTACACCCTACGCCTTTTAATTGTTCCTGTCTTTTTGTTGTTGTCGACGTTTTGCGGCCAGTCTCACACGGATAAGCTGAACACACAAGTGGCTCTCCATCAGCTGTACCGGTACGCCAGCAAGTACTACGACGGGGTAAGAGGCCCAAAGGCGCACCGATCCAATGAACGCACCACTGCCCGCTTTTGTTATTGCTTTTCCCTCCTTCCGCCTCCTTTGCTTGACATGCCTGAAGAGTCATTGCGTGCAATTTTAATTGGAATCATTTCTCTAGGATGTGAATTGGAAAATTGCGCCCTGGGAATTGATTTTTTTTTTTTTATGCTTGAAAGTGTCCATTATGTATTGCCACTTGAGGTCACAAAAAAAAGAAGGGATCAACAAAAGCTTATGAAGAAATAGGATGACATTTTAAATGAAGCTGGCTATTTGGGCATTGAGCCTCGGGAAAAGTTACTTTGTGGCTTATATTCAGCCGTTTTGTTCATTTCTATCGTGAAAGACTGCATCGTGCACAGTAGTACATAGACTTAGTATTTTATTTATTTATTTATCCATTTATTTATTTATTTATTTATTTATTTATTTATTTATTTATATTAGCATTTTATTTCTTTTTCAATTTATTTGAAACCAAAAGCATTAATCATGTGTCGCCCCCTGGTGGTTGGCTGACTACTGATTGCGAAAGATCTTACATTAAAAGTAAAAAATAAATAAATATCGCGGATCAAGATCACTTGATTAAACATGACATTTTTGATTGCCCGTGGCCGCTGATGTAAACGAGTCGTGTAATCGTGTCGAGCCGCGTCACGCTTAATCAACAACCTCTTCCACTTGCCCTTGGTGTCCTTGACCTCCAACTCCTTTTTCACCTCCTCCCAGATCATCTCATCCCTGGACGAGGACCCGGCGGCGCAGAATAAGCAGCTGACCTCGCGGCTCCAGCACATAGCAGCCACCCTGGAAAACAAAGTGACGGATCTCTAACGGGCAGACGGAGACGGGCGGGATAATCGGCGGGATCCTGCCAGTGACTACAGGGGCTTATTTCTTCTTGTTTTCCGCTTGATAAATCACAGCGAGACGGGAGAGGCGTGCGTTATTGCCCTGGGACAATATTCTAATAATAATAACGTTCTCCCGTGTGGTGTATCATTGAAATGCATACGGAGAGCAAAGCGAGTTGATGATGTGTTACACTGTCGAGAAAGGCAGGAAACAAAACAAAAAAAAAAGGTACGCCTTAAAGCTCACTTGCCAAACCTCAAGCACGCATCACGGGAAATGTCGAAAGAGAGAAAAGTAAGCCCCTGTGGCAGGAGATAATCAGATGTTCAATTTCTTTTCCTTCTGAGAATTGTACAATCTATTTTTTTTAATCTGTCTTTATCGCCGGAAAAAAAAAAAAGCTTTATAAGGAAACACACATACACACAAATTATCTTTTTAAATGGATCACCCGGTGGTGCGGATCGTGTTTTTATTCTTACACGTGGTTGGAGAGCGGCTGATTTTCAACGCGTGAAAAGCGGATGCCTAAAGTCGAGCGTGAGGGCCGAGTGGCGCCCGCTTCCTGTCAATAGACCCCACCCCTTCTCCTGAAGCCCCGCCCCCTCCACCTTGACAGGAGCCCGCGCCCCCACTTTGACTGAGACCAAAGGGTCCTCACACAAGGACAATGTACAGGCTCGTGTGAATGACGACTCAGCAAGATATATTTTTGAATTATTTTTGAAGCCGTGCGTGCTTTGTGGAAGCTGCTGACAGACAGCGCTGTCAGTCTGTCTCCCTTTAGTGTTCGGTGCCATGGTACATTCCACTTCAAAAAACAAAGCACAGAAGAACATTTCAACGTCTTTTTTCCCCCCCTTTTCCTTAATATTTTTGTTTTGCTGCTATCTTACCGTTTTCATTCACATCAGCCCTGCGATGAGCTGCCCTCAAATCTCATCAGCTCACAAACATCACCAGAATTTAATAGGGGGTGGAAAAAAATGAATTTTCATTATTCACTAGTAGTAAGGTCAAAAATCCAATTGCAACAAATCACATCATGTCGCGTATCAAATTAAAGGTCTTGGTAAAGGCTTCCCACATCTGTAATTATTTTGTCAATACGCTCTTGTGTAATGACATAATAAGCATTTTATTTAGTTTGAAAAGGTCACCTGCTAAATTCTGGTGACAAGAAGCTGATTAAACTCATCCGCCTATAGAAGCAGTTCAGCAATAGAATAATAGTCAAGATGTTTGCATTAGATTAGTATTATTAAGATGCTCCTGTGCCATTCATCTTTTTTTTTGTATGTATATCTGTTGTCCAAATATTCATCAAGCATCCTGCCTCTTGAAGCTATATAATAGCCCTTTGCTGATTGCTGTCAATCATCTGCCAGAAGGATGCAGATGCTCCTCAAGCGGTACATCTCGAACAAAAATGGCTTGTATATATTCGTTAGACTTTTTTTTTGTGTGTGTGGAAGCAGGGTGGGGGGAGCGAGTACCGGTGACGTTTCATCATCTGGAAAATGGATGATGTCATTGTAGGAGTGTGTAGCATGATTATGATGAGCGCCCGACCTTGTGTCTAGTCACCTTTCAATGGTCATGTTGGAACCTTACCGTGGTTGTGTGTAGCTGTGGAGAATAACAAACTCCAGAGAGAACCCCCCCCTAGAATGTTAAACCCTGCCTTTGCGAGGGAGGGGGAGGAGGGGGGGTGCACGGACCTCAAGCCTACCTGTCCCGCCTTGCACGCCCTGACATCTAGAACACGACAGCACTTGGCCCCGCCCACCCAGCTGAGCCTACCTAACGGCATCAGCCCTGGGGACCCGGGCCGGGCGGTTCTCTTGACTCCTCTCACTGGCAGAGTCGATGCAAGAAGCTTCTTTCAGAGCCTTTCTTTGACCAAAAATGTGCCTTATTGAATAGGATGATACATATAATGTTTCTAAATTATTCTCTCGGTAATCTATGATGACGATAGTGCTATAGACACAGCAATGTATTTGGACTTGTGATATTGTGTGTGCTGTCTAAAATGCTTTAGATGCCCTGCTGCAGCCGAGTGTGTGTGTGTGTGTGTGCGTGTGTGTGCCAATTAGGGGTGGGAATCGCAATATTTTACTGATACAGCAAGAATTCTGATATTGCAGTGGTTCTCAAACTGTTTACATCCAGTAGCAACAAAACTGAGGTTAATTTCTTGAAAGTGGATTTTATATTATTGTAACACGCTGTATAGGAAATGGATCAAAACTGTATTTAATTATGATTTACTTCAAGATTATTTGATGTCAAATTGAAATCCTAATTATTGATGGGCGAATACCGACTGGGTATCGGACCGATACCGGCCTTATTTGAAGGTGTTGAGTCATTTTGGAGCCTGTCGATACCAGACACCGATACTAAAGGCAAATTAAATGTATAACGTAAAGTCCTCCTTGGCAGTAGTTGGCGCTATACCCCAGCAATTTTCAAACATCATCACAAAATTGTATTTATCAAAAGTACTAGAGTATCGGTGAGTACTCAAATAGTGACTACTCGGACTGGTATCGGTTTAAAAAAGTAATGAACCGTATGTAACTACCATACTTTGAGAATCACTGCATATTGGAGGAAAAGGTACA
Organism: Syngnathus typhle; assembly: GCF_033458585.1. Taxonomy (NCBI): domain Eukaryota; kingdom Metazoa; phylum Chordata; class Actinopteri; order Syngnathiformes; family Syngnathidae; genus Syngnathus; species Syngnathus typhle. Next base: position 14,764,651 of record NC_083744.1, read on the forward strand.
TCATCGTATCTATGTGATGTTTATACCGATCTGATATCGGACTGTATCGCCATTTTAATGCTGGTATTAATCTCGTATCCCACCCCGACTGCCAATAGGCTGAAAACATTTCATAGTGATCTTTTTTTATATATATCTATATATTGATGGTCGCAGTGTTGATAAGTGTGCATTTCTTTTGGGTGTCTGTGGTGTGAGCTTTGTAGGCAAAAAAAAAAAGCCAAATATTTTTTCCCCATTCAAATGTTTAACATTCCTAAATAAGACAAGTGGGGTGCAGGTGGGCGGGTTTTTTTTCTTCCGTAGTAGAGCGCAAAATTGTTCCAGTGGTGTTGATTTTTCCCACCCTGTGTTTTCTTAGCTATTCCACGGTGTGTGCGATAAATGACTTATACCTATATTCCACAAAATGACTTTTCTTACTGCTGTGCAGTTATTTTCTTTTTATGATTTCTCGTTTCCTATACCGTATCAATCTTTGTAAAACATGTTGAAATACTGTATTCTGACTGTATACTCCTATGCATTGAGTCGTGGAAGAAAAAAAAAAAAAAAAAGAAGATGAAGCTGTTGTGTTGAGTCTTTATTATTATTTTTTTTTAAGTCCAATTGAATGTGTTTTTATTGTGGATGACGTGCGGCAGTCAAAGTTGCTTCGGCTTTTGTATCTGATCTGCGTGTGTTAATTTAATTTAACCAGTGCGTGCGTGCTCGCGCATGTGTGTGTGAATGGGGAGCTCTTACACCCAGATTTCATCATGCGCTCCTGTGTGAATAAACTTGGAGGCCAATATGCCCTTCATATCGCCCCTGTGTTTCTTTTCACTTTTCCAATAGTGATTGGCTTCAATTGGAAGTCTCTCCGCCCATGCATATTGCATGATTTACAATCACCTTGGGCTGCCGACTCCTATTTGCCACGCGGCCAATTTCTTTTTGAAGTTAACTGGTATTTATGCAGCTCATTCCCGCGCTTCGCTTTCTCACGCGGGCGCCATCGCGCACCAGCTAGACTTGCAGAAACAATCATGTTCTGTTTTTTTTTTTTTTTTTGCTTTCTGATCATTTTCTGATCATATTCACAATAGGGCAAAACAAATATTTTATTAACCTGCCAGCAGTCCAGACCTGTCTCCCGTTGAAAACATGAAGCGGAAAATATGACGACGGATAACCTGCAGTGTCTTGTAGCCTCTTTTTATTTGTTATACACAACATATTAACTTCGATTGAAAAAATAAAACCATTGAGTATTGTTACTGATTACGGAAATTCTCCCACACACTCCGGAAGGCCCCTCACACACCCTGAGGGGCGCAGACCACCATTTGAGAATCCCTGCTCGTTCCATTTTATTTTCAAGGCCAAGTGCTAAATCTTGGCATGTTTATTTGCCTCCCACTTGTATTGTCATATTTTGAGCACAGCTACCTCCAATAATATTGTCAGTCTTCATAAAGCACATGAGGCGGCCTAATAAAACAAAGCTTTGCAAAATGAGTTGAGAATATAAATAGCCGCCCGGCATCCCTGTCGTCCCCGCTGAAGGTTGACGAATGACTGCGAAAACATTAATTAGGCGCTGACAGCTAAGCATGAAATGGGAATAAAGAAAGATGAGGGGCCTGGTATTGACTGCCTAGCACCAACGGCTGTGGGTGATCGCTGATGCATCAACACACACTTGAAGAGGTGACAAATTCCTCTCATTGAAGCAAGATTGACCCGACCAATTAATTAAGTGGCAAGAATCCGCCATTTTAAGAAAATATGTATTTTTTAAAACACTAATTTTTGACTTGACCATGTTGTCAATGCTTTCTATAATAGCGACGTGATTATGGTGGCAATACAAAGAGCTGGATTAAGTCTCCCACTGGAAGCATAATATCCTGAACACCGCCCTGAAATAGCAGAAGGAAACTTTCAAAGTTGATTCAGTGCAAATCAGGACAATTACAGGCGGCCTCCTTCCTGCAATGCTCCTTCTCAGCTTCCAGTTTCGCTTTCTGCACAGGACGCTTGTTTACCAGCTGGCAGCCTTCGACCTCCACCTGCTTCAAAAAACATTCTAATTAGACAGTTCTCTGATTTTTGGGGCTACCTTTGGGGAAGAGCGAGGCAACTGAATAATATATCAATGCATGTTTGGATGCTTGCATTTTCATCAAATTAGATTTTCTTTCATGAGCCGTCCGTTTTATTGTCAGATATAGGGGTTTCTGTTATGGATTGCATTCTATGGACTAAATATTTAAGTTTTGTAAGATTTTGACTGGATAATGTTTTACATTGGCATGCTACATTACTTTACATTGTAACTCTTATAGGGAGGGATTAAATATTGTCTGTGGGCCACAGATGACCCACTTATTTGTACTTTTACTAATTGGACTGGAATTAGAAATATGTATATTTGTATATACAGTATAAAAAATATTGATCACTATTAATTATCAACAAAAAAGTACCAAACATACATAGAAAGTAAGAAGTAAATTTATTTTTAAATAGTATCTCAAGTATTTCTGGGATTTACTATTTTTGTGTCCTCACGTGAATGCATCCTTACCTCGGCGGGTTGTATGACTGACCGAGCCAACCAATCGGTGTGGACCCTACAAGAAATCAGCCAATAAACGCCACGTTTCTATTTCTTGTCCAATCACCATCAAGGAAGCTCTTTCACTTCTGGTTTGGAGAGTTGCAAGATCAAAAATGAATGACAGACTAACCATTATCCATATACACGAACTTATTTTTCTTTTCACACTCCCCAGCAACAAATACACGTAAGAAAGGATCGTTTGGCGTGGAGCGAGCGGGCCGATACCGTGTTCGGAATGAGACGCTCGTGAATTCAACGGTAGGATAGCGACCCGTGATGCTAAAAACAACTAGCATGAGCTAGCATCCTGGATGGACTATCGAGCCTGTCTGTAGAATGAGTAAACATTAATCTACATTTTAAAGGTAAACAATTCACGTTACATTGCGTGATTCAGTCTGAAAATACGCCTATCTGTTGCTAATCTTATGTTTTGATATCGGGCAGTTTAGCTCATGTTAGCTCCATCTAGCTCGTCGCCAAATGTGTACAGTCAGTGCTTCCGGGAAGTTATATGTTCATGCAGCTCTGCAAAATAAATGTGTTTCTTCAAAATTTAACCACGCGCAACCACAGTGACAGCACGAGGAAACATCATGTTGGGATGTTCAGTGACAGGGTCTGGTATAAAAACACAGTAGAGGCTGTAAATAGTTTTGAAATGAATAAATAATCATCTTTCCAGTGATCCTGACTGGAGGACAAAGTTCCACCATGTATTCGAGTTCTCATCATCCCATCAAGTCCGGCTGCAACACCGGCGCCAGCATCACAGAGCTGCTGGCTGCCCTATGTGACAGCAGCCTGGCTGGCGTGTCGTGGAAGCGTCGGGCCCTGGGAGGCGTCTCAAGAGAAGGCTTCCGCAAAGCTCTGAAGAAGCGAGCCTATGGCGCACTGCTGTCCAAGCTTTTCCAGGATGGCGCCAAGCCACCCGTCACCTTGGAGCCTAGCTCGCCTCCGAGGAACAGAGTCCTGATGATATGTTTTGACTTGAGAGTAGCTGGCTGCCGGGAGGAGGCTGAGAGGCTGGAGGATCTGCTGGAGACGCTTCCGGAAGGGGCCGCCTCCGGCCTGAACGAGGTGGATTCCGTCCTTGAGCTTCTGGTGCACCTGGCCGGTACCTCGCCTCCGCCGCCGCCCTCCTTCAGTCGGGACTACATGAGGCGGGAGAGGCCCGTGCTACGCAGACCCGCACCTTGGCCTTACCAGAGCGAGGAGCTGCAAAGGCTGGAGGCCCGGGCCTGGGGACTGGTCTGCGGGGAGGAGTGGGCGTCCTTGGAGCGCTTGTACGGAACTCAGGGTTTGATGGAAGCTCAGCCAGGTGCAGGCTTGATGGCTCTCAGGACTAAAACAGACGTGGAGGAGAGATTTGAGAAGGAGACCAGGCTGACCTTGTTTGGAGCCTTGCAGCACACTCGAACCTCAGACCTGGACATCAGACTGGACCTTCCACCTGTGCCCAGCGACGTAGATGTAACTGGGCTCTCCATTAGGGTATAAATTCTGTTTCTATGCCTTTAGGGCTGTTTATCATTTGGGCAGTTTTTCCATTTTAATAACACAGCAATTTCAGCGTGTTGTAAAAGGACTATCGAGCAGTCAAATACGTTCTCATGCTTGGTGCAGGTCCCGCCGTGTTTAGATCAGTCCGACGACGAAGGCTTCCAGTCTGGCTCCAACCTGACGCCGGACTCTCTGTCGGAGCCCAGCCCCGGTCCAGATATGGATGTGTGGGAGGCTCTGCGGACATTTGAGCCCGGCGTTCGCTGCTGCTGGGAGTCGGTCGGCTGGTGAGGCTTACGTCTGTTGATCTCAGGAGTCCCTGACACCTTTGCCAAGGTTCTGGTAATCACTTGAAGGACAAATCCAATTATTGTGTGATCAGGCCACCGGGCAGGAGAGATTCTCTGTACCTGAGCGAGAGCGGCAGAGAGGCCTTTGACCAGCTCTACCGACTGTGGGAGGGCGAGATGAGGGTGGTCAGCGGCAGCGTGCCCTCCCCGATTCTCCCGCTGCCCGTCGACTCTCAGGGGGAGCTGGTGGGCGACTTGCTGAACGTGCTGATTGCCGGGGCGTCCGCTACTTTTCCTCTCAACCAAGTACGACTCGACCCTCTCGCTCTCCATCTGTTATGTTTAAAAAAATATATGTTTTCTATTTTTTTTATAAGTATGATTTTTTTTTTCCCCCATGGTTATTTTATTATTATTTTTATTAATTAAGGTGCCACTCAGATTGTGGTCGAGGGCCACATGCAGCGCGGGAACCACCAGTTGCCCATCCCTTTCTATAGTTTTTCAAATTGATACTATACAGTTAATCCAAGAACAGCAGAAAGCACAAGCGCGTATAAAATAAGCCATTAAAAATTCAACTCATTACAGAAAAAAAAAAAATTAAATCACCAGGGAGCTTTTATTTGCGGCTTCCCCATAAAGATTTTATATACCTCCAGAAGATGAGAGTTCTTTCTTTTTACAGTGTCTTGCACGCAGGCTGCCGCACTCAAGGAACACTGCCACGTAAGCTCGGGCAGTTGTTGCAAAATTGCATTGCGCGATATTGCGTCTCCCCAAAGAGTGCCGCCCAGCAACTTCTCATCAAAAATCCATAAGAAGGACAACAAACACCAAAGCGTGTATTAATAAAGTCGCAATGGACGTGACTCTGTGTGAAATGTGATGTCGTCTCACTTGATGAAATGTTATTAATCTGAACGGGCTTCTGCGTCGTCTTCTTAAGAATGTTGAGTTCGACGTCCGCCCCGGCGTGTGCGTGTCGGGAGCCTCTCCGGAAAGCGTGTCTCGTCTCTTGGGGGAGCTGGCCCAGTACGGCACCTACTACCTCAGGCTCAGTCGCTTCTCGCTGCAGAGCCCCGAAAAGAAGGGTCTGGTCTTCCAGGTATGTAAGCCGTCACCGCTATCATCGGATCTTTTGAGAGACCCTTCCGCTTTGCCGCCTAGACGGGCTACAGTTCAATAAAAAGTGAAGTAAACATTTAAACAGCCTAGTAAAGTGCCATCTCACACTTGAGCGCGTTCAGTCATTTCTCGTGTTTTAAATTAAGTAAAATTTGCATAAAGCTTCACCGCCCGAGACAAGCCACTTCATGTAATTGTCCACAAGATTGTTGGAGTAAGATTTAATTGAACATTAAGTTGCAGGGAAAACAAGCTTTATAATTAACTTCATTCTGCCCGAATGAATCGATACAAATAGAACAATTTCGGCATCCTGGAAAATGTCAGTGGAGTGTCATTCATAATTACAAATTATTTTTGGTGTGTCTGGTAGGCGTTCACGGGAGGCCTGAGGAAGTACTTGCATTATTACCGAGCGTGCGTTCTCAGCACGCCGCCCAGGATCAGCCTGCTGACTGTTGGCTTCCTTTTCCGCAAAGTCGGCCAACAACTCAGGTGAACAATTTTTATTTTTTTTTGACTTGAGGTCCTCTTTAATTTAAAATCTTTTAGCAATGAGATGCTAACAAGCTGCTGGGCTTCCATCTCAGGTATCTGTCGGAACTGTGCCGTGTGGACGGGCCTCCCGGTGGCGACCGGCCCGCCTTCCCTGTGGTACGTTGATTTTTCATCCGCCCGCGTCGATTTTCAGAAGACTTAAATCTGCCCCGGTGTTGCTTTTAGGGCGTGAAGCTGCTCTCCCACCTGTACAACGAAGTGCAGAACAACTGCAGCAACGAGAACTACCCGGTGCTGCTGTCTCTCCTCAAGAGCAGCTGTGAGCCGTACACCAGGTCTGTCGGCGGTGTCTCGAAAAAAATAAATAAAATCCTCTTGTTTACCTGAATCACGTGCTCTCTTTTTGTCAGGTTCGTGTCCGATTGGGTGTACAGTGGCGTGTTTCGAGACGTCTATGGCGAGTTCATGATCCAAGTCAATGAGGAGTACCTCGGCTTCAGAGGTATGTATTTGTTGCCGTAGTTGATAAAGATTGATTTTTATTTTTTTTTTAAACACTTCCCAAGTTGAACTATAGTCAACCCCAGCCAGCATTATTACATTGTATTATATTATATTATATTATATTATATTATATTATATTATATTATATTATATTATATTATATTATATTATATTATATTATATTATATTATATTATATTATATTATATTATATTATATTATATTATATTATATTATATAAACACTTCCCAAGTCAACCCTAGCCAGCATATTTGCACAAATAAGCACCCGAGACTTGCATCAAGTTATTGGACAATTATCAGCGCTAAGCAGAACAAAACAGCCAGCCGTGTTTTGTTGGTCATTTCTTGTTCCACATTTATTCGATTTTTCCACCCGGTGGAGGCGGAGCAACTATTTGTATACAAAACAATCAATTTCCCATAACACGTCCCCTTGAAAGTTGTTTAAATTTGACTCTGAGGATAGTTTGCTCACAACCTAATATGAAGTCCTTTGATAATTGCATGGGAAGAATTATGTTCATCTTTTTTTTATTATTATTTTTTTTATTAGAGCACAAAGGTGACATTTCCAGCTCACTGCAATTATTGTCTTTGAGCAGTAATCCATAAAAGTGGCCACACGCATGCACGCTACTCCCAAATGTAGTTTGTCACGCAGCGCTCCGCTCAAGGTCACGCCACGCCGCTCGCTTTGTCTGGCTAAGAGGTTAATTTGCTCGTCGGCTCCACCTCATCAACTCCCCGGCGCTTGAACCCCGCGCTCCCGCATCTCGGCGGTCGGGGGATAAGCAGGCGACAATGCACAAAGGGCTCTTGGATGTAAAATCCTCGGCAAGCCTTCATTCACATTATATTTGTGATTTTTTTTTTTTTTCTGCAGACAAACATTTCTGGGTCCAAGGCTACACTTTGATCTCTCAAGACGTGGAGGAGTGTGTGCCCGTTTTCCTGAGGCACATGGCCAACGACGTGTATGTCTGCGGGAAGACCATCAACCTCCTGAAAATTTGCTGCCCTCAGGTTCGCCGCATTCTCACGATTTTTTTTTTTTTTTTTTGAATGACTGAATGGACAGCATCTCCTGATTTTTTTTTTTTTCCCCCTTGCTCCGTTTTGTTTAACGGTTGTGCTATTTCTTTTCAGTCCCATTAAAAAATAGACTTTAGCCTGATCAGCACACATAAAAAGAAAACCGAAACCACCGCGGAATCAATATTGAAGCTGCTCACTGAGCTGAAGTCTTTTTTAACACAGGATCCCGTCAAATTGCAAAAAATATGACCTCTTCAGGGGTTCTGCTATATTTTATGACGTTAAGCGTAAAAACGTTATCGGCGTTGACAACCCGGCCGTATTTTATGTCAGTGTGATATTTCAAAGCCTGTTGCGTTATTATTTCTGCTGTTCACGTCGCTGTCATCCATTTAGGCGGGGGGGGGGGGGGGGGGACAAGGCAGGCGCCTGCAAGGGACGACAAATCAATATTGAGACAGAACAGGGACACCGAGCGTCTCTTTCAAATCCTTATCAATACACAAACGTCCCTGTGATGAAGTATCGTCTGGACGTGCTGAGACTTGAGTGTGACGGCTCGCAGCACACTGCTCTGCTTTTTGTGTCCGGCTAATTTTCCCCTGTTACGTGCGCGATCATGTGACTTGCGTTTGAACGTGGGGCGTATTGCTCAGTCGCTGGCCACAATATTAGGTACACCTGCGCAGAGCGGATTTGTCTGTAGATGTCACAAGATGGCGACAAAGCACTTTTTTCCCCCCCTGATTAGACAAGGCTATGGCGGACTCACTCAAGCTCCTCTCTTCACTTCAACACAGTTCCTTGCCTCAAGATGGCGCCAGAGTCCAATATTTTAGCTCTTGCTTCAGCACAATAACAGCAAATTTAACTCCACTTTTTGATTGACCCAGATTACCTCACAAGTGCACTGAGTCAGTTGAGAAATTGCGTAGCCTATCATTGTCATACTGCCCCCTGGTGGCTAAATCACGTGCAATGTAATCGCAGAATGGCTAATGGCACTTCTGTTCATTGAAATGGGGAAAGGTGATTTTAGATGAGCGCAATTTCACTTATGAGGATGGTCACGAAACAAATTCAACTTGTAGTGGAAACCGCATTACAACCTGCTCACGGTTTGATTCAGTGCAGTTGTGTGCCATTGCAAACTCCAACCGTGGGGCAGTTAACGGAGCGAAAGGAAATTGGTTTTGCCCACTTGCTTTCCTCTTGTCTTGCAACGTGACAGCGAATGTTATTAAAATGAAATCCCACCGTGAAGGATTATACAATCAAACAATCTGCGGCATTAGAGGAGCTTGTTGCAATATGGAGCCGGCGTCTAATAAGCTCTCTCGTTCCCGTGCGGCTGCAGCACTACATCTGCTTGTCGGAGCTTCCCGTGCCTCGTATCGCCGTCACCTTCTCCCTGCAGGAGGTGGAGGCCATCGAGAGGGACTGCGCCGTGTACCGCGGCCGCATGGAGAGGATCGCCAAGCACAGCGCCGTCAGTCGGGAGGTGCAGGTATGCGGGTCAACGTAGTCGGCGTTCTAATGTATTCGGTTAGTGTGGCTTTCAACATTGGCAGAGCTAGAGGGGGCGCCCGGGGGCACTGGCCCCCCTGAAATAATTGTTCTGGTGTTATTTTTATTTATTCATTTTTTGGGTGTGGCTTTTAACACTGGCAGAGCTAGAGGGGGGGCTGCGAGGGCACTGGCCCCCCTGAAAATAGATAATCATAGATAATTGACTTCCCTAGTAGGAAACATCTAGAAGGTGAATTTGGGGGGTTATGATGAATAAAGAATACATTTGTTTTGCCAACTCACTGAGATTTCCTAGGAAAAAAAAAATTAGCTCCGCCAGTAACTTTTAAGGCATATTTCTCCTGATAATTACATTTTAAAACTGTACTTTTTTTTTTTTTTTTCTCCTCATTTCTACAGCGCATGTTGAGTTTGACCCTCTGGTGTAAAGGCGCCGGCAAACACATCTTGTTTAAACATGATTGCCGTTTACGCTTGTAGGCCCAGCGAGCTGAAGAAGCGCGCCAGGAGCTGATCAATCAGGTCAGGGCGTCGGCAGCCAAAACCCTGGAGAGCATTCGGGGTTAGTGTTGCACACACACACCAACACACACAGCATGTCTAATGATGTTTGATATACAGCCTTGGTTCCTGGCCCATTGAGAGCACCTTTTTCCAAATGGCTAGGCTCCATGTTGCCATGTTGACTGGCTGCTTTAAGAACGTAATTGCACTGACGAATCTTTTTGAGCGGGCTTCCAGCACCAAAGCCCGATCAGCGCTTTTCTAACAAACATCCCACGTCATTGAAGCACCCGAGAAGATGCCAGGCAAAGTCGGGCGGCCTAACCCCCATTCCCCCCCCCCGTTCCCTTTACGGGCCTTGGCACCACGGTAGCTGTATATCTGTGTTTGTTTGAGGCAGATGGCAACGTCTTTTGATGTGCGCGTGCGGCAGCCTCCGCGCACGTTGCTCTAAGCAGCTGACTTCGCTCCGCTCTGTCTCCTGCAGGGCACCAGGTGTCACAGCGTCTGGCTGAGGAGGCCAGGAAAAGGGAGAGCTTCCAGGAGTTGAAGCAGCACCTGGAAAAGGAGCAGGAGGTAGAAAAAAAATCCATTTCAAACTGAGGTCAGTGAGATCGAAGATAAAGCACACACGCTTTTCCTGTCGCAGTGGCGCACTTTGGCCAAGAAGAAACAGGAGGAAGACGACTTCAGCTTTGCCAGAGAGCTGAGGGACCGCGAGAAGAGACTTCAAGCGCTTGAGGAGCAACTGGAGCAGAGAGCCAGGTCTGACCGCTAAGACCCGATTGAGAATAAGCCACGATTTGACAAGATCTGGCTTAGCGGACTTTCGATGTGCACGTGACTCCAATCGCAGGAAGGAGCTGATTGCCCAGTACAGCCAGCTGTCAGAAGAAGCGGCCCGTAAGGAGCGCCGGGCCTTGTGGAGGTCGCAGAGAACCACACTGGACGAGGCTCGATCGCACTTCTTTGCGCGCGACCAGCAAGAGTTGCAGGTGTGTTGCGTGAGGCCGTTAAATGCCAAGGATAGGTTAGCGACGAATGTCATGTGACTTCTTACTAGGCCATCTTGGAAAAGTATCCTTTGGGCCAAGAGAGACCTCCAGTGTCATCACCTCAGCAGCCGCCAGCACTGGTATGACAACATGATGCGCCATTGCTGGGACTTTTGAGTTTGACAGCAAAAATATAGATTTTGTCTTCGCAGGAAAGTCCCTCAGAGCAGTCAGTGGAAAAGAAACCAGAGAATCCTGAAGAATCCAAAGAGTCTCACTCAGTGGACACCAGCCCCTTCATCTCCGGCGACTTTCTCCCCGAGTCGCTAACCGTCAACCACACCAAGCAGGAGGAGACGGCCGAGGCGTGTCCCACAGCAAAGCTCGTAGACTACGACTTCAGCGCCCCCTTCAGCCCGCTGGAAGGAATCGCCGGCCAGCCATCCCTGGCCCGGCTCCGGCCCGTTTGCGGTTCTTCCCCATTGCAACCTGACGTGATCTGCAACCATCCCTCCTTTTCCCATTTCCCCGTGGGGGAGAATATGCCTCTGGTCCAGGAGAGCCTCCCTGCGGCCAGCCCCTTCGGCCACGTTTCCGAGTGCAGCTTCTCCCTCAGACACGACACCCCAAGGGAGCCTGCAAATGTCTCCCGAGCTAACGGGCCGCCTCCTCAGGTCGCCACGCTGCTCGGGCAAGGCGACGCTTCTGTCCGTCTGGAGCGAGACAAACTGGTGGGTGCTCAAGACGCTACCGCAGCGAAACACAAAGAAGATGCGCCCCATCTTTCCATTTGTAGTCGAGTCTGTTCTTTGGCGTCACCTTTGAAGCGCATCGTCGTCCCTTCCCCGGCGCATCCCTCAGACTCGCACATCAAAATTGGCGAGCTTGTCTCAGACGCGGACGCGCCGCCACCTTCCCAAAACGTCCACGGCCACTCCTCGGACGCCAACATCAAAGTGGGCGAGAACGTGTCGGACTTTGTCCATCCGCTCTTTGTCCGAAACCTCCACGGCCACGCCTCCGACGCTCACCTCAAAGTCGGAGGAAACGATTTAGACTTGTTGCCTCCGCTGCCCGTGCCCAACGTCCACGGCCACGCTTCGGACGCCAACATCAAAGTGGGCGAGAACGTGTCGGACTTTGTCCATCCGCTCCTCCTCCGAAACCCCCACGGCCACGCCTCCGACGCTCACCTCAAAGTCGGAGGAAACGATTTAGACTTGTTGCCTCCGCTGCCCGTGCCCAACGTCCACGGCCACGCCTCGGACGCCAACATCAAAGTGGGCGAGAACGTGTCGGACTTTGTCCATCCGCTCCTCCTCCGAAACCCCCACGGCCACGCCTCCGACGCTCACCTGAAAGTCGGAGGGAACGATTTAGACTTGTTGCCTCCGCTGCCCGTGCCCAACGTCCACGGCCACGCCTCGGACGCCAACATCAAAGTAGGCGAGAACGTGTCCAACTTTGTCCAGCTGCGACCCGTCCGAAACCCCCACGGCCACGCCTCCGACGCCCACCTCAAGGTCGGAGGAAACGATTCAGACTTCTTGTCTCCGCTCCCCGTGCCCAACGTCCACGGCCACGCCTCCGACTCCAGCATCAAAGTGGGCGAGAACGTGTCGGACGTGTCCCAAGCTAGACCACGATGGAGTAAACACGGCCACGCTTCCGACTCCACCCTCCAGGTGGGCTGCGTGGTATCGGGCTCGGCGCCCGCCGCGGCACCCGAGAGCGACCTAAGCCACGTCTCGGACTCCAGCTTGGGCAGCGGCTGCGTTGTCACCCAGAGCCAGCCGCTCCCGTCCCCGCTGCCGGTCAGCCAGTACGGGCACTCGTCAGACTCTGCTCTCGGGGTGGGCTGCGTTGTGTTGGGCTTACCAAAGCCGTCGCTTTCCACCGAACGCGAGTTGGAAGGGAAAGCGGATCACGAGCAGGATGCCGAAGGTATTGAAATGGAAAGCTGGAATATTTTTTCGTCAACGGTTCTGCTAACTTTTGCTTCTTGTCAGAAGCCGTCAGCTTTGACTTGTCCCCCGGAGAGAAATCCGAACAAGAATATCTCCTGGCGCTGTCCGCTCACTACCAGGTGGAGCGCTATGAAGACTGCTCCAGCCTCATGGGTCAGTCAGTCAGCGTTTGGAATGTTTCTTGGCCGGGTCTGACGCTACTCATCTTTTGCGACAGCGTCGTCCCCCGAGTGCCAGTTACTCAAGCGCGTGATCCGGGGCCTCCCCGCTGAGCCCGCCCTGCGCCACGCCACCGACGCCACGGCCGTGCACCTCAACGAGATGGTCTCCCTGCCGGTTCTGATCAAACACTCGGTCACCGCCCCACTCATCACGCAGTGAGTAGTTAACCAAACCATTAACTGCTGCCGTTTTGAGCTGCTCGTAATATTCATTGAAGTGAGCATTTTCCTATCACATAAGTTCTATTTTCGTGTTCCCACTTTTCCTTTTTGCTCTTGCTGGTTAACTAAAAAAAGAAACAAACTTCCTTGGGGCCTCTACTACTCCGTCTTGTAGCCCAGCAAGAAAAGCAACAAGAAAAGCAAACAACTTTTCCTTTTTTTTTTTTTTTCCTTCCCCCACTCCACCCCTCCCCCTCCTGCTCTTGTCCTCTGGAATGCTTCAGGCTTTTTCCCCCTCTTACAAAGTTTCCACATCTGTTTCACACACAGCGTTGGTGGTATAGTGGTGAGCATAGCTGCCTTCCAAGCAGTTGACCCGGGTTCGATTCCCGGCCAACGCAGTTATTTTTTTTCTCTCTCTCTGTGACATTTGAGTTACTTCATTTTGCGTCACATTCTTGCATTTGCTCTTTCTGCAGCATGTCGCTGGTCAACAAGGCGGTGGTGGACTACTTCTTTGTGGAGATGGGGGTGGAGCGACATTTTGAGGCCCTGCGCCACTTCCTGCTGATGGAGGACGGCGAGTTCGCGCAGTCGCTCAGTGATCGGCTGTTTGAAAAAGTGAGGCCCTGCTCAATCTTTTCTCGCCGTCTCCAATAAGTGAATTGAACGTAACAGTCGAATGTGACTTGCGACCCTCCCAGCTGGGCAGCGGGCAGACCCCCGGCGAGCTGCTCACCCCTCTGGTGCTCAACTCCATCCTCAGCAAGGCGCTGCAGTACAGCCTGCACGGCGACACGCCGCTGGCCGCCAACTTCACCTTTGCGCTGCGCTTCCTGCCCGACACCTTCCACCCGCACGCTCCCGACTCCCTCAACTGCCTGGAGCTGCGCTACAAGGTCACACGCTCGGCATCACCGACCCAAAACGACTCGTGTTAATACTGCTTAGATGGGTTTAATGGAAATAATGTGTGAAATACTGCCCCCTACTGGCCAACTTGTGCACACCAGTTGTAAAGCATGAAATCAACATGCAAAAACGATTCAAGTATTTACACACCATTGCATGTTTTTATGGTGGTATGTTTGTTAACATGTGAAATGAAGTGCTGTTGTGTGTGGCGCCCCCAGGTGGCCTGGCCGCTCAACATCATCATCACCGACACCTGCATGAACAAGTACAACCGGCTCTTCTCCTTCCAGCTGCAGCTCAAGCACATGGTGTGGAGCCTGCGCGACGTCTGGTTCCATCTCAAGAGGACGGGTGAGGGCACCGAGCTCGCCCCCCCCCCCCCCCCCACACTTTGTATTCATAAAGAACCATCAACTTGCTGTTTTTCCCTCCCGTGCGGCCTTATGGATCCGCCGCTATTGATTGGTGAGGCGGTGCTCAGGCCACTCAACGCGTGTCCTTTCACGCATAAAGAAAAAAGCATAACGCTCGTATTGATTGTTATCACTCAGCTCCCGCCGGGGGTTTGAACAGCGAAACGTGTTAAAGGCTCAAACGCAGCGAAAATGTGTACGGAAAACGGCATTAACATTGATTGCTACCTTTGGAAAATAGTCATCATAAAATGTCAGATGCCATAAGAGGCCGATTGAAATGTCACCCAACTTTTTTTCTTTTAAGGACTTCAACGTCAATGAGAAATGAAACTTTCACTTATTTCCAAAATATTTGGGGGTGTTACAATAGGAGGTGTTTTATTTAAAATATAGTTAAAGTCTTCAGATAATAGTTTTTTTTTTTTTTTTTTTAATAATAAAAGTGTGCGTCCACTGCTTGCATATCAGCGGTGGTGAAAGGCGCCGGGCGCTCGGTGCAGTTCCGCCAGCTGCAGCTGTACCGACACGAGATGCAGCACTTTGTCAAGGTCATCCAAGGTTACATCGCCAACCAGATCCTGCAGGTGTCCTGGAGCGAGTTCACCGCCAAGATGGCCGCCGCCTGCGACCTGGACGCCATCCATCGCACACACGCCGACTACCTCAACAGGGCCATTTTTAGGTCAGTCGACTTTCCTTCAATACAGCACTGACCACTATTTTTATTTGTTAATTGATTTATAACGACGACTTGGTCGTCAGGGCTCTGCTGACCGACAAGGCCGCTCCGGTGATGAACATCATCCACAGCATCTTCAGTCTGATCCTAAAGTTCCGTGCACAACTGATTGCGCTTCCCTGGACCAGCCAGCAGGGGGAGACAGTGCACCCAAGCTTCATCGCCATGCAGCAATCGTACAACACCTTCAAGTACTACTCGCACTTCCTCTTCAAAGGTGAGGTGACCCGCCAGGGACGTCAGAGAACCATCGGCTGACGTTTGTTGTTATCGTTGTTGTTCAGTGGTGACCAAGCTGGTGAACAGAGGCTACCAGCCGCATTTGGAAGACTTCCTCCTACGCATCAACTTCAACAATTACTACAAAGACTCATGAGCAGCTCCCAGATCTGTGTACATGTATATACACCAGTGTTTCCCAACCTTTTTTCATTCCATCACGCCCTTTTCATTGGAAAAAATCTCGAGGCACACCACCAACAAAAAATCTGTCAAGTGTTACACCAGCTTCTGTATCAAAACAACAAAAGACATAAAGTTCTATTCCTATATATGTATGGAGAGTCAAATAATTGAATAAAAACAAATACTAAGTATTCTTTAAATTGTATTTCTTTTGTAAAAAGGTTTTAGACAGTGTAAGGAATAAACTATTGAAAGTGATTGTGATTAAAATCCAAAAGAATCTATATGGCTTTGTTTACTGTTTTAGACTAGTGTAGGTACATCACATGGACACTTAAATAAGTACACTACATGACGTAAACAAATAAAAAAATAAAGGGTTAATTGCACAATAAATGAACTTTCTCACAACTGGGATCGAACTGAGTTCTTACCGAGCAGTACTAGAATAAAGTGTAATTGCGCGTTTATTACAGCAGGGGGCAGTGGCGCTCTCATTGTTACTTCTGTCACGTTTGCGACAGTGCAACATTTTACGACTTACAAGACAAGTTAGGATAGTCACGGTGGGGAGGGGGGGCGAGAATAGTTTTCTTCTTGCTAGGGGGGGGCGTAACAGAAAATAATTGAGAAGCACTGGGTTAAATAAAGGTTAACCTAAAAAAAAAAAAAAAAAAAATAAAATAAAAAGTGAACCCTGAACTTTGAACCCGCGGTGACACCGCGGTGACCCCGCGGTGACCCCGTGGTGACCCCGTGGTGACCCCTGGGTGACCTTTAAACCCTGAACTTTCAACTCTAGTTAAAAATCGAAAATGTGCACATGACCCCGTGAACTTTGAACCGACCTTTGACCCCTGGGTGAACTTTGAACCGTAAACTTTGACCTTTGACCCCTAGCTAATTACGTTTTTTTTTTTTTTTTTTTTTAAACCGGCATAGCAGAACGATCCATGGTCTTCAGATGCCGCGCTGTCGCCATCTCCTGGTCAGTTAGTGAAATGCTTTTGCTGATGTTTTTTTTTCTCTCAATTAAAACAAATCAATTAGCCAGTTGTGCTATTCCTGGGGGGGCGCGTGTGACCCTGGGGAACAGGCTTTTTTTTTGGCAGTACTAGAATAAAGTGTAATTGCGCGTTTACTACAGCAGGGGGCAGTGGCGCTCTCATTGTTACTTCTGTCACGTTTGCGACAGTGCAACATTTTACGACTTACAAGACAAGTTAGGATAGTCACGGTGGGGAGGGGGGGCGCGAATAGTTTTCTTCTTGCTAGGGGGGGGCGTAACAGAAAATAATTGAGAAGCACTGGCTTAACTGAAAGTGAAAAGTGCCACACCCGCCCTCACCCCCACTTTCTGATTGGCTGTTTGATCTGTGACGTCACTCGGACACTTCATTAGGTACACCGCCATTTTCAGGTGTACCTAATAACAGGCCAGTTCATTAGGGAAAAATCATGGCCAAAGCTTAACTGAAAGTGAAAAGTGCCACACCCGCCCTCACCCCCACTTTCTGATTGGCTGTTTGATCTGTGACGTCACTCGGACACTTCATTAGGTACACCGCCATTTTCAAGTGTACCTAATAACAGGCCAGTTCATTAGGGAAAAATCATGGCCAAAGCTTAACTGAAAGTGAATCACTTTAGGAAGTGATTCGTTCACTCTCGTTTATGAAAAAGAAATCGTTTTTTGAACGAATCGTTCACTCACGAGCCAAGACTAACAGCAACGCACACATAAACTGAGTATGTGCCGATGCCACAACATGACTTTGACTGATGTAAAGATTGAACTTAAGCATTTGCCTGCACTATATTTGTACAAAACTAAAAATAAAGAAAAAAAGGATTTGTGTTAAAGACTCCATATTTTCATTTCCATTTAAGACCTTCATTGAGGACATTTTAATGCTAATTAAAGCCTTCATTTTAGATAGATTGAATTAATACTTTTTAAGGATCGGCGTGAATCATGTCCTGGTTTTTGCATCACACAGCAAACCCAAAAGCTACTGATCTTATTGTTTTTAATCTGTCAACAGCACACAGGAGATCTGACATACAGATCACGTTGAAGAGAGTTCTACAAAATAAAGACAGAATGTTACACCACAATCCAAATGTTTCATTTTCCGGAGGTCACATGCAAGATTCAATGAGGCAAACTATGGAATGTTTAATTCATTCATTAGTGCAATCTGTAGCCTTCAAAGTCGATTTTTACAACACAGATTTAACCCTTTTTATTGTGTGTGCAAAATGTACATGAGAGAAAATGTTCAAATACAGTGGTACCTTGACCTAAAGCAGATTAATGGCATTTAAATTCATTTCAAATGATTTACTTTTTGAGTACTAAACACAATTAATTAAACTCCAAAGTCACGATACCACTGTAGTAAAATGAACACACGTAAGCAAGAAACAATAAAAGTAAAAAATATCTGTAAACCTATGCAAAGGACCGTCACCATTTTTTCTCAAGTGCTTGAATATCTGATGGATGCTATACTAATATTCACCACTAGGAGGTGAACAGCAGCTTTAACGTGTCTAGTAGTCCAGATATAAAATTGATAATTGTGTTCATGTCTAATGAAAAAAAAAAGTAGTTTGTAATGTTATTCATTAAAGATGCAAGAAAAAAAATTCTAAGAAAAAAATAACGTTGGAATTTATAAAGTTGTTAAACTATACCGTTGAGAGGTGTTATATATTTTAAGAAGTTTTTTTAAATACTTCCGAGAGGGAATGAAATAAACTTTTTAAATGAGTTGCTGCATTGTTGAGCTGAGGTGACCGTACATACTCAAGTTCAGTTTGAAAGAAAGCCAACTACAATTATGTAACTTGCTCTCGAAATTCCTGTTTAAACTGGATTGCACTTTTACCAAGCAGGGCTTCAAGCAGAACCAAAAAAAAAAAAAAGACATCAGTATGGTGACACCTGGAAAGTACCATTGTGAAGTTCCAACAGTGGAAAACCACTTTGGGATCAAATCCGGTCCCGGTTGATGTGGTAAAGACGTGGGTGGGTTGTGGGGTTACTAGGCCTCCGACTCCAGATCGTCTAGTCCGTCCCCGTCGGCCGTGTCGCTGTTCTCGGCATCCAGCAGCAGGAATTTGCCGTCGTTGGTGAGCGGCATGTTCTTCATCAGCTGGGCCAGAGCCGCGGGGTCCTGCCAATGACAGCAAAATTAAGGATTTGATCTGCTGCTGACATACCTGATTGAAATCATCAGGATTGTTATCCACCCTCTGCAAATGTCGTATGCATATTTTGATTGTGGTGTATTTTAGAGTTGCCACGTCACACTGAGGCATGTCTGCCAAGTTTTTTTCTCCCCCTCGTGCAGCAGTGGAACGTTGCACATTTGCTCCCTTGCAGCCTCTCGACACTTCTCTGCAGTGCGTTGGTGGTATAGTGGTGAGCATAGCTGCCTTCCAAGCAGTTGACCCGGGTTCGATTCCCGGCCAACGCAGTAGTTTTTTTTTCTCCTTCTCACGCACTGTGGCATGCTGCACTTTGCTTCTCTTGCAGCCTCTCTACACTTCACAGCTGTGCGTTGGTGGTATAGTGGTGAGCATAGCTGCCTTCCAAGCAGTTGACCCGGGTTCGATTCCCGGCCAACGCAGGCATTGCCTTTTCTCATGCACTGTGGAATGTTGCACTTTTCTTCTCTTGCAGACTCTCTGCTCTAAACTGCAGTGCGTTGGTGGTATAGTGGTGAGCATAGCTGCCTTCCAAGCAGTTGACCCGGGTTCGATTCCCGGCCAACGCAGTAGTTTCTTTTCTTTCTTTCTCCTTCTCATGCACTGTGGAATGCTGCACTTTGTTTCTCTTGCAGCCTCTCTACACTTTACAGCTGTGCGTTGGTGGTATAGTGGTGAGCATAGCTGCCTTCCAAGCAGTTGACCCGGGTTCAATTCCCGGCCAACGCAGTCATTCCCTTTTCTCATGCACTGTGGAATGTTGCAGTTTTCTTCTCTTGCAGCCCCTCTGCTCTAATCTACAGTGCGTTGGTGGTATAGTGGTGAGCATAGCTGCCTTCCAAGCAGTTGACCCGGGTTCGATTCCCGGCCAGCGCAGTCATTTTCTTTTCTCATGCACTGTGGAATGTTGCACTTTTCTTCTCTTGCAGCCTCTCTGCACTAATCTACAGTGCGTTGGTGGTATAGTGGTGAGCATAGCTGCCTTCCAAGCAGTTGACCCGGGTTCGATTCCCGGCCAACGCAGTCTTTCTTTTTTTCTCCCCTAATTTTTACATGACATTATTTATCTCTAAATAACATTTCTCAGTCTCATTGTTGTTGTTAGGTTCAAAGTAGATTACTTTTTTTTTTACAGCTTATTTGCATGCACATTAGATGAGGCTGGTTTTGGCTACCAAGGAAGTTGTGACCACGATAAAATTATTTCAGACTGTAAATATGCCTATATTTTAGAATAGCAGTAAATAAGTTTGATTCCTCGTTTTGATGCGTTGGCAAACTCACCTTCTTGGCCTCTGTAATATCCTTGGCCAAACTCATGGTGTAGCATATCTGCAGTCAGAGCACAAAGTGACATTTTACCAACATGTTATTGAAAAATGGAGGAAATAAAATGTCACCTTCTCTCCCTCTGTGTTGCTCTCAAAGACAAAGGCGGTAAAGGAGGGTTCGCCACCTTCGTCGTGGCCACCGCCGCCGCTCCAGTCGCGGCCTTCCACCACAAAGCCCATCAGCCTGCTGTTCTCCTGGTGGGCCGCAAACTGACACATCTCCCCCAGCTGGAACTACAGATACAAGAGCATACAAGTATGTCATGGCACCAAGACAGAGAGGAAACGCCAACTCGCCACTTTGCTTACGTTTATTCTTGTGACTTGAGTCTGAGGGTCTATCAGCCTAGTCAAAGATACAAAAGAGACAGTTGATCATTCAGAGGTCCTTTAGCTGCTACTTTGTATGCATTTGTAAGTCACTTGAATTCACTAAACAAATTTTTATAATAAGAAATTTTTAGAAAGTATTTTTGCATGCTTTAAATACTTTAAAGCTACTTTTGATTCTTACATATGTGGTGAAGAAATTAATTTCCTTTATTTTTTTTCGATTTTTGCATGCTTTAAATACTTAATTATTTGTTTTATTTTTTATCCTTAAATATGTGGTGAAGAAATTAATCTCCTTCATTTTGATTTTTTTTTCTGCTATTGGCAAACCACTATTTTATGCCCTTTTAGATGGAACTGTGTTGTCTGGCGTTGCAGCGCCACCTAGTGTGTGAATCTGCAAACTGCTTAGAGGTTATCTGTTATTCACTCTGTACGGGACTTTCATTACCTCAGGTTGCTGCTGGTCACCATCAGGTGCGACTCTGTAGTCCTGAAGATGTTGTGGATGGCCCGGGCAGCGAGCACTTGCCTCATGGCCTCGTAGATCACCTCCTGGTTGTCGCCGCAGCGCACCGCCATGGAGCCCAGGAAACGCACGGCAAACACCTGCTGCAAGAGGGAGTCTGCCCCCCCCCCCCCAGAAAGGAAATATTCAGCCAGGCTTATGTGCGGAAAACCCACCACAAAAGAGATACAATTAGTTGAGGATGATAAGAGAAATTGTTTACCGTCGCTTTCATGGCAACAGTCGTCATCCGTTTCGCCAAATGGATTAGTGCGTCTGCCAGGAAGGAAAAACATCATGATTAAAGCACTTCACTGACCCATTAGGAGGCATCTTGGCCTCCTGGAAATGACATCAGAAGTTACGAAAAGTCCAACGTGCAGAAAATGAGTCAACCTTGGCTTTGTTTGTCAAAAGAGCGAGCGCTTACTTCCCGTCCACTCGGTTCTGTTCCAGGAATTCAGAGGCGGGCAGCACGATGTCGAACTGGATGGGCGTCCCGGGGGCAATCAGGTCTTCCGGCTCCGGACCGGCTCCGGACTTCTGGGAGGCGGTGCTGGTGGAGAAAACACCCCCTGGTTTGGCCCTGTAACGGAGAGCAATATCTCAAAACGTTGATACATAAGATTATTTCAAACGTGATGGATACGAAAACTAACTTTGGATTTACAACGAACATCTCAACAGACCTGTCAGGGTCGGGCGAGCCTTCCTGCCTCTTTTCAAAGCTGGTGACTGGCGTGACGGCTTGGATGGCGGTTTGGTTCAACCGGATGGCCACAGCCTGGCGACATTAAACTTTTTTTTTTAAATTGCATCGTGTGGAGGAAATAGCAAAAGGCATCAATGTAGTTGGAGTTACCTCCGGGTTGTCAGTCAGGTAGATCTGTCTGGAGATGTTGTTGATGGTGCAAATCCACTGAGGAGGAAAGACGAGAGAGCTGACGCTTCACGACTGTCCTCACGTCATAAAATGAGTTCCTGGGTTGTTACCTCTTCATATTCCTTCTTGCTCTCCGCTTGCAGGATCATTGACCTGCGGACATCAATAAAACAATAAGCGTGTGCTGGGGGGGGGGGGGAAGGCGAAGACGTCATGCGAGGATGAGCGCCCGTACGCTTTTCCGGTGGGGGAGGTGATTTGGAAGCAGTAATGTCTGTCTTCGCACTCGATGGCCATGACCGAGCTGTTGTCCAGGTCCAGCACCATGCCCCCTGCCACAGCCCCCCTTGGCTGACACATGAGGTTGCCCCCCTGAGTGAAGAAGTAGAGGCGGTCCCACGCTGTGGTCACCAGGCCGGTTTTGCTGGACAGAGTCATGGGTCAAATAAGAATGGTCATCACAGGTGTAGTGTGTCTCTGTGGCGCAATTGGTTAGCGCGTTCGGCTGTTAACCGAAAGGTTGGTGGTTCGAGCCCACCCAGGGACGGAATTGGATTTTTAAGGAGAGTTGCTTTGGGGACAACTAATGACTATCAATCGTGACGACCTTAATTTCCAATTCTGTCTGACCTCAAAAGTAACTATTGGTATTAAGAACTATTTAAACTACAAAAGATGCTGAGGGCAAGTGAAGAAAAAAAAAGAGGGCGAAGTGACAGGATTCAGACTTTTTTTCTCAGAATCCTGACTTTGAAGTGAGAATTTCTACTTTCAAGTCAGAAGTCTGAATAAAGTGGGCATTCTTACTTTAAAGTCAGAATTCTGAGAATAAAGTCAGAATTCTCATTTTCTGACTTTAAAGTGGGAATTTTCACTTTAATTTGAATTCTGAGGAAAAAAAACTCAGAATCCAGTCACTCCCCCCTTTTTTTTTTCTTCAATGGCCCTAATCCTTTTACCGTAATAAACAAAACCCTCCTTTTTCTAAACACTTCCGCGAAGAGACCATGGAGGCATTCCTACTTCCTGATGTTGAGAAAACCAGCTTTCTGGATGAGTGTGCGGTTGACCGGCTCGCCGTCCTTATCCAGCGTGTAGACGGCTTCGTCCACGGACAGCAGCTCCTTCTGGGTCATGCGCATGGCCTCGGCCTCGGCGTCCAGTTGAGCCTGGATGCTAAACACAGCTCGCCGTTCAGAGCCAAAAGGCAGCTTGCCCGACCGGCTGTGAGACGTCTTTTACTTTTGCGTCACGTTCGACACCGAGACCAGAAAGTTGTCCAGCTTCCTCGACACCAACTCCAGGCCTTTCTTGAAGAAAAGAACCTGAGGAAGGAGCAAGTGTGAGTCCGACAGACGGAGAAACTATTCCGCCGTGCTTTCGTACCTGCGCTTGCGTGTAGCCTAGCATGGGTTCCAACATGGCCACCCTCTTGCGGTACTGCAGGGCATTGAGGGCGCAGTAATACTGCAGTGAGGCCTGGTGCTGCTTCCGGCGCGTGTACGCCACCTCCCTCACCATGTCGGCCTTCAGCTGTTACCCGAGAAAGATTAAGTGTATTTATGTGGCTCGTGAACGAGAGCACTGCAGTTCCATTAGAGATGAACAGCGGAAGGGGGCGGCACCTTTTCATTTTCCCTCTTTTTGGGTAAGCGGCTGTACTTGACCATGGCTGCCTCGTGCTCTGGATAATAAAAAGACATACACGTATAAATGACACGCAGACGAGAAATGAAGTCCTCATGTTGTGGACTTGCCGTCGGTGGCGATGCCGTAGATTTCCTTCAGCGTGCTTATCTCTGCAAAATCCAGAACAAAACAAAGTCACGCCGCAAAGTCGGCATGTCGGGAGAGGAAGGAGGTGAATGTGACTTGAATATGAGTTGTTATGCGGGTATGTTTCTACCCGTCAGATCTTTTTCTCTGAACTGGATCAAGGGGAAGACCATGGTGTCCGCCATCTGATTGGCGAGATCCGAGTGCAGCGAGTTCAGCTGAATGGCACATTGCGCAGAAAGAAAAAAAAACGTGAAGGACGTGAGCACGCGCACGCACAAAGACTTAACGAAAAGCATGGAGGCCAAACATCTTGACACAATGTCCTTACTTACTGAGTAATGTTTGTTACGCTACCAACAGCAATTTTCTATAAGCAGACCGCACTCCATATAGCACAAGAGTAATTACTTTCACGCCGCCATTAATCCTCCGCGCTTATCTAAAAGCAGGCGCTCTATCAATGGCGCAAGAGTTCAAGTTCACCAGATTAGCTGCTAGCGGTGGCGCTAATTCATGCTTGGAACTTAGCCTGTGCGTGATTGTTCTAAATTCGCGTGTGTTTAATGCATGTCGCTAAAATTCAAATTCAGGCCCGACTCGTCTGAGAGTTTAGATGTCGCTCCATCTTGATAAGGACGATAAAAGGTGGAGCAAGGTCCACGTAGTTGAGAAAGTCCGCACTTCTTCCCGGGCAGGTCAAGGTCTCACCTCCTGCACAGTTTTGGCAAAGTTCTGCAGCGTGGAGACCACTTCTTCATCACCTTTGCCGAGGGCAAAATTCTAAAATGGACAAATGAAGAATGATTTATTTACACTTTGACACATTTGTGACATTCATTGAAGTGGTTAGTTTTAGCGTCCGTTAGCGTGTACTTACTTTCTTTTCATAGGCAAGAAGCTGGCGTGAGAGCTGCTCTGTGGCCAAACCCATCTCGCTCTTTTTTTTTTTTTAGGAATGCACAAGACAGAAAGAATATTAGGTACACCCACGCATTGTAATGCCATCTTATTGTTGCAAGTACAATGTTGAATGCGAGTACCTGAGCTCCGTAGACACGCTGCATGGACTGCAGCAGCTGGTTGGTGTAGTCCGTGAGGTTGGCTGCATCCTCCTCAAACACGCTGAGCAAGGAACGAGTCTGAGGGTTGTGATAAAGTTGAATAAAATCCTTGACTGAGTCATTTTCACAAATTGTGGTTTCTTACAATCAGATTTTTTCAGATTGATCGTTCAGAAGCACATAATAACAGGATTCTACTACCTTTTCATACCTTATTATTATTAAGGAATAAACATATTTGCTTTAAAGTAGAATACGGAATTTATACTTGGCATCATATTCACATTTCAACTTCAGAATGAGCTGACTGGTGTAAAAAGAAAATGAGCCTCCAGCATGAGTTGCACTTAAGAAAAGCATTAAGATCCCAACTCCATGCAAGCCTCTGTATAAGTAAAGCATTACATGCGCATAATAATAACAACAACAGTAAACTATATCGAGCATGTGAGGCCTGGGGCACAATAGATAGATGTTATGACTTTCCAGCCCTCATAAAAAAAAAAAGAACCCAATTAATAAATGAATAACCAGTGACAGCGCCTCATGACGTTTACTGCTGACTGGTCGAGCCTAACAATGGAAACAATTCCCAGGAAATAAACCCAGTTTGGCATTACGTAGTCCAATAAAATGGAGCAATACGACTGTTGCTGAGCTATTACATATCTACATTATACGTGACAGTCGTTCCGAACAACAGGCGTCGGCTATATGGCACACTACACATTTGCTCAGCTAAATTGCTCAAAGAAATGTCAAATTTAAAGCGGAACGGGTAGTTTATTATTATTATTCTAACAGCGTAACAACTGGGTGCTGTCATCGACTACAACAGAGGAGGAGCCCATGCTAGCTAGCTAACTAGCGTCGTTCATTATTTTTCGTCATGTTGCAGCGTATGTTTGACGTGAAGGTGATAAAAACAACGCAGGCTTACCTGGGGACTGTCCTGCAAAGCGTCCTCCAGGAGTAGTTTGTGGTGTACGGCCGGCATTTTGTGAGCGGCGGTTAAGTAATGAATAATCAGGTCTTGAATTATTAAGCACGTCGGACTCTATTTCCCAGAGATCTCTGCGCGGGTGAGCCGGAAGTAGAACTCTGTCGCGTCTCGAAACTGAGCATTTTATACAGTCAGAAAGCAAACAAAAACATTTTTAATCACAAATTCATGTTAATATCAGGTTTATGTCTGATTTTTATGCATAAAGAATTTTTTTTGTAATTATTTGTTTCACAATCTGTCAAAAACACAGAAGAATTATGTAATTGTTCTCAAATAAAAATAAGGAGACTTAAAACATTATAATAAGAGCACGATTTCAAAAGTATTTGACAATTTTTCTGTTTCTAGCACCATACTGAAAGTAGATATGCTTTTATACACAATGGTTTCAAAAACACGCAAATAATGGCTTTTGACTTTGCAAATTTTTGCAATAAATAATATAGGAATAATTGAATAGTATAGTTTTTCAAAGGGGGGGCATAATTTAATAAATAGATGAATATAAATAAGTTAGACACAAGTCAAAGTCCGCCGTGTAGCGCTGGCCGTGGTTCCGAATTTAGGTTGTGTACAGCGGCCTCTAGTGGCACGAGATAAATGGAAAAGAGGACCAAGGCGCATAAATTAAAAATACTAAATAAGAGTGAAAATAAAAACAAAAAACAAAATAACCCGAGTAAATTGATGTTTCAAGAGATTCATATATTTAGTTTGTATTTATTTTGACTTTTATTTTGTAGTATATATATTTTTGTTCGTCTTACCATATATTTTAATGAAATGTAATAAAGAAAAAAGAATGGAAACATTTCAAAATATGGTACGCAGCATCCAATGCAGTGTTTCCCAACCAGAGGTACACACGAGCACATTGCAGGAGTTGTTTTATTTAACTTTTCAATTTACTACATTTTCATTTAATTTTTAATAAGCGTTTTAATACATTAATTTCATCAAAATGACTAGCTGGGAGGCACATAAAGAGTTATAAGTATCTTGAACCATTAACCAAAGCATATCGTTTAAAAAAAATTTGGAAACCGGAAAAGCAGCATTCTTTGCATAATCTGCAATGTTTTGGAATCGCAATCTCGATTTAATTAACAATGTAAATACTGCAGGGCAGCCATTGACAAAGAAAACAAGTCTCGACAGGCAGCGCAAACATGGCCTGGGCTGGAGTGCTGTTCCTTCCTCCCTCCCCAGCGGGTGGCTTGGCGCCTTAATTGCTTATGTGGTGGTTCCGAATCAGATGACTGTGATGATTAAGTATTTGCAAGCGTGGCTCAAAGTGGTCAGGAAAAAATGCAGATACAATTAACTAATTTCTAATTTGAAAGAAGACAATGCAATATTACAGTGTAATTGGATTTGGACTTTTTTGTTTGCTTGTCTCCAAAGTTTCAAGAGTACTTGTCGCTTTCTATTTGGTCATGTGTCAACTCAATACATCATAAGATTGCCCAGTGGCAGAACAGACGGGCCCCACACTGGGAACCCAACTTCCATCATCGGGTTTTCATGAGGCCTTTTCTGATCAATTTCAATAATTAATATGTTTTTATGTTAATATTTGCCACATTTGGTTATAGTGTTTATGTTTAAGGACAAAAATGTGTGTATGCCTCTCCATTGGTTAGTTCTACACACACTCCCTCCTTTCCTGGTTTCCAGGGCAACCATGTCAGGGTGTAACAGACGAGCAAATCATATTAAGGCAAAGCATCTTTCTCTCTTTGCTCTCGCCCACTGTAAACACACACACACACACTCCCCAGCCCAGCATGTGTATAAAAGCCCGCAGCACTGTGCTTCCTGGCGTACTCTCAGTGTAACTGTGAGAGACGCTTGCTTGACCTTCCCTCTCGTCCTCTCCTGATGTGTTGCTCATTCTTCACCTCCTCCTCGTCGTTACCGGGCGTCTGACGTTTGGACGACGGCTGCGTTCATGAAAAAAATGGGTTGTGGAAATTCGTCGGCCGCCAGCACCTCAGGAGGGGGTGAGTGTTTTTGTTTGAATTTTTTTTTTTTTTAGGAATATAAGACACAAACATGCGGTAGAGTTACGTGTGTGTCTGCACCAAAGATGGAAGGTGATTGGAATGTAAATGAAAAGCGTCGAGCTTGGACTCACTGATGAATGAATAGAAAGCATTTGCATAGGGAATGTGCCCACTTTGACTTCCAGTGATCCCAATTCTGGAGTTAAATTGCACATTGATTGCTTCTGCCCAAGCGCTTCAAGAATATCCTATCCAAGGCTTTCATTCATAAAAATACGATGTTGACAGTTTTTTTTTTTTACTCATTCATTCACCCAAACTGTCTTGTTCAATTCCACCTCTTTATTCCATACATCATATTATCGAGACATATGGATCCAACTTTGGGGAACCGGTTTAGCAAAGGCCCATCGTTTGTTTTCTAGTCCATAATCGACATGCTTGTTTGAATTTGGTGTGGAGGAATCCTGCAAACACCTTAAGGATGAACTAGAACAGAAATTGAGCTAAACAGGAAGGTGTCCCGATACTTTTGCCAATACCGGTTTTGTGTAAGTGCTGATTAGTGATCATTATGATGAATGATGAAGGTTGAGGCAGGTGCTTACTTTTCGGCATGAGCGTGTTACAGCCACGTTTTCGTCCCTTAAAAGACTTTGGATGGATTTTGCAATATCAATTTTATATTTACACTCCATTTGCAGGCTTCGCTTTCATTTTGGGATTTTTATAGACAATGGAGTTTTTTTTTATGTCGTGATACATATCTAAACGGGAAGATGAATTGGATATGTATCGTCCTAAAAAGTTGGATACAAATGAAATGACACTGTGCTGTCAATTCGACCTTCGGGCAAGATGGCCGCTCATCGACGAAAGGGTTCCAAAAAATAGACGATCGGAACTCCTGGTCAAGTGTTTGCTCAAAAGTCGAAAGTCAGAGAATTTCTTTATCATTGCAGCAACACGCTCAACTCCCTGGTGACGGCACATGTTTACGGTTTCCAACCCAACTAATCAAATCATGCCTCATTCAGGAACCTCAGCGGCTGAGTCACGCACGTCAATTTTCTTCAATTTCAAGCTTCGGTCTTCGGCGGACTCAAGTGACCGGCCATGCACACGCTGTACTGCTCATCCTTGCCCTTATTTACACAGATGCAATTCCTGAGATATGAAAGAGCTTTTGTTTGGACTCTCAATGGGCCCCTGTGTCATGTCAGCAGACTGCTTTTTTGACAGCTCCAAGGGAAATTCACTGTTTTTCCACTCGTGCAAATACTTGGGGTTTCTAGTAAAAAGATACATTTCATGTGGTTTCTTCCCTTATGGATTGTATCTTGTTATTCAAATTACTGGCTAAGGACATCTGTCGACCGTTATCTTGAATTTGAATCATTAAAGAATTTGTGGTCATAAAGAAAAACCGAGTGGAGTATTTTGATGATTATTCAGCCTGAGCACTTTCTGTGAGGGAAATACGCACCACACAATCAAATAATCGTTCAGGATGATCTTTTAAAATGGGCTTACTCTGATTAACTCATTCAATGCCAGCCCAGGTAAAAATGGATCTTTGACGTCTAGAGCCGTCAATGGTAGCGAATGAGTTAAAACAAGTCAAAGTGGTTGAAATGGTGGAAAATGGAATTTCGAAAAAAGTTCCCCGAACTTTGCGCATCACAACACGCCACAGTTGTTGCCTTTGTGCTACAGAACAAGCGTAATGTGGAACCGTGGTGTAACTAATCAGCAGATTTATTCCAAAGTCAACAAGTCCCTGGGGGTGCCTCTGCGTCTTCCAGATGTTTCTAAATCAACTGCTAGCAAGGTTTCCTCTAAGATTGAAGTGCATTTTTATCATTTTGTCATAACCTGACATCATGGCACGTTTCTTTTTTAATTATTTTTAATTCCAACATTATTGTTATCTTGAAAATGATATAAATGAGAACTATCAATCAAAAGAAAGAATAAAACTGCCTTTGGTATATATAAGATTTATCATAAGAACTGGAATTTACAAAGGCGGCAGTGAACTCAAGTGAACTCCCTTCCCAACATAACAGTAATTTGGCAAATAGTGAACAAGACTTCAAAATGGAAGCTCTGAGATATTTTTTGCCACTCTCAGTCAAGGATTGCTGTCAAACTAAATGTCAAATAAATTTTAAAAACATGTTCATTTAAGACATGACTTTGTCTAATAGCGTAATGCTAATGGTGGGGGAAAATGACTAATAATGCTATTTGTTAGCTTGTTTGGGCGTTTTGCATTTGCATTAAGCTAGCATCCGAGAATAGCTTCAAATTTCTAGCTCACAAGTCAAAGCAAAAAAAATAAAATCAGGGCACTCATATGTCAAGGCCCCAACTGTATTGTCAAATCATTGTTAAGTATTTCTCTCAGGACACAATTAAATACCTTAGAGTCCCTCAGCAAATATTCTGCGATTATTTGCGAGGAGGCCTTTGATGATTTGGATTAACAAAGAATAAATGTCTTCTCCATTTTCAGGGCCATCCGAAGCCTCCAGGGATGTGTGAGTACATCGATCAATACATCATTACATCTTTCTCTCTGCCTTATTGCATTGGAAAATAATAATAATATTTATCACATAACTTTAACCGCCATCACTTTTATACCATTTAACGTGATGGAAAGTGTCTGCCCTGACCCTTAATTACATTTACTAATCGCTTTCAGTCACATGCTGGCTTCATAAAAGCGGCCAAATGACCAAATGAAATTAAATTAAGGATATGTGAGCATGAAAGCAAATTCCTTTTCCTATCTCACAGGGCCAGTCTTTTTTTTTTTTTTTTTTTACTTTAAGAGGCCACATTTATCAAAGCCTGGGGAGGGGCTGTATGTTTTCCGGAAACAGTTTGTGTCCGTGTAAATGTTCCTTGATAAACATCAAAACAGTAAGCGCTGACAGCAGCATGTTAAGAAGACCTCACGACGCAGCAAAATATCACCAAACACACACACGCTATATGAAACATGAGATTAAAGCGACGAGTACATCACATAGTGTGAATTATGTGATGTAGTAAAAATGACATCAGGCAGGTTTTTTACCCCCAAGAGACATAAATAAAGCCATAAATAAACCAGACGCAATCATAACATGCCGCTTAATCCGATCATCATGCCTATCAGTTGCTAACACCGGAGTAAATCTCACAAGTGCGCTGGTGTGGAGGGGAGTGGAAAGGCTTTGAGCTGACATGTGCATCTTCTCTCAATCAGGACAGAAGATCCCTTGGCAGACGATGAGAAAAGAAGGTACTTTTCCTCCTCTGCCTTTTAACACATAAGTCTCTTTGGCTTTTATATTACTGCAGGGATTTAAGCGCACTTAATGAAGTCAACACTCAATCTGCTGTCCGCTCAGGAACTATGGCGGGGTGTACGTGGGGCTCCCGGCGGATTTGACCACGGTGGCCGCAAGTCAGTCCAAGCCGAGCCGGAAAGGTGCGAAAGCTGCTGACGACTCTTATAGGACAAATGAGGACAATGTTAGCGTGTGGCCTGCAGCATGATTACGCCATAACATAGTCTTGATAATCATGTGTTTTTTTTTTTTATGACTGCAATCATAACATCAATCTGCTGCAGTTCTTAAAATGTCATTTCGTTCATCGAGACAATTCAAAACATTGTATCTACCGTTCTGTGGTTCCACAACAACAATGACCTCCTTTTTTTAGAGTGAAGGAAATTATTATTTCCCATTCCCATTATTTGTCTCGTGATCTGACCTGTATTCTTGCAGACTAGCGGTCATCAGTGAAGAGGACCCCCAAAAGAGGTACGTGCACCATTTTCAGTCATGTCAAAATCACTCGCCAAAGCTCCCGTAGTGCACTGTGACCAGTGAAGAATGAATGAATGAATGAATGAATGAATGAATATTCAGGTAGGTAGGTAGGTAAGTAAGTAAATAAATAAATAAATAAATAGGTAAATAAATAAATAAGTGAATGAATAAAAAATAAAATAAAAACATAAACAAATAAATAAATAGATAAATAAATAAATAAATGTGAGTAGGTAGGTAAATAAATAAATAAGCAAATAAATAAATGGGTACATAAACAAATAAGTGAATGATAAATAAATAAATAAATAAATAACTAATATTGCTTGTCTTGACAGGCATATTCACCTTGAGGCACCCTCTATGGACTCCACCTTGGTGACTTCAGTGAGTGACGCGTCAGCCTTTTTCACGCGTCAGCCTTTTTCACGCGCCGCCTGAGTCAAGATGCAGACTTTTTGTCAGGTCTCAGAAGACGGCTTTGCCTCGTGGACTCGTTACGGAAGGCGCAGCCACACAGAGCCGAGCTCTGCGGACGCCAATTATCATCCTTCAAAAAAGAAGAAAAAAAAAGATGGGCATGGAAGTGGACAAGCGCCCTCTAGGGGATTTAGGGTTAGGGTTAGAACAACGGGCAGAGAGCGTCGTGACCGGACCTGTCAGTCACCGTGATGAAATGTCGCTGGCCAATTAAGATTTTATTTGATTATTATTTCTCTCATTAGCGGTCCGCAAATAGCAATCGCCACATCAGTGACTCACTGCGGGCCACAACGAGAATGTCAGAGAACCGTCGGGTGGTCCTTCAAGCTACGCTCACAAGCCACAATATAAAATTTGGTAGACCTACACAAATCTCTTACAATCCTACAAATTAAGGAAAAAATAAAAAGTCTTAAATAAAATGAATCAGAACTATAGTGACGTAATAATGTGCAGGTGTACCTAATGTTGTGGCCATCGAGTGAACCCTCACAGACGTTGTACATGACATTTCTGAATGTCCTTGTGATGTTTCACTCTTACTATCTTGGTAAAAATCGTCCCATGAAAAAAAACAAATGCACTGACCTTGGAATATGTTCCCCTTAATTCAACACGGATATGACAAATCTATAATTTGAAGGCTGAGAGGAACAAGAGGCACATTTGCAAGACATCCTCTCCACTTAATAATAGCTGTGATCCTGTTTTTTTCTTATGCCACTTACGTATTGTCTCACCTTTAAAGAATATAAAATCTCAAATTATTTCTATTTTTTCTGGTTATTTGTAAAATCACCATCATTATCCTCCCGAAAAACATAATCCAAAGTGCGCAAGGTCAAGATCATTCATCAGGCAGACTCTTGACAACCCGCCTCTAATTGAAAGCACCGGTGGAGGAGCGAAATTAGGCCAACTTTAAACACTCCACACTCAAGTGATTCCCTTTTTGTCATCAGTCGTTGATGGTTTTTTTCGCCACTTGTTCTGCGCTCGAGTTTGTTACCTGCTTTTCTTTTTCCCTGTCTCTCTGGATTCCGTCAAGCGTACGGCTTTGCCCTTTAAGATAGCTCCTGCTGTCTATGATGAATGTCACCGCCATTGGCCTGCACACTGGGGAGCAGAACATGGAGGCGAGTCACAGATTGAGTTCAGATTTTTTTTCTGTTTAAAAAGAAAGATTCCATAATTAATTTGACTTATACAACCTGTACAAGTGAATTTTCGATAGGGGGAGTAAAAATAAACAATGATGATCTTTCCCCGGCTCATGAGAGCTTACCGAGGGACAATCTCAAGCGAGAATTGGCTGAAATCCGCCCGATTGCTCTGCCATCAATCACGTCGGGGAAATTGAGTTGTGGGAGCGAGCGGCGGCCATGGAATGATGTGGCGAGGCGTTAACAGTCTACTGCTATTCTGTGCGAGCCTTCTTAACAAGCCACCGTGGGAAAAGAAGAACCTGGAACACCATGACACATGATTGCTTCTCTTCTACCCGTTCAATCATATCTTCGGTTTAAAAATCAGTTGAACCGTGAAGGCGAGCGATGCTTAATGTCGGATGCGACGACGACGTGCTGGAGCACACATCCTTTATCTTCAACATGATCACATCCCAGCTGCTCCAATCTATCGTCATCATGATTGGAAACCAATCATCCTTTTGTACCCAGGAGGAAGTTATTGATTTTTTTTATGGATTCAAATTCCAGACTAGGGCCGCACTGAATGCCAATTTATTTCTATTGAAACAATCATTGGTATTCAGGACTAATTCAGGACTAATCTAAATAAGTGATTCTCCAATCAAGGTCCTTTATTATTCTACAAAAGCTGCAGTAATACGCTTGTCCACTAGATGTTACCATTGTGCCAATGTGTGATCCACGTGATGTTATGCCTCCTTACCAACAGGTGGCACTGCAGCACAAGCTAAAACACAACTATGTTCTGAAGCAGGATGCAGACATGTAGCTTCTCTTGGAACCATGAAAAGTGAGATGTGCATCCAGGGGACTATCACCTCTCTGGACAAAAAAAACCCCCATTACTCGGTATTAGAACATTTTCTGGAGGCTTGAGCTGGACAATATCCTAATTTCACGACTACAACATCCTCCAGTGACAATTAGGATTGTCTCTGCTCTGGACTTGGAACTGGAATGTTCTCTTCTGTCTGAACTTCTTCCTGGTCTGATTCGATGCTAAATTTTATAATAATCGGTCAAAGGTTGGACACCCTTGTTGGACAAGATCCTAATTCGGCTTGGAAGCTCCCGTTGGTTTACCTTGACGAGTTTACAGATGGTGTCAAGTCCTAATTAAGATGGCTTTTTATTGTCTTCCAAAAGGATGACGTAGAATCCTGGAAACAGGTGTCCACTGGCTCAAACATTCACTGAGGAAAAGAACAGAGATCTCTTCTTCTTCCACCTTCATCAATGATATCATTGATAAAAAAAACAACTTCTGTGATCTGTCGGTTGATGTCCATTTTTTCCTCACTGAGGAGATAACTGACCGGTGATATAAAATTTAATCCGTGATGTGTTCATTGCAGATGCGGCATGCCAATGCTGATTAACAGTACAGTACCGCTCGTTTCATCTAAACATGTCAAGGCCTCGTTGCCTCAGCAGACGCACCACCATCACTCCAATTTCGAGCAACTCGGGACTGGACGGCTCTGAAAAGACTTGATGGCTATGGCTAACTTTGCTGTACAACTCTGGAGCCTTACTTGTGCTTTCAATTAGAGACAAAGGAGAGGCAGTCCAGTCCGGAGCAGCATGTGGTTCTGTTTAGAGCAGGTGAAACAATGTAGGAAAATAGATCCGTCATCCGCCGCATTCCAGAGACCAAAGAAGAATGGCGCTCGATCACAGAAGGGCTAATCTTGAGGTGAAGGAAGTTGAAGGATCTTCTTGCCATGTCCACTGCAATGTCTCCCCACTTCTTCAAAGAGAACCATCTTGGTGATTTGAGATTAAGCGTGCCAGATTTTGGACCTGTGGCTCCAGGGAACTAATTTACACATTCATCAATTTGATCGATTTAATCGAGGTTGGTGTCGGTCCATAGGAAAGTCCGTAGGTACGGATGCTATGGTTGGTAGCATCGGTAGGATACTTTGAACATTCACAGTGGATATCACCACAATTGAGATGTGACCCAATGTGTAGCCGAGCCAACTTCAGAACAATTTTGGTCTTTGCTTTTATTGCTGAAGTGCATCCAAACGCTGCTGCCAAAAACCCATTTGATCAGCAAAGAAACAAAAGCAAGCTGTGAACTCGGGCCCACAAAATAAGAACCTCCATAAAATGTTCTCAAGAGGTCGCAGAGTGCCTGCGGGCTCGCTCGTGTCTTACACTTTGGATCTCGGCGGACCTACTCGAGGAAATATTTAATAGGATGGAGGTGGGGGGGGGGGGGGGACACAAGGTCCCAAAGACAACGATGTGTATCTTTTAAGGAATGTTATTGACTCTCTCTTAATATAGCATAGCAGGTCAAGCGGAGATCAGATCAGTCTACAATCCTGTCGTTCCATTTCCAGATGCCCTTCATGCCGTCAGGGTCCGCCATGTGGTTATAGTCACTCCACTCGTTGGAAAGAATCTAGGTTAATATAGCAAGCGGGATCTGGACGTAACACTTTAGCGTTTATAGCTGGATAGCTAGCAAAAGGCATAGCGTGTGCTCGGAGCAGTAAATCAACGGATGTTTGGCACGGCGTTCCCTCGTAGGGCTCGACGGCCCGGCCAAGAAAAGCATTCACGTGCGCCATGAAAAAGGGGCGAAGATGAAAGAAAAGACGACACGCTGGAGTATTTTTAGCTTGGGTGGAAGCCCGGTCGGTGTCGTCTGGACGTAGATGAGCGATGATTTGATAGATCAGAGGAATACCTTTTTGCACTCCGCTTCCTCCATCGGTTATGTTATGGGAAATAGAACCGTAAAGATTCCGGGGGAAAAGTGATGCCAGAACCAATTCGACTGTGGCAGATAATTCACCCACTTAAAAATTCCATGCTCCAATCCAACTTTTATGTATTAAACACAGAAATAAGGGCTGACATGGATTTCTTTTTCAGTCCTCTTGAGGGCTAATTGGCAAGACGAGAAGGGGCCATTTGTCTTTGTTTTTACTGTGCCCACAAATCTGACATGTTCATCTAATCACATTTGGGAACGGGCAGACATTTTGAAAAAAAAAAAGCTTGTAAGATGTTAGACATTTAGCTTTTCATTTGGTTATGTCCCCCCCCGCCGCCATCGCCGTTTGACGGCTGGTGGCAGTTAATATCAGGAAACAGAAGATTACAGTCAATTTGATTTGAGCTGAGCAACTGATTGCGCCGACTCAATTCATCCCAACCTGTCATGTCCATCCTGCCATCTCAAATTGAGCGGAAAATTAGCAGTTCCAGCGCTAAATCAAAGTCCTGCTAGCATGATAGCGCTACATCAACAGTTCCAGCGCTAAATCACGGTTCTCCTAGCGTGATAGCGTTACATCACAGATTTTACAGTGGAACGTACTACAATTTTGGAGTTTTCCATTTTCCAAGCAGTAATTTGACTTACTCGTGAATTTCAGACATTCCGCCCTTCCAAAAGCGGCAATACCGAAGTTTTATCGTAAATAGACATCATAAAAAGAACAACACTAAAAGCGTTTTTTGATCCGAAGGATGTTTTTACTCGATTCTCTTGACTGGCTTCAATAAGAGATCCTGGCTGCTGGAGTTTTGGTTTTGATTTGAGTGACAAACCTTTGTGCCGTTAGCCAGTGACTACCACTTTCCCAAACAGTTTCAAACTACTCTTGCCTGGCCAAAAATCATGTTAGGCCTGCTTGGAACAACATTTGACAGCAGGAAAATGATCTGTCACAATTGACACAATGGCATTCGAAGCTGGAACGAGACGAAGGTGGAAAAAAGTTTAAAAATCCACCAATGGTAAGGGAGACCACATTGGATGAACTTGTGCTACGTCTGCGCTGCCAATTGTTCGAATAATATGAAATGTTTCAGAAGCAACAAAAAGAGTCCCCTGTCATTTTGGCTGACCCCGAGAAGACACAATCAAAAGTTTCCAGCGGGGAATCGCGATAATAACGGAGACACAAAGCAGCGCGGTTACGCTTTGGCGTGATTCTCTTCCTAATAAACCGCAATGAGGAATTTATCATGGTTAGTCTTTAAAATCGTAGTTCTCTGAAAAAAATACTCAGAGCTCAAGGAAAATTTATTCCTAGAGTTCCATAAGAAAAAAAATAGAACTTTATACTAACGAGTAATATTTTTGATCCGTATCATCGAATACTTTTCTTCTTTGGACGTTCCTCATTGATATTTTTTTCCACAGCTGGCTTCTCTGCAAGATTGACCCGTAATTACGGAGCCATTGCAACAAAACCATGTGTCCTCCTCGCCCCCCAAACCTTCCCGGTTCACGTAAGCCATTAAGGAGCTAATGGAGTGCACGCTACAATCGGAAAGCAGGTGAACCCGTAATCAGACGAGCACCGGCGGCAACAATTGCCTCTCACCCAACAATTAACCCGGCAATAAATCATCCCACAGATGCACCTTCACATGGGGTCCATCAGCCTCAGATTGGGGAGAGGCAGATGGGTCATGAAGAGAAGGGTGTAGCACCCAGAGGTTGGGGTTACCGATGAAGCGTTTGAAGTCTGAGATGTTATGCTTGGGGAAGAAAGGCGGGCGACCTCCTGGAGAGCCTGTTTAGAGTTTGGAACGGAGTGTTTTAGATTAGGCTTCCAATCTGTCTAACTAAGGCCAAATTTGGTGTTCCATTGTTGTGTAAACAGTGACCTTTGCCCTGGTGACACATCCAGCTCTTTGTCTTTCATCAGCACAAGCACAACTGCAAATGCGTCCGATTGTTTTTTTGTCCCATGGTGAGACTTGCAAAAAACTACGCGAGTACAGCAACAAAGTATTCTTTACTTCCTGAAGCCGGCCAGCATATGTGTGTGTGGAGCCGCCGTGGAATCAACATTCCCTTCCCGAGATTCCCTGGTGATTAGGTTACCGCGTCTGATCTTGGCCTAATGTGGCGGTTCCGATCCAGACCCGTCCAAGTTGTGTTGTTTGACGTTCTGATAAAATATTTCCGGCTGTTAATCAGACACAAATCATGCAGCAAAAGGATCTCTTCCGTATGTTGTTTGGACACAATAATCACTTTTTGTTTCAGCAAAGACTATTTACAGTTTTGCATAATAAATGTCATGATCAAATGCTTTTTTTCTTTTTATTCAACCAAATGAAATTAATGCAAAATCTGTTTTTGATATTAGTGCAACATTTTTACAACATTCATTCCCGGCCGGGTGTTTTAAAAATATCTGTGATATGCTTTCATGAAAATAATGGATAAGAATTATGCCACATGTTTACATCATTTGACAATATAGTGCCTGAGGGCTCAGGTAACAACCAATCCCGGTTTACATGTTTCCTGTGTTTGGTCATGGGATGTTCGCAGGCCAAGCCCTTAGGCACTGACTGTGATATCATTTCGAGTCAAACCCAAAATCCAAAAATAAAATTCAGTGATGCAATCAGCGAATGACAACTCAAAAGCTAAATGCGTAATTAATCCATCAATCGAAAGTCGGTTATTATGTTTTACTTTTGCATGTTATTTCATACTGCAAAACGTATTGCAAAAAATTGTGCCACTGAAACTTAAAAGTTTTTATGATGGCCCAGGACTGATGATATTTCCATTATTTCTAATGGCGGGGGGGAATTTGCCTCCTCTGAGAGTGGACACGTTAAAAAAAAAAAAAGAAAAAAAAAGACCTCCTTAATCCCATTTATGATTTAAGCCAGAGATGAAATGTTGAACAAATACCTGGGACACAGCGTAGGGAGCCAAAGAAGAAGAAAAAACCGAGACAGTGAAGCTTTTCTCTCTAATTATGCTATTCCAGGAGCCATAATGATCCCTCTCTGCCTTTTTTACTCTCACTAAATAAAAAGCCTCCAATGCAGAGCTGCTGTGCCAAGCCACGACTGTCCTCTCCACATCCTCTCATCTTCCCACCCAAAACGTCCTCTTGCCAAGGAGTGTGCATACATTCACCCCCCCCCCCCCCCCAAAAAAAAAAAAAAGTTGCCCTTGCCCTTGTTTGGACTTGATATCAAGGAGAAGAATTCAAAACAAATGTGTTGCAGACAGATGTTTTCTTTTGGGGCTTTCTTTATGCCTGCGCTGTAGCGGAGGTGGCGACAGCTAAATGTGAGGTTACATAAGACATGGCGGAACTTTGGTCAACGTGCCCGAATGTGCGGTAATGTACTTTAATTCCCCTAATTACCTTACAAGGAGATTACGTTTTGGCCATGTTTTTTTCGGGATTTGCTTTACGAAACAAGCGAAACTTCAATGAAAGAAAGAAAATGTTATATTCGCTTGTTAATCTGCTTAAAGTTGCAAAATTAGGAATTATATTTAGGAAAGATGGCAGACTTGGCTATTTGTTTAAAATCTGGGATTACTGCCCCCTACTGGATGGATGAATGGGCAAATGAGATCAGAGTTAAAGAGAAAAGTTACTTAGTTAGACTTTAAAATACACAAGGCTAATTGTGTATTAATTATGTAATCAAATAATGAAGTGATTTTACTTTAATAATTTTATTGTTTGTATTAACAGTCCACCGATGGAAACCCAAACCACTGAGTTTGACACCTCTAGTAGCATATTTCCTAGTTTTACACCTCGTTGGCGTGTTTACCAAGGTGAACTCATTATTTCCTGAGCAAGGCCTCAGGGGTCAGGGGTCGTGTTTGCTGTGAAGCTTACACATTAGGCCCCGGTGAGTTTTTGCAGTCGGCGAGGGTCACAAAGGACGATTGCTTTCCAAACTGAAAATTCTGGGGATGTTTGAATCGGGGCATGTTGTTAATAATAAAAAAATAATAATAATAATAATAAAAAATATATATATAATAATTTGGGGGATGTTTGAATCGGGGCGTGTAATAAAAAAAATAAAAATAAATAAATATGTGTTTGAGACCCACACACAAAAGCTGATCCATACGCAGGGCGAAAAGAATGAATGTAAAGAAAAACATACGGGCTGGATGCGAGTGCGGTTGGAGCGGGAAGGGACGGGGTTAAAAATAGCATGCGGGTGACGCGGGTATCTCATAATGGCGTCCGGGCTAGACTGGAGGCCCGATCTGCCTCATTACATGCCTTGACATCACCACAAGGGACAAAAAATGAGGCACTTGTGGCTTTTTTTTTTTTTTTCCAGTTTACAGAGAAAAGAAGAGCTGCACGACTACCAACTCAAGTGACACACTAAAAGCGCTGGATTGAAAACCAACAATCTTCGCGCCTCCACCGATTTATCCTCAAGTGCTGTTTGACCTTTTGGACCGAGCCGCCGGCGCGAACGGGAGCGGCTTACATAAGCCCACAGCTGTTATTCCTCTCGAGTTGATCATGGATGTGCTGACCTGTGCGAGGTAGTAGCAAACGGCGTGCGATGAGACGTGCGTGCGAGGCGGGGGAGTTGTTTGCGCGTCAGACAGCGTCACCCTGTCATTAGCACCCCGGCGTGTTGATTACGGGTGCTGCGTGCAACGCCTGTGGAGCTGCACCTGGCTAGCAGCTCACACCTGCCCTCAGCCCCGGAAGCCGCCCAGCCGCTTGCTCTTCATTTATATCGATTTGAAGACACGCTACTGCAGACTATTCCTGGAGACTGTACTGTATTGTTAAATAAGATAAACTAAGATAGGATAAACTAAGATATGATAAGATGAGATAAGCTGGTTAAGATATGTCACTTCTAGGCGATGTGGCACTTAGCATTGACAGCTTGACAAATTAATAGGTGCACATGTCTCTCCTTCTTCCTGTCATTTCAAAATAAGAGCTCGTCACAGTTGCTACCACCTGAAAGTCACTTGTTCATTTTAGTTTTGCATGCAGGAAGCTGCTAAAATTTGCACGACAGGCCTCAATTGACACGTTCCCCGAAAAAAATACTTTGGCACCAATCGTCTCTTATGTAACGGCATGGAGACAAACATCTCACACCTCATCCTTAACGAAAGCCTCACCTGTCAAAACACGTCAGCGAGGCTCCCTTGCCTTGCGTAACGGACAATAAGCATCGCCGATTTTATAATCCGCGGCCTGGAGAGTGACACCTGAGGCTAAACACGAGCTAATGATGACAGCTTGACAAATGACGCAACCCGCTACCTTGATATTTGCTTCCCGAGTCGCTTTCAGGTGTTTTTTTGCGTGCAGTTGAATGAAATGATAAAATCTCTAATCCATTTATTTTAAAGGGTGTTTCGAGAACATCCATCCCTGCAGAGTTGCGTCCACATGGGTTGTGATTGCCGTGGTCGCCGGGGACACAGCGTGAATGCAACATCAGCAGTCGACTTCCCGCTGCAAAACAAAGGCGGCTGGCAAAATGAGAAGATTTACTCGTCTCATCACAAGTGACTCACTATGGCGACCCCTGACGGGACATGCCTAAAGTCACAACAAGTGCGCTCTTCCAAAAAGTCCGATTATTCCAGTAACCTAAAACAATAGCATGTGGACAAAAAGGTCAACATGTCATCAAAAACATTTTGTGCCCACGTTTGTGTAGACATGCCCTAAATCTGCTGATGAAACAACTCTATAAAGAAGCTTTACGACACACAGCCCGTCCTCCCGTTCTTTCGCTCCTCGCCTGACTGTTCATTCCAGTAATGAACTTGCGGTGATTTATATCCTCCTCTGCACAGACAAAGGTGGCACACAGCCCGAGAGGTGAAAGGCTACTCCTTGCTCGCACACATCCAACCACACACACTTGCCACATTAGCAAAGCTCTGCTCCGTATATCATCATTGCACCACCTCTTAAGTAGGTCAATAAAAAGTTTGGATGTGGATTCTCTTAAGCCAAATAGAGGACAAGACTCCAAGGTGGCTTCATATTTTTAGGCAAGAATATGATTTATGATGAAACCGGACATGCACGGAGAAAGTTATGTGTGAGTTAACATTTGCAATGGTTGCCTTGTCTCAAGACAATTTTAGGAATTAGATACCAATGAGCCATGGAAAGAATTTTGTAGGATATTGTAAATAAAAAACAAAGAATGCTGTACATATTCTACAGTTTTTTCCCCCATACAAAAATTAATTGTAATGGCACATCCACTACAGTAGGTGGCAGTGGTGCTCTCATAGAGTGCGCAGCGAGTATAAATAATGTCAAAACGTTTATGACAAGCCGTCAAACTGGCCATCCATCACGCCGTTAAGGACGTGGATGTGTTACGATGGAGGGATTTCCTCATGACTGCTGTGTTTATTCTTCTTCTGATTTAAGGAGGTGTTTTTGGAAGGTATGCGGTGGGGGGGGGGGGGCTTCGGAACTATATGAGCCAAACAAAGCTAGCGTTGCTTCCCTTCACAATAAAGTCAGTGTGAAACGCATATAAAGTTACCGTAAGGTCACAATGAATGCGGGGCGATGAATGTCCGACCCGGCCAGGCGGGTCAAACCCGGCGAAACTAGAGCTGCTAACTTGAGTCGTTAAGATTTGCACTATTGGAGACTCTTGGGACTGTTACATAGTGAAGGAATACATTGGTACAA
Source organism: Syngnathus typhle (assembly GCF_033458585.1). Classification (NCBI taxonomy): domain Eukaryota; kingdom Metazoa; phylum Chordata; class Actinopteri; order Syngnathiformes; family Syngnathidae; genus Syngnathus; species Syngnathus typhle. The sequence goes on from NC_083744.1 coordinate 14,807,207, forward strand.
AACTTTTTTTTATGAGGTTTTAAAAAAAGAATTCTCAGTTGCATAAAAAGACCGCTGAAAATGCAACGCTCATCCATCATGTCATTAATGGCGACCAAAGAGCTGAAAGCGTTCAATCACAAATTGGGCCAACATGTGCGGACTTTGCCGATGTGTCAGAAAACGTTCCGGGAACTCCAAAAATGAATCCCACAGCTGGAATGAGGGACTTGACTCGCCAGAAAAAATGAAGAACTCATTATTATTTAATTATATTTAATCATTATTTAATTAATATTATTATTTATTATTTAATAAAATTTATTTTATTTAGACTTGTGTCACCGCATAGAACAAATTATTATGAGGAATATTTTTAACTTCCTCTTTAAAATTTATTGCGCTTCAAAGTTAAATAAACATAGCAACAAAATGTTTAGCAACATGTTTAAATGATTAAATGCAATTTTGAAAATTAAAAATATTTGTACTGGATTGAAAAAAAAAAAGCTTTCTTGTACCACTAGAGGGGGCCCAAGAAACCACACTTTGCAAATCACTGTGGATGGATTAACGCGTAAGCAGGACTTTAGGTGGAGGTGCACAAAGGTGTTGTTTTCAAAACTCATCTCGTTTTCCATCTGGGCCTCATTGAGCATCCCGAATCTCATCTGAGCTATGTAACACCGTTAAGAATCATTTCTTTAAATGAGGTGCTCATTCAGGGGGTCACATATCACATAATCACTGCAAGGTCAAGCTTTGGAATTGCCATTGGAAGGGGAGGGGGGCGAATTCCCCCTCACAGCCCGTTATGGAGGTGACTCCAAGGTTGAGCTTTATGGACCGAGCATGCAATGTTCCACTGAGGAGGTGTTCTGATATGAGTTCTCTCTCGGAGGTAGCGGGTTTATTGTTCCAGTGAAAGAGGAGACGATTGATGCCTATAGGTAGCAGGGCCGGGTGTCTGGAATGTATTACAAGTCCGTCTCCCACTCATGAAAGGAGAAGAAAAGAAAAATCACAACACGGCGCTCTCCATGTGGTCTTGACGCGCGGCGTTGTGTTACGGTGGGATCAAGCCATCGCACGCTATCTGGCTTGACCGTGGGACAGAAATCACGTGGCCTCCTTTTTATTCCATTAACTGGAGTCAGAATACTTCGAAAATCAAGATATTAGAGTGACGCGGTATTTTATGTGCATACTAATGTGTCGCTCAAGTCAAGTCGAAATACTATGGATGGAAAGTACAGGCGCACCTTAGTACTTAGTGGGAGGGGCTTATTCCTCCTGACCGCGATGATGCAATTTGTGCCTAATTTTAAGTGTGCAGGAGATCGAGCTGTGCTTACAAAAAAGCCAATGTGTTTACCCCCCTGCAGTATCGACCTTATAAAAGATCCACTTTCAAGCTGTAAACTTTTGATTGAATCTCAAATAACACAGCTAAAGTTCCGAAAATAATTCCAGAATGATCTGTGGTTGCCTCATTTCGGGAAGAACCTTTTTTTTTTTTTGTCTTTCTCTCTTAAAGGCTCGAAGATGTAATTACGTTACCGTACAGAATGTCTTGTAATGAAACGTTAGCGCGAGACAGCTAGCGGCTAACACAGCAACAAAGAGGTCTGGAGGCGACAGGGGGAAACTGATCTTTTCTGCTCGTGTCAACATTTTTGAGATGCCAGAAACAACAAGAACACAAAACGTCTTTTGTTCCTCGGAGCATGCATAGGTGCGAGGAGCAGCTGCGTGCCAGCTGTGCACATGTGTGTGATAAGCAAAGAGGATGTTTTGGAGAGCTACCTGGCCGTGGGCGCTCTCTCCATCTCTGCTGGCATTTGCGGAATCTCTTTGTACGTCGGCGTTTCATTTCAGGACATTAAAGTCTCTCCCTATTTCACATTTTACGGCGGGCGGGCTTTCCGACGTTATCCCGAGCTAAAGCTACAAAGGCCCTCGGCTTAAAGTGCTCATCATGTTACCTTTGTTTCTTTTCAGAATTGGCCGCTTGCGCAAGCTAACTCATCCGGGCTTAAAGGTGGCGTACTCAAAGCAAAATATTGTCGCTCATAAACACGTACTCCAACGCCGGCGCCCCGTCTAGCTCACGTAGCGGATCATTCTAATCCAAACAGCGCTCTCGGTGGCTCAATCAGCGTTGAGGGCGAATCTATTCTCGCCAAAAAAGCCCAAGGCCCGACGTGATCCAAAGGCTACCGAGGCCCCGGGTTTGATTTATTATTGTGGGAGTGATTGAGCCTAAACATACACATGCAAACACAGACGCACAAAATAACCACAGTCTCGAATGCAGCTGCACACATGGCATGTCAGAGGAGGTCTCAAATGAATTGGTCAATTGTTGGTAATCATGAGATCTATATTTCCCCCTTACCACCGCCTCCTTCCTCCACTCCCCACCACCACACGCTCACAATCTGGCTTACATTATGACCATCCGGGGGGAAAGAAAGAGCCCCGAATTTTTTAGACGGACATACCTGGAAGACTGTCAAAAATACAGAACTGCAGACGACCGTCGAAGCAAAAGAGGGAATGGCATCAATAGTGCCACGGGAAACTGCAAAATAAAAAAAACATATTGCATTGAACGCACCACGAGACATGCATCAAAAATCTTCTTAATGGCGAGAGTGCAAACAAGGCCGGCTAACGTTACAACAACAGGAAATGTTCGATTAGAGTCATTTAGCATCAAGTGTTGCTAAAATACACTGCCAACATTGATCTTATGTAACACAGGTTCTAATTCTTCCATTAAATTTTGAATAATTTATCTTGGAAGATTTCAAGTCAGAAATTAAATTTACTGTTTGCTGCTTGACGTTAGTACAGTAAGAAATGTAAACATGCTGGTTGTTTATATTATAATAATGTGCATTGTTGAATGGAAAGTTTTTGTTCTATAAATATTTGTAAATGTTTAGTTGATTTGATTGACTGGTTATTTTTATGTCCTTTTGGATAACATGACTTTGGTGAATATGATCCAAGTTCAACTGTAACGGTGGACGACTCGAAGGGTTGTAAATCAAACATACCCCTTGGGGGTCCCATTGATGCTGGGGCTGCCACCGTTCCCTCCCACTTTGGTTTTACCGGGGTCTCGTTTTCAGGCCATCGCACAGAAGCCCCCGACTGACGTCTTTTGTAAAGACCTTTTTGAAAATGTTTGCTTAAAGGCGATCCAGATGTCATAAAACGTCTCGAGTGTCATCACGAGCGCTACGATATTACTCTGACGCTTCTGATCTGTTATTAAATGTGGAGGCTCGCTTTCAGCCAACAGTGTGTGACAGCTGGGAAGGAGAACAAGGGAAAAAGAGCTTCGTGCACAACCAAATTTTGCTTTATAACTTTAGGAATAAAATGATGTTATAGTCGCACGATGAATAAAAAGTATTGAAAGCAGCCTTTCTCTAATTTTGTGGCCTTGAAGACCTTGAGTGATTTGGCGCACTTCCCTTCCCACTGCACGCACTCGAGAGTAAAGTCAAAGCAAAGCAAATTAGCATCCCATTTGAATGTTTTCTCTTGGAACACTTGATTTAAGTGTTTCCAAGCAGCGGCACTTATTGTAGTAATATATAGAAACTATTCCTGAAAAGACCTATTTTACCTATTTTAATGGTGACTATTATCAGAGAGCTATTTATCGAAAGTGACACCATTGTATAAGTGATTTATTCATTGCTATCGCCAAATATGCCCCAAAAATGTAGCAACGTGAAAAATGTCGCAGAAGCTTGCCAAATTAAGCTAGCCAAATGCTGGAACCGAATGGAAACAGCTGTGTAAAATGCGAAAAATGCGTCTTCCAGCACCTGTAAAGCTTGTTTGTTTAATAAAAAAAAAAAAAGAAAAAAAAGTCAAGAACACGCAGTTTTTGTGAGGCTTATGTGCGCACCTGGCGCAGTCAAGTTCTCTGAGTCGTAGCCAGACGTTAGCACAAACTGCAGCTTTGTGTCGGATTTGCTGGCACTGATGTGACTGACATACAAGCCCACATTTTTGTTTATATATTCTTTCCATTCAGTAGACGTAGTCAGTTGAGTCTCTTATGGTAAACATACATTGTATTATGTAGAACATATAAGCTAATATTCTGTTAGCTTAAAATGCTAACTACGGTGAAGCCTACTAGCAAGAAAGGTGTTTAAAATATTACTATAATTGTTAATATTTGGACAAATGTAATGTGATTATGTAGAACATACGTATATGCTAATGATATTCTGTTAGCGCAAAATGCTAACTAAAGTGAGGCCTACTAGCAAGAAAGGTATTTAAAATGCTACAATAATTGTTCATATTTGGACAAAGGTATGGCACAAAAATGTTAATACACCTGAGTTTTAAGTAGTAGAGAAAAAAAACAAGATATTTGTTTCAATGTAAGGCGGTAGTCACTGTGGACTCACTCGTAACACCTGATAAATATCATAGCGCACATTTGTTTTGGCTTCATCATAATGTCGTGTGAAGAAATGGGTCACTGTTTCCACGTATTACATGCAGTCAGCACTCAGTTTGCAATTTTGAAAGACCATTTTTAGTTTCTTATCTGCTATGGATCTGTCGCGGCTTTGTATGGCCAGCGGCCGGTCCCGGATATCAACCCCTCGGCTGAGCGTTTGCGTCAAAACCGGTACCGTTCGACCAAAACATTCGACACACTTGGAAACTTTCATCTCATTGGATCAGTGGTGCTGCCCACAAGAGTAATACCCTCCACTTTTTAGGGCAAACTTGTCTATTTTCGAGTCCGAATTGGAGCTTAACCTACTTTGTGTTGGCTTGACTGCAAAATGGGGCAAAGTCCGCCTAATCTTTTCCAAACTTTTTGGCCGTCAGCACCTCTCCAATCGGGCTAAACCTTCTCTGTCCCAGTTTCTCGCCGCCTAGGTATCAGTCGAGCCGGTCTTTCGCCACCCGACCCGACCCTTCCCCATCGCCACCACCTTCTATCGGGCTTTATTGCCTGGCTCGGAATGTCTGCTATGTCCACAACCGCACCTATTCTTCTCCATCCACAATACAAAGGCACGCCTGGACTCGCGTAGATGGTTTTCCACGGTAAAGTGAGATCTTCTAGACACGGCCAGGTAGGGATTTAATGAACATCTGTCACCTGTCATCTTCCAGCGTCTTGGCAAAAGCAGGTGGCGCCTGGAAGCGATGTTCCCCTCGCTTCTTTTGTGCTCAAGGAATCATGTTGCCGCTGCGAAACATTCACGCAGCGCCAGTCTTGATGAAAAGACACATTCCTTCATTCCTCGCTTCACCTTTTTCTGCTGAGGAAGCGTGGAAGCGAGGCGCCTGCGGGGCACAAGTGGATCCGGCCTGCTGGATGCTGGGAAAGTGCGTAAGGAGGCTCGTAAATCCCGGGGAACAAAAAAAACCTGCCGTGAATGCATACCTTAGATTCAGAAAGCCAGACGTGCACGTGCGTCTCCTGGCGGAAATGATGGACGATGTGCATGACATTATCCTACAGCCTGTCTCCTCCTCAGTGTCGAATCTCGAGGTGGAGATTCGCTTACATTTGAGTCGTCTCCGGGGAACTATAAAACAAAGTAGGGGGGGTATCCGACATGTGCTGTGGCGTTTACCGTCCATACAAAACAAAGGTTTTTCAAATGGAGACCCTCTTCCTCGACCAGGATGGAATCGGGGATTTTCAATCTGGAGGATCTACTATGGATTGACTATCAATCGTTTCCCACGTGACCTTTCAGCGAGAATTTACGGGGACATGGATGAGATATATCAAAAAGTTCCAAAGCACACGACGGATAGCACTTTTGTATCACAGACAAAAGGTACCGAGTTGGATCTTCTGGCTTCCACCTGCATTCCAAAAACGATTTAGTCATGTTCCGTACTCCCAAATGCTTTGCGTTTACTTATACGAACAATGATCTGTTCCTGTTTTGGGGTCAGACTTGAAACTCATTCCAGGCTATAAGAAGAGACATTGGAGTGTCTCTTCATCTCTTCTTCAGCACGTTTGCCCTCGCTGCACCCTGGAGCGACTCTACTCGTTGCTGGCAAAGCTCTTTGGAAAGCCAAAGCTATCATTAGCTAGCGCGGCACGGGCACAGTGTTAGACGGTGGTTCGATCTGCCGATTGCCAAAAACATCAAGACCGGGACAAAATGTCCAATCCACGTTTCTTGTTGCGTACGTGGGAAAATGTATCGATATTATCGTTCCGGAACGCCTGACTGGCTCGCTTGGGTCGTCCAATTTTTCCCTTGGAACGCCCGCCGCACCTCGTAGCGGCGGCCGCTCGACGTGTTTGACGGCGTTGCGGGCGACATGGCGAATACGGACCAACGCACTCGTGACGCAGGCTGGCCAGAGTAGCGACCGATGCGGAATTACAGAGTAGGGCTGAAAGCTCGCTCGCTACTGCTGCAGCTCAAACCACCTCATTAGATGGCGGTGACGGCATGGAGCGGCTCTTCCAAGCCCTCCTCGCATGTCCGCAGAGGAAGTGGAGTGCAGATGCTGCCATCTCCGTTCATTCATGGCGGTGGGCAATACATATTAGGTTTTCAATCTAGCATTGGGTTTTTTTTTTTTCATTCGAACCGCAAACCTCACAACTCGGAGGCAGATTCCCTTACCACCTATTTTTCAACTTTGGCTTTTCATTACGCTTTGAAGGGTATTGCCCAAAGCGTTTTTTTCGATATTTTTGATAAGGTGTCGCTCCCGAAACGGATCATAACAAAGTCATAACTCTTTTGCCAATTTGTTTTTCCTTTCCTTAGCTGATGGGAATGTCGTGTTTGACCTGCCTCGATAATTACCCTGGAATTTTTTGGGGAGGGGAAAAAAAAAACTGGAACACAGCTAAGTAAACAGGGAAGGTCATTATTTCCCAGCAATGGCGACCAAAGAAATGGTGAATTATTAGAGGGTATCATATTTGAAAAATGGCCCATGGCGTGTGAGCTTAATTTAGCCAACTGCGGAGAACTGCGGACGAGATTGACGTCGAATGTTGTCCTAGTCTTGGGAAACGTGTTTTGTTCATACCAGACTTGTAAAATATTATGTTTTGATTTTCTCTATGTCAGGCCAAGACTGCAAATAATGGTTCTCAAAATCAAAAGGTCAGATCGATACATTTTTAAACTGGTGTTCAATTTGCAAATTAAGCTTTAGAATGGCTTTTGGTTTTCAAATTAGGGTCAGAAGATCCAAATTTCAAGCCACCGTTACGAGGGGCAATGTGCTTCCAAGTAACTATCCATGTGTTTTTGACTACCCCTTAAAAATCCAACCCACTCGTTTTGGTTTCCGGTGTCTGTATGATTTTTTTTTTTTTTGGGTGGAACGCTTAAACTCGGAGGTGTAAAGTATCTCACTGGTGTGTTAGCATCCATCCAGCGCTTGGCGTACGTGGGTGGCTTCAAGTCACGCGGTGGCGTCCGGGTCATTTCGGGGTGAGGACAGAAGACAGAGGTGTTGAGAAGCATCCCGTCGCCACAGGCCCGAGAGGAGACGCCCTGTCTGCAGAAACAGCTGGCCAGGAAGTCTGGCACAAATATTTTTTGGGGAGAACGGGTGAAAGAGATATGATAGGAGACAAGTTGAGGAGATAGATGCAGCAAAAGCAAGTTGACAGCAAGGAAGTCAAAGACAGCCAGGAGCCTTAACAAGGGGGCCCCAGTCAGGGGGGGGGGGGAGCTCATAAATCATCAGGACTTAGTTATTCAGGTAGGTTCTTTCTGACAACAGAAGAACGTGATGGACACACGGAAGCACTTCAACATTTTTATGGTTTCCTGAAACATGACTGACATAAGACCTGTGAGCGAGTAAAGTCCACAATCGTTTGATTTATGAAAATATTTTTCTCCGTAGAAAATAATAAGGCGGTTTGGTGTGTTAGTGGTTAGCATGCCTGCGTCGCAGTTCTAATTTTGGGATTCAAACCACGGTTCTGGCCTGAAATATCGAGTGTCTATAACAGGGGTGGGCAAACTTTTTGACTCGCGGGCCGAACTGGGTTCTAAATTTGGACCGGAGGGCCGGACAAGGAGCAGATGGACGTAGGCGTTGTGTGAAGTCATATAAGCGACCTGTAAAGGTCATTGCATAAAAGATCTTGGCCTTTAGTAGGTAGTAAAGCATGGATATTCCAAACAATTTTTTTGAAAACAAATGCATTTATTAACAGCATTAAAAAAATAATAATTCACTAAAAAACTGCTATCAGTGATTCTCATAAAATACGACACTGTTATTATGAATAACAATCTCCATCACTTCAGTGCCTGCAGGTCAGATTAATGAAAGATGTTTATCTTATGAGATCACATCAAACGGCAAACATTCTGACCAAATATATCATCTTGAAGAATCGGTGAAAGCATACATCCAAATAAAGTAATCAAAACAGCAACACGGTGAGGGGTATCTGAACATCAGAGCAGAGTTTTAACTCGCAAACACCTGGTAACAGAGGTGAGGAAACGGGAAACACCTCCTTAAAGTAAGCCTTAAGAACTTTACAGGTTAAGATTAGTCGCAAATAGGTGGTGCATCAATGTCCTTGAGCATCCTGCATTGTTTGAAAATGAGAATGGTCGCTAGTTTCAATCCCTGCTATGTGTACAAATCATATTGAAAATGCATTTTTTTACAATAAACTTGAGAGCCTCCCGTTCATTTTCAGTGGGAACAGTGTTGTTGGTCTCCCTTTTTTGCTAGTGCGTCATAGTCTGGAGTAAAATTTGTTGTGGCAATTCTTAGGCGAGATCCGAGGTGTTGGTCCGTTTACCTTGATCTGTGACGGGTTGATGTTGATGTGGCTGAACTTCACGTCGCGTACGTCGAGCCAAATTGTCCACTCTTTTTTAACATTCGGCACTCACTTCTTTTTTTCGGGCCACTCATTTTAATGGAAGGATTCCAGGGGAAGGTTTGTGGGTGGCTTTAGCGCAAAACTGCATCTGAAAGCTCAGCGCGCGAATTATAAGAATGCTGTCGTCAAAGCCCACGCTCTAAATTCGGGACTGATACGAATAGAGCGAGAGTGCGCCAAGTCCGTACTACGGAGTACGTACACGCACTTGTGAGTGTGCACCGAGCTTTCTGACACGGCTTCCGGTAGTAAATGCGCAGGCGAGCGCTTCGCCATCTACTGGGAAAACGCAGTCATTGCAGGCAAAATGACCAAAAAAAAAAAGTTTAATAATACAATTTGTTCAGGGTTGGCGGGCCGGATTAAACGGTCCCGTGGGCCGGATGTGGCCCGCGGGCCGTAGTTTGCCCACCCCTGGTCTATAACATACAGTGGAGCAGATGAGCTGCCAGTTGTTCTTTTTTTTTTTTTTTTTAAAGGGAAAGGTACCAAGAATTTTGCCGGCGCGGGTATATTAAAAACAAACGTGTTTCGACAGATGAAATGACTTGATCGTCCTCCAAAAGTCCAAACTTGGCAACCGGTTTGCATTCTCCATCTATCTTCTGTTTGCATCTTCATTCCGACTGATTACACGATTCTTTATAACACAATCAAGCTATTGAGATCCAAGCTGCTGGCTGCACCAAGCGTTTAACGCCTCCACTGACCTCCTGCGAGCGTCTGCTCGCAAGCTGCCGTCTTCGGGTTGGAAGGGTCTGCTGAGTGCACTTTTTGAGAGTGAAACCGAAGCGAGCGGCCTCCTCGTGGCGGCTATCCCGAAGAGCTGGCCTAGTGGGCAAACTGACAAGATGGGGAGGAGAGGGGTGGAGGGAGACCAGAGAGGGAAATGATGAAAACAGACATGGGGGTCTATCACTTTACAGACACACACACACATTTTTCTATGGATCCTTGTGTCATAAAAAAACCCAAAAACATACAACCACACAAAGCAAACGCTCATGCAGGAGGACGATCAGTAGCACGTATATGTATAACATGTACTTTGATTTTTTCTATTATTATGATTATATTATATTATATTATATTATATTATATTATATTATATTATATTATATTATATTATATTATATTATATTATATTATATTATATTATATTATATTATATTATATTATATTATATTATATTACATTATATTGTGTGATATTATATTATATTGTGTGATATTATATTATATCGTGTGATATTATATTATATTATATTATTGCTACTTTAAATGTTTTCCTGTGGAGCTCGATCAAGCATTTACAATGACCTTGTTATTCTCCACCAATATTTCAAATGTACTTCATGGACACGCACTGCAGCTCATAAGTGTTTGCAGCTATTTAGAAGCAAACAAAAAATGCGCACATTACACATGTTCCTATGCAAGCATCCAACAAGAAGCCCTGAAACAACCTTCACTTCAGATGGCTTGCAGAGATTGGTCACCAGCCACGCAGTAAAGGCATCCTTTGTCACGAGCACATCTGGATTGAACACACCCAGTTCTGGAGGAGATTAAGTCAATCATGAAGTTGAAAAGTTTTATTTTTATTTTGTTTTCGAGCTTCATAAAGGGCATGGTTAGGTCACCCACCACACGCAGACTCAGAGAAACTTGTTTTATTTAGCTTCCATAAAAAGCTTTGTTTGTAAAATTCCGCATCCAAATTGTATGATTTTTTTGGTGGGCCGAATCTTCAAGGTCCTCCTAGCAAAGTCATTGACTGTAATCCACTTTTCCAATGAAGCTAAACAAGCCGGGACGGCGAGACGAGCTCAAAGCAACGTGACTCACCGTTGACAGTTGGTGCTCATTTGCCATCTCGGCCGCGCCGTTCGCGTGTTGAGATCGAAACTAAAGCAAATGTTGACGGCTCCCTTTTGTCTGCGAAAGAGGTCTCATCTAGACGAGGCTCACGTTACATTTGGCGGGATAAAACGGGTGTTTTGTGAGTAGAACCAGGCCCAATTTGAAACAGACCCGCTTCTCCTTTTGAGTCTGGGCCACTTACCATAATTGAGTTGGGACTTTTTCTTTGTAGCCGTACCTCTCGCTTTCTGCCCGCACTTTCGATTTAAACTCGCCACTAACTTGCTCACTAATATGTGGAAAAATGTGCAAAGACATTTGAACATGAGCAAGAACAAACATGAGGGCCAGCTGACCTTGAGAGGTGCACCCAATTTCCAACTAGGCCAGTTATTATCAGCCTGGTGTTCTCATTCCTCCACCCAGGGCTTGTGACCTGCAAAAAATAGCTCAGTGTTCATCCTAAATGTTTTATCAACCCAGCATGCTATGCTTTAAGTAACAAATATAAAAGAAGTAAACCACTAATGATGTGAATTTGTTAAGTAAAACACTGTATGCACAGAACAAGCTAGGCGAGCGGTGGCAAGCTAACAGCTAACCGTTCGCTGCTAACGTTAGCCATTGTTGTCTAAACATAACTTCTGCTTACAGATCAAATAAAGCGATTTTTCCGTCTATCACTGTTATCTGCACATAAGTGGTACTCAACCAGCGTTTCTCCTGTGATAAACATCATAGATGGCACAAAGACGGTCATGCTAAGGCTTATCTCTCCCTTCACAGGTGTCTTGGTTTCTCGCTATTCTCGTCTGTCAACGACACAGAGATCCATTTTTGACGATAGGAACGGGTGCGGCGTCCGAGCGGGAATTTTGGGAAGGCCGTGACCTGCCTGCATGCATCCGTGTTCCATAGCGTGATGGATGCTAGCCGTCAACCGAGTCAGTCGTCTTATTGATGGACAGATAGTCAGAAAGGAAAGAAAACTGAAAAGAAAACTGCTATACATTCATCAGGTGAATCACCGGCGAGCCCAGGAGACGAGCCACCCTTACGCGATGACGACGACACGAACTTTATAATGACAGTGATCTGGCACCGGCGTAATTCTTCAGCCTCACACTCAACGCTGGCAAATATACGCCACCCCAGGAATAATAACACATCGGCATTCCTGCTCTGCTCCTGGGCCAGATGAAAGGAGTACTTGAGGTCGATTACTGCAGGCCTGAGTGTGCATTCATCAGCCTGCACCTTAAAGAGCCAGAAGGGTCCCTCCCACCCGGGTCCCTCCCACCCTTAGCTAATGGAAACATTTAAGATTACCGTACAATTTCATTGAAAATGCAGTAGGAAACTTTTCAAAAGTGCTTGTCCTCATTAGAGTCGAGGCGAAGCTGGAGCCTGGCTGACTTTGAAAAAAAATTATAGCGTACCTTTAAAATGGTCATGCATGCAATTAGTTAGCACATTTAGGGAGTAATTGGAAGGTTGGTAGTTCACACCTGGGATGACATCATCATGTGAGTTTCGCAAATTTCCCCACTGTGGCGTTTAGGAAAAACAGGAAAAATCGCCAAAAAAAAATCTGCTTTTTTTTGTCGTTCTCTTTGTATTATTCTGTTCCACCCTTAAGAATGTTGGGTAAAAACAACTGCTGTATTTCCACGGCATCATTTTTGTTTGGACCAATAAAACCAAAACACCCTTTTTGAAGCACTCGAATCATTAACCCAAAAGGATTTTCTAACTGTACATTGCTTAACACAAACTGCCCCTATCTGTCTATCACCAGCAGCTCCTGAAATGAAATGCTGCATTCAAGTACCCTGGAGGGGGGAAAGTCATTAGATGGGAGGTGGTGGTGCTGGTGTGGGGGTTGCTTGCTCCAGGTTATTCGTGTCCTTAACTATTTCCAATCTGGCTCCAAAATTATGTTTACACAGGGGCCAGAGGGGGAAAATAGCATACAAGTGCAATGACAAGAGCCTCTGTCATCTGGCAGCGAGCACTTCGTGTTAACATGACGGCGACATGTTACAGTGTGCAAGAACACGAGAGGTCACCCGAACGCATCGCGGTGTGCGCACCTCGTTCCGCTTCATCACCTCTCGACAAAAAAGGAAAAAAAAAAAACCCCACAAACCTCCGGTCCGCCTCCTTGGCCCGCGATGATGCGATGCGAGGGGATGAGTGCGTGCAAAGGCTTCATTCATCACTGTCACTCGCCGTGTGTTGTTGGGCCAATCCAGCACACCGCCCAACCTTAAAAAGCACGTATAGACTCCTGTAAATAAAAGGAGAGGGGGGTCCACTTAGCCATGGCTCAATAAAAAGGGCCAATGCACTTAGTGAGGCATTAATTACCCCCCACTTGAAGTGAAGCAAAACCAGAGTTAACTCAGGATAATGGATTCTGTCAGCACACGCACACAAGTGGCTTTTATATACTGTACATGTCTGACGATTAGCCACCGAATTTTGTGTTACACAGTAGGTACCGTATTTTCTGGACTATAAGGCGCACCTTCAATGATTGGCCCATTTTAAAACTGTCTCCTTATATAAGGCGCACCGGACCATAAGGCGCACCATTAATGCATCATGTCAGATTTTTAATCCAAATCAAATCATTCTCCATTTTATCTTTTTTATTTCAACTTCAGACGCAGCACATTACTTTATAATCACAAAATAATGATCCATAGTCTTGTTGATTCATGATTCATAGTCTTCAACGGGCCACTTATGATTGATTTTATGACACAATGCTTCGGGCCAGTTTCAATTTAGGAATTTGGTCCATATATAAGGCGCACCGGACTATAAGACGTCGGATTTTGAGAGAATGTTAGGTTTTTAGGTGCGCCTTATAGTCCGGAAAATACGGTAATCATTTTTTTTCATCATATCACAGTAAATGGTTACAATAATATCAAAATTAAATTGTATTTATGAGAATAAAGTTGCACTAAAAATGTCTACAGACCATTTACATAAGATGATGTTTAGGCTTCAAGAACAGCCTTATTAGGATGCAAGTGTCTTGGAAATCAATTTAGTTCACAAAGATGACAACCTCAGAGGAGGAGGTAACAAGGCCGCCGTGTCCTTGTCCGGCTTTGCTATTTCATTAAGATGAAAGACTTCATGCCTTGGAAGTTTTGGCCGTTTGTTTGCACCACAAATCAGCAATTAAGCGGCGGCCGCGCTTTGGCGTCAGCGTCCGCTTTGATTGAAATTACAAAATGCCGCAATCTCGTTATTTTTGTCTTGTTGTTGTAAAAGTGCCTCAGCCGTGACATTTTGTAACCAACGTGGCCTAAAGTGACCTTCATGGTGCATTTGCTACCATCCCAACTTTTTGTTTGGGAGGAAAAAATTAGCCTTTTTTAAAATCTGCCATTTCTAAAGGCAATGATGCAGATGTTTTTTTTTTTGGACTGAATGGAACATTCAAATCTATTTGACAATGTTCACCGTAAATTCACACGCAAAATCTCTAATGCAAAATGAGTGATTGATAACTGTGTGACGGTCCAAAGTTCGAGCAAATGTTTTCGTGTCAGGATTTTTTCCAAAAGCCAAACTCAAGATGACACAGAAACACATTTTCTTTATGACCTCATGACCTCAGTATGCTTCTTTTAATTGTTCACTGGCATAGTGTGACTTTATGATGTCGACTCGCATTATCGGGTATTTCGAATGAAGTCAGTTCATTATTTAAGGCAGATGTGTACTGACGCCTCTCATTACTAATTTTCCCGTATGTGTGTGTGTGTATTGTAACGCTCAAAATCCCAAAGAAAGTCAGAAGTGATCCAGCGCGACTCCAGGTCGTCTGTCCGTGCCAGAAGAAATGATGGCGAAGAGGCAGTGATGAATTATTTCTCTGCATGTGATCTCCCAGGAAGCCATTTTTTTTTTCCACACTTCCATATGAATCCATGTGTGTGCGGGTGTGACTCGTCTTTCTGTCTTTCACTGCCAAATTCATCCGTTCATCAAACCTTGCCATCAATCAAACATCCTTAACTGGGTTTGTGCAATGACCCAAGGGAGCGGGGTGAGCTCATCCCCCTTTTTTCCTTTTTGAATGAATTCCGCCTTCTTCGTTTCGCCTGCAAAGCCGACACAAAGGAAAAACAGATGCGAACGCAATTTCACTCGAAGATTTCGGGATGAGCGTTGTCGAGCCGGAGGGGCCGAACTACAATCCGAACGATAAGTCGACTTTTTGCTTATCGGCAATAATCGCAAAGCCTAAAAGACATTTTCCCAATGTGTTTTGACACACACGGGCCACCGTACTTCCTGGTTGTGTCTCACGAGGACGAGTGATTCAGTTTCTGTCATGATTAATATCCCAAAAGTCCCAAACTTTGTCCCGTTCCGATATCATTCATCACGCCGTCAGAAATGACCAATATTGCTGTTTTTGTAAGCATGTCAGAATAAAATAAATGTGTCAAAGATTCTAACTATATCACCTTCACTTCTCTACTACACCAGCGTAAGAAGATGAATGAGATTCCCATCGTAATTATTTTTTCCACCCATGTCAGTCATCAATGACCCGGCCGGCTTCAGCTCTCTTCTGTGATTGGCCGTGCGCCACATGCTGATGTATTTTTCTTTTTCATCTTTTGAAGCCGTCTGGGATCACCTCGCAAGCGGCGGAGTCATCTCCGTAAGCAGCCTTTGATCGCAGAGGGGGTGCGTGCAATCCGTGTCTACCTCCGTCAGTTTTTAACTCCCCCCGCGGCTTCCTCCTTTGCCCTCCAGGTCACGTTCACTTGAGCGTGTGAAATTTTTTACTTACTATTTTTAAAAATATCTAAATATTTTGAAAACTTTCTTTCTTAAAAAAACTATTGATTTTTTCCACAAATTCACGTATTTTTTAATTGAATTAAAAATGCAAATACAAACAGTATACATAAAAAAATAATGTAATTTATTTCTATTTTGTTTTCCTTATATGACTGAAAAATTAATTGGACTAATTGTAAAATAAACGATTGACTTTGCTGATTACAATTGATATCCATGGAAAAATAATGTTGCCCAGCCAATTCGCTTCTACACACGGAAAAAATACTTAAATAAGTTATTTTTTTAATATTCTCTCAACAACAAACAAGCCAGAAAAGTATTTTAACTTACATTGCTTGCCTTTTTTCCCTCCGCCAAGGACGCAAAGACTCTTGAATGTCTCTCATTTAGTCACAAAGCAGCCAGAAAACAATTTAATTCATCTCGGGCATTCTCGCAGAAGACAAACAAAGACGACATTGAGCACGAAGGAAACAGCACCACTACAGATTATGTTGTCTTTTGCGGTCGGCGAGTCTGATTGTATCCCATTTGTGGTTAATGTGCAGTAACTTGACCTTGAAATAACGCTTTTTAAAAAATCATCTTGATGGTACACTGACCTTGTAATAAGGAGCAACTATTTGGTTGCTGTTGTGTTTTTCTTCCCTGTTTTTAATAAAGCAAGATGGCACTTTTAAACTGGTTCTATAAAGGGGAATTATTGTAGGATTTGGATGTCGGCCTTTAAGGGGCGTGGCCTAGCGGGCGACGTCAGGAGCTGAAGACTGGTGGGGCCGATTTTGGTCAATTATTTTGTTATTTGCTGTTTCATGAATGTCCCAATCAATAAATGGCTGAAAGTGCTTTGGCAATTGTGGCTATAAAATTAAATTAATTGAATAAATAAATACATTTATATAATTAATAATTACAAAAATAAATAAATATATTCTTTATAAATATTTTGTAAAATAAATACACAAATAAATAAATACAGTTCTTCAAAAAAGGTCTATAAATAAAATAAAAATAATATTTTCCTAACTTTTAAAATTATAACTGTGTTGAGGCCATGTAGCATGGTTATATAAACTTCGCACTTTTCATGGTTTCAAAAGTGGGGCTATATTTGGACTAACACACCATCATGTTTATTTCTACTCCTTAAATTGTTGATGTGGTAGTTGGTTACACAGTTGGTGTTGGCTAAGCACAACCTCAAAACCATGGCAATAAAGTTGCGCGCCACTGTTACTCCACATATTCTGATGTCTCTATTAGTTACGAGCTACAAAGTTTTAATTGCGTCGTGTTTATAACGTCGGTCGACCTTAATGCTGTCACCACATCTTAGTTTACTTTGGGTATAAAATCAACGTACTGACTCACCATCTATTCTGGTCACAAAACAAAATGTTAGTTGGCGCCATGTATTAGGTAAAAATAGTCTGTAGAAAAAAGTCGACGCATTCCGACTGGGTGACATTTCTTGTTTAAAGAAAATGTTGCTGAGAATCATCAGTGGGAGTAAAAAGACCCCCCCTAACATTCAACAACAACACCCACATTTTATCCTCCTAAAAAGATTATTGCTCATTGGAATTGACCAAAAACATGGATTTCATTTTATGGTTGAAACTTTTGACTGGTAATGCATGCACAATCAAATTGAAGACACGATTAGATATGCACGTGAAGCTATTAGGTCAGGTTTTCATTTCCACAGATGATTGAATTAGTAGCTCGAAAAATAGTAGCTTAGCTTGTTATCTCGCCATCACAAAGCAATCAGTCTTTGCAAAGCTGCCAAGCCAATTACCGGAACTCCTTTTTTTTTTTCTTTTAATTTGTCCCGAAGGGGGGTCAGAAGCATTTGCTCGCTCCTTCACTGACTGACCTCCACCAGGTGCGTGTCTAATACTTAGCGGTGCTATTTCCAGCTATGAAGCGTCTGTTTTATCTGGAATTCTCTCTGTATAAAGCAGCTGGGTAAACAGGAAAGGTCACGTGTCTACATGTGATGCATAACGTATCAAAAAAAAAAAAATCTGACACATTGGACTGTAGGCTGAATGTCAGCTTAGAACTCCTGTGTTTACATCCGGCGGGGAGATCAGTTGCGATAAACGCTTGATAAAAACAATCAATCACTCGGACTTCCTTTCCCATGCATGCAATGTATCTTTAGTGAGTCTCTGCAAATATCTTAACAGGAAATAACTTGTTGAATATTACCTGGGTGAAAGCATCAGAAGTTTCCTGTACTTGAATGTAAAAAGTACATTTCTATTATTAAATGTACTGGCAGTACAACTACCGTATTTTCCGCACTATAAGGCGCACCGGATTATAAGGCGCACCTTCAATGAATGGCCCATTTTAAAACTTTGTCCATATATAAGTCCATATATTTGGCTAGTTAGCTAGCATGTATCAGCCTAGCCATCTCGCTATATTAACCATATGCAAAAACAAACTTATATAAACTAAAAAAAACATTGATACAACAATTTCTTCGGATTTTATTTTGTAGTAATAATTCCAATAAGTAACCAAAATGCATATGGGAAATTTGTCATTTAGGCATTAAAGTTGCCAAAATTATAAATGGTTCTACTTAAGTACAGTAACAAAGCAGTGCTTGTCTTATAGGTTTTAGTCAGGCGTAACCGTTTGGAGTGGAGCGTGGACGACTTCCTGTGCAGCGGCCTGCAGCGTCAAAAAGGGCAACCCAGTGACCCACATAAACAAGCAGCCCCATTCACGGCCTCTGTTAAACTCGACTCCCTCATTGCTCCAGCCTGACTCACAAATGTTCAAACAGCAGTCAAGCGGACCGACCTCGGCCCCCCCACCAAAACACTGAACTCTTCTTCTCTCCCTCCCACACGCTGCTTCCATCGTGGGGTGTTTAGACATAAAGGAAAGAGTGGGTTTTTGAAATGTTTCAGTTGGAGAGTGTTTGGCATTTCTGTCTCAAAGTACTGAAAGGCATCAAATTTGCCAAGGGGTATAGACTTGGACAATACCGACTAACATTAAGTGATGATGTCATGATATTTGTCTTAGTGTTAAAAGGGTTTCTCGCACATCTGACCAGCGAGCTGGAGGAGCCATTGGGACACATTGGGCACCACGACGAAACAGTAGTTGCCGGAAAAACCATGCTAACCGCTAAGCTAATGTGAAACTTGTGTCGTAGCAGAACACAATACCGTAATTTTCGGACTATAAGTCGCACCGGAGTATAAGTCGCACCAGCCATAAAATGCCCAAAAAAGTGAAAAAAAACCATATATATGTATATAAGTCGCTCCTGAGTATATGTCGCCCCCCCACCCAAACTATGAAAAACAACGCGACTTATAGTCCGAAAATTACGGTAAGTACTTGGGTGGTGAAGCAACAGAACCACATTACAGCGGAGAACACATTTTTTTTATAGGTTAGAATTTGGCAATGAGGTGCAACAAGCCGACGTAGCTTTCCCATCTTGACACAGCTGTGTGAAGAAGAGATGCACGTGATTATCATCATGGTTGGGGTCTGGCTGCAAAAAAAAAAAAGATGGCCGCTATTCCACCTCAAGGACGCAACAACAGGATGAACAATCACTTCGTGCTTGAGTTCTTCTCCAGGGTTCACGTGACTCGGCCTTGAACGTGCGCACGTTATTTTCCCCCGCGCTGACGTGTAAATAAACGGTCAGCCTTCAGACTGAGGAGCTTCGGGGCGTGATTTAAACCACAGTTTGTCCCAAAGCGGGGATAGAAGAATGCTATGAAAAGCCGCGTCCGCCTACGGGTCCGCTCGTACCACACAGGCAGCGAGGAGGACACCTCAGCAGGGCGTTGATGTCTGAGGTTAGAAAGTCTTCATTGTGGTCAACACGCCCCAAACCTTCTCACCTAGGTTGGAATTCCTTGAACTGTTCAGACACACATCCTTTCCTCACATTTCAGGGTGAAAGAACGACATTTTGGATATTTCTATTAAATGTCAAAACAGGCTAGCTTTGACCAGAACAGTACGTAAGGGTTAATACAACATTGACCTTTGGGATAGCCGGCGCCGGGACCACCCCGCTCCAAACATATCAGCTCTCACGTGGTTCGTGGAGATCCTGTTTGGTTTTGTAACATCATATTGAACACATTTTTGGGATCCATCGTTGATGTCAGCCGTCAGGAATGTCCGCCACTCAACTCAATACTTCCCAGCTATGTCCACGCTACGTGTCAAACGTGTGTTTGGACAAGTGTGGGATTGACTCCTGAGTGGCTGCCGATTTAATAAGTCCAGTCGCTGCTAATCACAGAACGGTTCCCTTTGAAGCTGAGACACTCGCTGGAAATCGCCGAAGATAGCGTGACTTAGCTAAGCCTGACTTAGCTTAGCATGACTTAGCATGACACGCTGTATCGCATTGGCTGGCACTCCAAGCAGACAAAACTCCAGTAGTGCACTTTTGTCAGTGTCGTGACAATGGCCGATAATCGCCAGTTGTAAAGTGGAAGACTAAAAAAAAACAAAAGTAAAAAAAAAAAACAAAGCCACTTAAGTTCAGTTAACAGGTTTTGACTTTTTGTTTTCATTCCCGGGATTCCAATTCCATGGAATTCATTTGTTGCCTTTCAACAAGTCACCACTATTGAGAGCAAGAACAAAGCGAGGCAATAAAGAAAATGTAGACAGACAAAGAAGTAGCCCAGATGGTCATTAGTCATAAAGAGAATGTTGCAGAAGCGGGAAGAGAAAGAAAGAAAAAAAAAAAAACGTCAGACAACTCCACAGACAAACACCTCCATAAAATATGCTTTGCAAAACTGTTAGTTTCAAAACCTTTGAAGTTCATAAATACTATTTCTAAGAAACAGACGTACGCTAACAACTTGCCAAAAAATGAGTCAACCATGAACCCTATTCGAACGCTTCCGCGTGATTTATACTATAGATAGTCACGAAATAGTGGTACCAACAAATTGCGTAATCCTTTTTTACAGGCAAACCATTTCCCAGATCATCCATCATCTCATCTTGATTCCTTTGCGAGCTGCTTTTAATTTGGCCATGTTTGGGGGCATATTTTTCATTTTTCAACTGAAATTGCACACTGGTGACATTCCGTTGCGAATAAGCCTTGAGGGAAACACGGGGACTAAATGGCTAAGCGGTTAGCGCTTCATTAGCTTGTGTCTCATGTCGTTGTCTCATGTACCCGCATGTGTGTGTCTGAGGTAATGGGATAGCAAATGTCAGGCTCCACATGCTCCTGGGAAGTTTGTTTTCCTCCTCCTCTTCTTCAACAGAGGACGGACCACCCTGGATGGTAACTGTTTTGCCTTGCACCTTATCTGCCTGAAGGTCCTCCGTTTCCTATGGTTCCTGTCCTCGGTAAGGTCAAGGGTCATCTGGAACTTATCACAGCTGACGTGTATCATTGAGGGTGCGAGCATTTTAGACACGTTTTGCAAACAAACTTGTCTTGTACATTTCATCTAATTGCTAGCGACATCATACCACACAAAAAACCCTCGTTTCTTGCGGGCGTGTATTACATACCGATTTAAGGATAAGGGCTTCCTGCCTGGAAACAGATTTCCCAACATGCAACTCACACCTGAATCTGCTTTTTATGCGACCGTCCCCACCCACCGCACCCACTACCTCCCTTTCCGTGTGAACCGGCCGCTCCTGGAAAGCGGGAAGGAAGCTGGGCCAGAGCCCGTGCTCTTATCAGCCACTGAAATGCGAGTTAAAAGACGGACGGTTGGTCAGTCGTCATGGATGATAAGATTTAGTTTCCAGGTGATGTGACATACCGTGGGAACGGTGGCATCGCTGCTTTCAGCATAGGTGTCGAACCCAAGGCCCGGGGGCCAGATACGGCCCGCCACAACATTTTACGGCCCGCGAAGACACATTTTGCATCGACCTCGTGTCATTACTAAATTTACAAATTGTCTTCACTTTTTAAAAACAGAGATATTGCTAGAAATCTTTTCCAAACATCTCCTGCCGCTAACTGGAGCTCGTAAGAGGGAGCACACAATGTAAAGTATTAACATTCAAATGAAGAAACTACGGACTGAAGGCTATGAATGGAAAAAAAAAAACTTGGTGGGGAAACTCTGATCAGCGAAACAGTGACCCATAAAGAAGCCGAAGCAGACACACAAGTGGAAAGCAGAAGAATGTAAGCCAGCTGGAGGATACATCCTCGCATCCAAGTCTCTCTGCTGTATTTCCACTTAATGCAGAGCTGAAGAGAGGACGTCTGAGAAACACAAATTGAAGGATAACATAAAACCAGCAGCGCTAAAAACCTTGCGGCGATGGGAATCCGTCCCAGAGTAGCCGGGGCGCATACTTTGAGAGCTTTTGGCCTAGAAACGACTCCATATCCCCTTCCCTCGCCTCTTCCTTTCACACCCCAGAGAGACGGCGTTCGCGTTCACGACGCTGAAGGCTAAAGGCTGTATCGTTCCCCGATTGGTCCGGCTTTCCTGCCGGTCCTCTCGTTCCCCTTCCGAGGCCCTGCTAGACTCGGTTCTGGTTCGCCATCCCGGAGCGAAACCCACATCCCCTTTATGGGAGCCAAGGCCAATTAGCTCGCGTCCGCGCTCGGGCTGCTGACTGCTCACTTTTCAAACATACGTCCTAATGCTAATAAGAACAAGATGTTTTGGGATGGAGTTTCTTATCTGCAAGGGGGAGTGCGCAGGTTCACGCTGACAGCTTTGACGTGACGGCTGAGCAATCTCCTTCAAAGGAGATGCGCAAGTTGGGAGTTCCACCAACATTTTCGTCATATGCGATTTCATCGTGTACTTCCCGTTTTAGTTCAGTGGTCTCCAGTCATCAATGGATGGCACTGGGTCACTTTGGCTAAGCCTTTTTAAGGTTTTATTTCGGTGGGTTTCAACTTCCTGTTTTGGGGTTGTTTTTTGTGAGCGAAATAAATATGATTCAACTGTTTGTGAAGTTGGCCATGAAGGAGCAGTAAGTGAAGATGTAGACTGCTACGTTAGCCATTTAGAAGCTAGTCCGCTAAGCTATCTCCACAAAGTGCTTTTTTTTTGTTTTTCTCCATGTAAGATCAGATCAAAGATTGGGCAGCCTCGAAAAACATTTCAGCGGTTCGGCTTTATTTTATCAACGCATTTTTTCGCTTTGACTCAAGTGACGTGAGTTGCACAGTGCATGGCGATTCTTGACAAGGTTCAGCTCCAGCGGATCTGCGCAATCATGAGCAACAGGTGGGCTTGGACGGTTTTCCCTTTACTGCAAACAATTTTGCTTGGAATAAGCCTCTGGCGTGATCCAGGACAGGAAAAACTTGCCATTAGTGATGCTTATTTTCTCTTTGTGGACCACACGCACAAAATATGTAAGCACCGCATTGACTTTCATTCATTTCCTGGCAACTTAACCTCATGTTCACCACAAGCACAGAATGCATCAACAGGTTTTCTTTGTGGCTTCTCGATAGTAAACACGAAAAAAAAAACTATTCAATGACAAAATCTTGCTACGGTTAACATTCATGACCAAGCCCCATCTGTCATTTTGTGTTTACAAGCTGGTTTTAGTGCACAGCACTTCCAGAACCAAATGCGCTTATTGGCTATTTAACGCTTTTTAACAGGCAAGCCTGGTTCTCAACAACGAGCATGAAACCTCTGCTACGGTCATAAAATGGGACAAAAACAGAAGACCTGCATCAATAATGAACAACCAGAAAGTGCCTGTGCCAATTTTAAGGTGCTAATGATGCTTAATTTGGATATTTTCATATACAGGTATAGTAGCTATTTTGGCACCTTCTAAAAATAGAAAGAACATCCCGTCCACACAATTTTTGAATGCCGATTTGTTTTCGTTTTGAAACCCAAAGATATTTTCTAGTTGATATTCAGAGCAATTTTCACTTCTTGATAAAAAAGTCATTTCCGGTCAATTGCAAGAGTACAAGAATAAATAAATATATAAATAAATAAAACAATGGGCCGCTTCTTTAAAATGCTGACAGGACCTAACTCAACCAAAACGTGTTTTAAGTACAGAATTCGGGGTCGCTTAAGTTTAGAATGGAAAGTAATGATTTATCTTGTCGGAACAAGAGCTTTGTCTCCTCCACAGGAGCATCCCTATCAGGTTTTACAAGACAAAATGGAAAAGCACATGTGAAGATGAGGAGGGACAAAAGCTCAGCCGTAGACAAATCCACTTGGACACTACAGAACAGAAACCCTTTTTCTTTTCCCCTCCTCAGACTTCAAGCTGGAAACAAGAGCCAGCAGCGAGCGAGCGAGCTGGCCGCTCTGGCCGCACAAGCAACTCTGCAGCGGTTTGAGCCGGGGCCAGACATTCCTGAAGAGAAGAGAATCGACGCCCAGACACCCGGCAGGCACAGGCGAATTCCAGAATAGCAGCGCCGCCGCTAAAAATAGTCTGTGTGTGTGGACCAGGAGCGAGAAGCGAGGGATGGAAGAGAGAGAGAGAGAGAGAGAGAGGGAGAGAGAGAAAGAGAGAGAAAGAGAGAGAAAGAGAGAGAAATAGAAAGAGAGAGAAATAGAAAGAGAGAGAGAGAGAGGGAAAGAAAAAGAGAAAGAAAAAGAGAGAGAGGGAAAGAAAAAGAGAGAGAGCGAGAGAGGGAAAGAAAAAGAGAGAGAGCGAGAGAGAGAAAGAAAAAGAGAGAGAGCGAGAGAGAGAAAGAAAAAGAGAGAGAGCGAGAGAGAGAAAGAAAAAGAGAGAGAGCAAGAGAAAGAAAAAGAGAGAGAGCAAGAGAAAGAAAGAAAGAAAGAAAGAAAGAAAGAAAGAAAGAAAGAAAGAAAGAAAGAAAGAAAGAAAGAAAGAAAGAAAGAAAGAAAGAAAGAAAGAAAGAAAGAAAGAAAGAAAGAAAGAAAGAAAGAAAGAAAGAAAGAAAGAAAGAAAGAAAGAAAGAAAGAAAGAAAGAAAGAAAGAAAGAAAGTGCATGGTGGATGGACGATAACCGTTTGGGAGCCGAGCAGGGCGTTTGATTCCAACGTACACAGTCACAATGTTATCACGGGGGAAAAGGCGTCCAACAGGGATGTGAACTGGGAACCTGCGAGAATGAGTGAGGAAGACGAAAAAAAATATGCACCGCTGCGCAGTGGTGGCGGGGAACTAAGTGCAAATATTTCAGGACAAGATTTTTTTTTTGCAGTGAAACAATGTGCCAGCTCGCAACCTTCTTGTGGACTCAAATCTTTTGTTTGTTTTTTCTGCAGCTCCATTTACAACTAAACCAGAGCACTGGAACATCCTGCTTGCGAACGCAGGCCAAATCCTCAGCTGTTTTTTTTTTTTTTCGCTTTGTGTGCACAAATTAATCTCAACTGCACAGCTCGAGAAGAAAAGTAAAACTTATTTCTTATCTGCATTTGGTCACAGTCAGTGTTTTTTTTTTTATCGTAGCGTATCAGTAAAAGCTTTTTGACACACCTTTTTATATGAGCAGTACTTTGGACCAGTACTTCTTTTTAACGTGCTTTAATCCAATCCACTGTGATGTAACGTGAGGAGCGTTCATAACATTTTGTTACTGTAAGAGTCTGTCAGTCATGTGCAAAAAAATTCAGTGTAAACACGTCTGTTAGGAAAAGACGAGAGGAAGAAGGAAAAAACGGCGAGCAGCTGCACTCGTGACACTGATATGATCTGAGTTTCAAAGGAGAACTTTTTTCCCCCCCTTTCGTCTTTTTCATGTCTTCAGAAAAATATGTCTGCTTCACTTTTTGACCTTTAAATAAAGTCCATCTGCTGGGAGCCTCCGAACTCCTCCCTTCTCTCATTGCCATCTGTAAAAGGGTGAATTTGGATGAGATGTAAAAAAAAAAAAAGCCTCCCTGCTACTTTAAGGTGACTTTTCCAATATTCACGGTTTCCTCTTTGTGCCTGTTTTCTTAAAGGAGACGTCAAGTCAAAAACTTTTGACAATATTATGTTCTATCCACCCACACTAGTCAAAACACCATATTCTGAATAATATTACATTTGTGGATTATTAATTAGGCAGCAAAAGCCATCAGTTCCTTTTAGCTATCCCGGGGGCGGCCATTTTGTCGTTTGCTGTCCACTGAAAAATGACATCACAGTTGCTCAGGGCTCAGGTAAGGACCAATTAGATTATCTTTTTACTTTCATGTGATTCAAATCTGAATTAACTGCACTGAATTCAACTCCGATGTTACTATTCCTTGCTTTGCATTAATCTTGCACTTTGGTAGACTGTGCCGCCATTTTTGTTTTCCAAAGAATCGTGCTGCTTTTACAAAGTAGGCAGAGCTGTCCAAATCATCAGCTCCTCAAAGAGACCGCAGCACTTCCAGCCACCTACTCACTCCCCCTCTCGCAAAAAAATGTGGATCAAATTAACCCGACAGGAGCAGCGGCAGCTTTCTCCCCCCTCGACAAGTCCCGCCTGCTCCCCCACTAAAAAAAAAAAAATCCTAAAAACAGACATTGTTGATTCTTCCTGGGGACCAGACGTGAACCGTGTTCTCTACTCCGTGTCATCCGCCGCCGTTTGTTTGACTCTGTCACTTTTCTAATGACACAAAAATTACTTTTCTATAGTGGATTTTAATAATTGCACTCATGTGGCAGGCCTCCCAAAAATACAACTTCAAGCTCCAACACAAATCTTTATTAACTGTAGAGTCACTTTTCACCTCACAAAAGTCAAAAATTAAATTTACCATTAACGCAATGTAAAATTAACACATAAAACAGTCGGTGACTGGCAACTGGCTAGCTCAAAAAGCTAACGTACCTGGCTACGTCTTCACTGAGCTAATTAATGACACCAACTGAGTCACATTGGACCACTGACAATAAAGGAAGAAAAAAAACCTACTATTATTTATAAAGGAAGTTAAAACTGATAAAGTGTTAAGATACCTTACCTATGATTGACATTACCTGTAGGTGACAAGCTAGCAATGTAGCAGAGTCTAGCTTCACTTTCTCCATTTTCATTCTTGTCCGTGCTTTGTGATCTTCTGAAACATCATCAATCGCGACTCAAGTTCTGTTCCAATTGAAAGTATGCATCAACAAAGAATGCGCGGAATACAAAGACGCAGATGTTCTTCTTGTCTACTAGCTTTGCATTGGCTGCCGGCTTTTGAAGTTGGCTGGGAAAATACACCGAGATGCATTTAGTGTTGCTATCAAAATGGCCGAGGAGAAGACACACGTTGTTTTGTTTTTCCCCCTTTAATCATTTTAGTGAAATACGACGCAGGGAAGTGATTCTTCTTGAGTAAATTCTTAGGAAGAGCATATTTGCCGATTTATGAGACGACTGAGGAGCAGATTTTGTATTCCTTCTTACCATAAAAAGCTACTTGGTGCTGATTCTTATTTCAAATTCACCTCACAGAAAATCCTCTGATTGATTATTGAAAGCAAGCCAAGCCAAGCCAAGCCAAGTCAAGTCAAGTCAAGTCAAGTCAAGTCAAGTCAAGTCAAGTCACAGAAAAAAATGCACAGATTGCCACAACATTACAGCCGAAACGTTGGCTCGCTCGAGTCCGCGATGACAAGTCGATGATTGAAGCTACGTAAGAAAAAGTCAGCAGTTGCATCGAAGCAAGCAAACAGTGTCGTCGTGAGTAATTGCTGCCGTGATTAATGTGCTTCAGCTGGCAAAAAAAAAGTTACCCAACTCTAAATGTGCTTGTCATTTTTGAAACAAGCATGCATAGAAGACCTGCTAAGAACCTTTTAAATGCATTCAGACTCTCAGGTCATCTGCTAAAACAATTAAAATGAATGCAGACTTACTTGTCCTGTTAAAGTGTACTGGTCAAAAGAGCCCCCAAGAAACCGCAACCTGTTTTATTAGTTCCAGCTTAAGTAGAAGTTTTTGGTGGGAGGTTGAGCAGGAATGGGAAACTACACGCTTTGATTAATTTTCCGAAAAGTAAATGCTATGTATAGGAAATATACAATTGTGAGCTCTGACGCATTAACAGTCCATTGGCAGAAATAATCCATAAAAGGTAATAAAAGGGGATATTTTTTCCCCCCAATGAAAAGTCCTCCCTTACAGTATATGACATCATCGCTCACAGAATGGCAGAACCAGACCTCAACTTGCCACCTATGTTATGAAAACTTTATTTTTTGTGGGGAGGGGGTCGAAGGGGGACTAAAAGAAAGGCAAGATTTAAAAAAAAAAAAAAGACAACATGACGACCTGTGTTGTTCCAGATTTGTTTATTGTTTTGTCATTTGTTGTTACCACACTGCACATATTGTGCTGAACCCTGGCTGGATTTTTTTTTTAAGACACTTGACAGTTGAACTCAATTTGTTGCTTTGACAATCGAGATGGTGCTTATTTCAAACATTGTTTCCCAAAAACAGGCCAAAAAGCACAACTGAATGTAAATGGCTTGCTCACCAATAAATACAAGTATAAAACCACATTGATAATCATTTGCATTATCAAAAAAAAAAAAAAAAACGTACATAGAAGATACCAAAGGCACACAACTTAATCCACCTTGGCAGTCCAGGATCACCAAAAATAAAATACAAATCAAAATAATGGCAACAAGATTAATGAGCCACAAGAAAAGAAAGAATATTTAAATAACAAAATACTAATTTATTCTTATTATTGTCATAACAATCTCCAGTCAAGTTTTCCTATGATTCCACTTCCTGCTCACTAACAGATATTTTTCCAGTTTCATCATCACACGTTATCATTTTTATGTTCTTCCAGCATTTTGGACACGTGCGCTTTGGTAAATACATTTTGATATTTCCTTTTTTTTTTTTTTTGGTTTATTCAAGGTGTTAGTGAACCAACACAAAGAGAGGAAAACTGTGACCAAATCGACCAAAATTAAAAACTCTTTCCCAGCCTTGCTATGAAAAAAGAAAAAAGTTCTTATATTTTGTAAAATCAAAAACAGAAGCATAATAAACGTAAAATACTAACATAGTATAATCTGATCACTGTAAATCCAGTTAACAATAAAAAAAACAAGGCAATAGAATGCAATACAACACGCAATGTGTCTGATGTTTTTTTGGGGGTGGGGGGGGGGGCACCAGAGGAGCCATCCTTGACACCAGCAACATTTATTCAACACCTTTTTTCCAGTCACGCCTTCCCAAACCTTTTAGGTACGCTGTCAATCAAACGTCAACCATTTGTAGTTTTAAAGCTCTATCGGCAGCCTTCGGGTGAGGGCGGGGTGGGTGGGGGTTTCGTAAACACAACAGAACGTAAGCTAACGCCAATGCTGAGATGATTTCATACGCCGGGGGATTCCCAGAGGGTCCTTGCAACTCCCTCGCCCCGTAAA
The DNA here is from genome assembly GCF_033458585.1 of Syngnathus typhle. Lineage (NCBI taxonomy): Eukaryota > Metazoa > Chordata > Actinopteri > Syngnathiformes > Syngnathidae > Syngnathus > Syngnathus typhle. The sequence continues at coordinate 14,836,132 of NC_083744.1, forward strand.
TTATCTTGCTCGCATCTTTGGTTGGAGAACATCTACCTTCTGACTTTTTCTAATCTATTTCAATCTACTTCACAAGTCCTTCTACACAAACCAGATCCCACTAAATTCCTCTTTTCACTTTCCTCTCTTCCCTCAAATCAACTTTCTGTCAAACAATAGCCGGCTAATTGCGCTCGCTTGACATGGCCGACCCTCGAGGGCCGCACACCCATCTCTGCCTGGCGGGGCCCCGACATTTGGTTTAGTCAGCAACGGGTTTAAAAACACAAACAAACACCTGGCAGTTTAGCTGAGGGGGCGGGCCTTGTTCGGCAAGTTATGAAAATAAAATTGCTGATAAACACACCCCTGGTTTAACTCTACCGATGACGCTTTGGGTAAAACCCAATCTGACAATTACAAAGTCTTTGGAAAAAAACAAAACTGGCTCACAAAGAAAACAACACAAATAAATGGTGGTTGTGTACACCTCCAGGCCTGTAGGGGGCAGCCATGACAAATCGAATCTTGTATTGTACGTTTTAAAAAAAAGGCACTTCCTCCATATTCCCCATCAACTGTCATGTGCAGGTATCGTTCCACCTGGATCCAAATGACATTTCCTTTTCTGAGTGCCATTGTAATCGGCACCTGACAGTTATAGTGTCGGTTGTATCCTTAACAAAAACAATAAAGAGTTTGGACTCCAGTAATAGCAAACAGCCCGTCAAGTTTTGCACGACGACAACAACAAAAAAAAGAAAGAGCGACGCAAATATTAATAAATAAAACCTTTTGGAATAAGACCCTGGTTTGTTTGTAATCCCGTCTTCCAAAAAGCCATCATAAAAAAGCCTTTGTGCTCTGTGTGAGTTCTTTAAGGTGCTTTTGTAAACGGACGACGGAGATTTTTTTTTTTTCTTTTGTGGGGTCTGCGCTTCTTGTCGAGTGTGTAAACGCAGCAAAGTGGACAGGGGACCGGGAGCTGAGAAACACACTTGGGTGGCGTTGTGTAAGTGTGTATGTGTTTGTGTGCGTATGTCAAGATTGTTCACAAAAGCCCTGACGGATATTCCACTGGCCTGAGAAGTGCACTTGAGTGTGTGTACTCAACGGCAGCGTATTGCGACAACACCAACTAAAACAGTCTTTTCGCATGAAAAAGTGAACATATCCAATCATTTCGAGATGGATGAAGCAAGAATGACTTATTTTGGTAATTCGTTGAAATTCCACGCGTTAAGTGCCATTGACGAGAATAGACGTCAAAAACCGACACCGGGCTGGCAGTGAATGAGTTAACCTTATTTTTCTAGGGTTATTGAAAAAAGTGAGTGTTTTGAAATGGGTGGAGCCATTGCGGCAGCAGAAATAAAAAATATCAAATGCATGATAAGTTCCCGTGAGAATGTGAAAAGACTGTTATACAAATTTCAAGTAAACGTTCCATATTTTTCACGTCGTTTCATGATACTGAGCCTTTTTTTTGACGCCGCCAATACGCTTCCGAAGTACGCTTATGAGTGTGTGAGCGCGTGTGTGTGTTGGCCTAACAATTCCCTCGAGATTTCAGCCCTGTTTGGATAACCGCTCCAATTTTTTATCCCAGTAACACACCGGTCGTTAATGCCTCGAAAACACACACGCGCTCACACACGCACACACAGAAGGAGTTCTGCTTCCTGTCCCGTGTGTTAGGTGAGGTTGCTGCTGATGTCCAGGGCTTGCTGGTACACCTGAGTCATGTCCTCCAGGTCCCCCAGCAACGAGAAGCTGCCATTGTCCTGCGGGGAGCCTTTGCTTCTGGGGCCGCGGCCGAACTTGGGGCCTTGGAGCGCGGCGGGCGGCGGTTGGAAGCTAGCGAAGTTGGCCAGGTGCAGCAGGTTCTCGGCCGACACGCACGCTCTGATGTTGGGGCGCAGGTGCGGCGTGGAGGGGTGCCACTCTGCCGACTTGACCGAGCCGCCGTCTTCCCCGACCATGCTGGACGGCCGACTCTGACTTCGCGACAGGCCCGAGTCGGCGGCGGAAGGGGGCTCGCCGAGGGCTCCTCCGGCCGCCAGGGCCGCCGCCGAGGGGGGGCCGCTGTAGGTGGAGTACTTGCCGTTCCGTTTCAAAATGCCCTTTCTTCCCATGGCTCTCTTGGGTGGCGAGGTGGCGAGCAGAGTCATGCTGGCTCCGCCCAGGAGCTCCGACGACTCGCTGCGCTCGGGCGAAGAGTAGTACCCTGATTCCCGCTGCTGGTTGTTCTTCAAGATGCCTTTTTTGGGCAGGGTGGGCACCATCTTTGCCGGCGAGCCTCCCCCAAAAGGCGTCTCTTCTTCTTCCCGATCTGGACTGGAGGCCTCGCCGCCGCCTTGCGCTTGCTCAGGCCCGGACGTCCGGCCCTCCTCGGCGCCGACCGACTGCTGCTCGCCCGCCGCTCTGGTCTTCAAGATGCCTTTGGGTCTCTTCAGTCCCGGTTTGTCTTCGCCGCCACCGTCCGCCTGTCCGCCTTCTTCTTTCTTAGACTTTTTGGGCCTCTGGCGCAGTAGCTGGGGCAAGGCGGCCGGACCGCGTGGCTCAGTGCGGTTCTGCCAGTCGATGAAGCGGGCCAGCATGGGCGAGCCGCCGCGGTCCCGCTGGGCGTCGCAGTCGCACACGCTGTTCTTCCAGCCCCAGTTGACCCACCAGTGATTGGCAATATCTTCCACGGTGGCTCGGCGCTCGGGGTTCACCATTAGCATCCAACGGATCAATCCCCGAGCATCTGAACAAAAATGAAAACCGTTTGGAAACTATTTTGCAATCCCGCTGCGTCATCTCGACGTACCTGACGATTGCGTGGGCTCTTTGTAGTCGCCGTTGCTAATCTGGCGAATGAGGTTCTTGTGGTCGCCCCCGTCGAATGGCATGGTTCCGTACACCAGCGTGTACAACAGCACCCCCAGCGCCCAGCTGTCCACCTGGAGAAAACCCCCGACAATTCCATTCCGTCACTCGCCGCCGCAAATCACGAAAAAACCCGCAAGTGCGTTCGTGACTTTGACGCTACCTACGCATGTGGAATGTTACGTTATGCAACGGCGACTTAGCGGTCGGTCTTGAGGGTGATTAATGACTCATGGCATTAAAATAAATGTTGTGGAAAGAACTCAGAACAGACCCCTTTGAGTTATGCACAGGAGATTACGTTAACAACAAGCGCTCCAATGGCTTTTCCGTACTCGCTAGTCGACCGAGAGAGGCCGCGATGCTTCACCGACACGTCTTTTGCACTTTTGAATGACAAACGCCGGCGTTCCGCTGGGAAATGGCTCCTTTCCATCCAGATAAATCCTTTCCTTTTTGCTCCCTACGTTGTGACCACCGCGGTTACATAAGACTTGCTGTGTGGAGGCGTGACGAGGTTACGAGCTGCTGATTAGCGACGTGACGGTGACGCGTCTGGTCAGCGTCGAGCGGGGGGGAGGGCGGAATCGAAAGGAATGTTCTCCTCTGGAGTCCCGATACAAGGTCAACAAAGAGGAAATTAGATAAGAGCAGTTAAGAGACTTCCTCCGAGGCTCTTGGTGTACATGGTGCATTTTTTTTTTTGTTGCTATCGAGTCCGAGGGCCAACGAGGGCGCGCTCTATTGTTGTGTGCTATTTCTGACAAAACGCTCGCTCGCTGCAATTTGCGGCCTCAACCCGACCGTGGACGTGTAATTTCCAATCGAGATTGGACAGCGGTGGTTTTTTTAGGACTCTCAAGGAAATTATAGTGAATTACCCTCAAGTGGGAGCTTTTTGTTTTATCGAAGTGAAAGTCATTTAGGCTATAAAATGCTTTGGTGTGGTCACTCGGTCGGCATAGAATTCTTGTGACGTGAAATCTCTCTGGTCTCAATTGTTTGTGCTTCAGCAATAAATGCAGATTGATTCAATGGAAGTTAGCCAAAGATGGATGATACTGGAATTGTATTAGCCGTGTCCTGTTTTGCAGGCCTCCTCAAGAGATATTTTCATGTGACCGCCAGCGCTCTTTGATTCAATAGCGCTCATTCCAATCCAATTAGGCGGAAGGGAAGTTGAGCGGCGTACATATCCTCCGCTTTCTCACATCAAAAGAGGGAAGAGGACTGGACGGGTGCTAATCCCATCAAAGGAGTGCGAATCGGGCCTACCGTACAATTTGGCGACGAAGATGATTACAAAGGTGTTAACGAGATCCGCCGCCGGGAGCTAAGGACGGCGACGGAAAGTAGCAAACGCACTTGAGAGTCGGCGTCATTGGCGCTCACCTCCGGCCCGCGGTACGGCCTCCCGTTGACGATCTCGGGCGAAGCGTAGAGCGGGCTGCCGCAAAACGTTTGCAGCAGCTTGTCTTTGTGGTAGAGGTTGGATAGGCCGAAGTCAGCAATCTGTAAAAAAAATATATATATATATTCATCTGTCGCTCATAAATGAAGAGTTTTTTTTTTTTTTTAAAGGTTACTTTAAGATTTCTGTAAAAAAAAAAAATGTTGCCATTTATCTGTCGCTCATAAAGGGATTTCTTTTTAAAGGTTACTTTAATATTACTGTAAAAAAAAAATATAATAATAATGCCATTTACCGGTCGCTCATAAATTAAGAGCTTTTTTTTTTTTTTTAAAGCTTACCTTAATATTACAGTTTTCATCCAGTAGCACGTTTTCCAGTTTCAAATCCCTGTGCACCACTCCATTCTGAAAAGCAGACACGCAAGTCAATCATTAAAAAGAACCATTCTGTGCCATATTCCCCAAAGGCAAGCCCACTGACGCCATTACATCACCTAATTTCACCAGAGCTCTTATTCTGGTTGTTTAAAAACCCAAATACGAGCTGATTTGGGGTTTTGCGGGCGCTTACGTGGGTCTTGCGCAAGCAACGATATTGCCAAAATGTGGCTTTTTGGCAGGGTTAATGACATCATTGTAACATTTCATTGTGCCTTTAGAATTAAAGCTCAGCATTTCTCACAATTCACTTTTATCAAGTGATACTTTGGCCTAAAGTGAAACCGAGTCTCTCATTGTCTACTCGTGCTGACATCTGCTGTGGCTTTGTCACAAACAACTCCGGCGGCCTGTAATTTCAAGGCCTGTGTGTGAATCCTAAATTGAGGTCACGATCCCAGCGGACGGACGGACGGACGGGCCACATCTGCATGACACTGCCCGATTGGCTGATCCCGCCGAGATATATTTGCTCGCTGTGGCGGTGAGTCATGCTGCCCCGCCCGCTTTGCGATTATCTGGTAAGGATGAGAGATGATTCTTTGTGAGCGACTCCCCCTATCTGGGGGCCGTGACATCATCCTTATCTCCGGCTCAGGCACGACAGGAGGGAAGCCCGTCCAATCGAGGCCCGCCAATCCGCGGGGAATTACAGAGGTGCGGAAAACCCGATTTGACACGGGCGCGGCCGGTTTTAAATCCTCGGGGAGATCTCGGGCGGGTTTAGCGGGGTATCCTGGAACACCCACGGATGGTGTGTCAGATGAGGAAACTGGCCTGTGTTCCGTCTTCACTCCGAAACAGATGACTCTCTTGGTGGAGAGCGCCAAGAAAAGCATACAAAGCTTGCAGATGAACTGTCTATAACGTGGAGGTGAACGTTCCACACGGCGGAGCCTGAAAACCACATCCGGATGAAAACCTTCTTACCTTGTGGCAATGATGCACGGCGGAGACAATCTGCCGAAAGAAGTGTCGCGTCTCCCGCTCGCTCAGGCGCCGCCGCTCGCTGATGTAGTCGTACAGCTCGCCCTTGCTGGCGTACTCCATGACGATCACGATCTTGTCTTTGTTCTCAAACACTGAGGGGCGAGCACGAGACTTGGTCACAGTGTGTCCCCCATATTATATAAATATATTAACTATACACGTATATATATATAAAAATATATATATTGAAATAATGTAAAAATAAAATAAAAAAATAAAATATATATATATATATATAAATAGATTTTTTATAAAATATAAAGATAAATACAAATATATATATATACATATATAAATAAATTTTAAAAAATGGAACAGAAGACTGGGTGACATTATCAACATGTCCAAAAGACGAAAACGCCTCTTCGGTGGGAATAGTGCACTTCTCCCAGTGAGCACCTCACGCGCCGTCTGGCCCATCAGAGTAAGGGAGGGCCTGTTAACTCAATCAAAAGCGCTCCTCGGGGACGGCGGGTCAGGGAAAAGAGACCCGCCAAAGGAGTTCTCAAACAAACTCTCGGCTGTTGTATCAAACGATGCCCTGGACACGTCACACTTCAACATCATGTCACCACATTTCTCAAAGCACTCCCACATTCCCCAACGAGGCATCTGATAGCCTCCTATGAAGGATTACACAATAACGTGAAAAAACATTTCCAACTATTCGTGTGCATGAACTCATTAAGTGCCAAGAACGACTTAAGCCGTCCATTATCGCCAAAACGTGAACAATGAGTCTTCCATGCATGTGTTGGATACGATAAAAAGCAGCGTCAAGGTTTCTCCATCTGGCAGATCGTTTCAACTTGGTGACATCACCTATTAAGAGGATGAAAGTGGACGACTGGCAAGATGGCAATGTCTGCTCCATATTGCGGGGCCTGAATTTTTTTTTTCCCACACAGCGGGGTCACCGGGGGTGAGGGGCTCGGCTTTCCCGCACCCTTGAGTGAGCACCTTCATAGCCTGTCACCCCCCCCCCCCCCCCCCCCCCTCCTCCTTTTTCTTCCCGGGGTCCTTTTAAAGATATAATCCTCTGCAAAAACACACAGTTGCTGAGTGATGGTAATGCTCCCTGATTGACTGTCTGGACGCTGAGGAAGTCACAGACGGGATGTGGAGGGGAGGGGGGGGCTCGGAAGGGGGTGAGCAGATGGAGCCTTCTGATTGGCCGAGGAGAGTCGTGACCCTGTCTGACATGCACCGTGACCTGACCCCAGCAGAGTTGCTCTTGATGTGAACATTCTCAGCTTGCACTCCCGTTCACCTTTGACCTCCACTGCTGGACTAATTACCAGGCTTACGTAACGAACACTTAACTATCACTCAACTGGGCTTTGTTCACCTTATCCATACTGACTGATTGATTGGTGAAGTGTAAAAAAAACTGAGAAACAGATTTTTTTTTTTAATTCTACAACTTGAATAAGCAGCTTCCACTGTGCAGGGAAAAGTTCCATTACTTTGCAAAGCAATCTTTCAATCATTAATGGCTAACAAATAAATTCGATTTATTTTATGGTGGGGGAAACCATTTGTTATTATGCTATTAAAAGGCAAAATAAATTGATGCCAATTTGTAAGATTTGGATCATTTTTCAATAGCTCACACTGACATCCGAAGTCTTCACGACCGCAATACGAGCATTTGAGCAACACTAAGCGCTTAGAGTGGTTGTTTTACAAAAAGGGAGGAATGGGGGGGGGGGGGGGGGGGGTCACTGAGGTACAACAAATCCTCTGTTGAAAGCGCCGTGCGGCAAGGGTGTGGTAAAACTCTGTCTTCGCACGCTCGGCTGCTCGGACTTTGCTTCATGGGCGGGAGCTCTTGGAAAGGCAAAATGCGGGGGCCTCGTTTACGTGGGCACACCAGCGCCTGCTGTGTTGTGGAGTCGCTCGGGGAAGTTTATAAAGCAGCTGCGCTTCAGTTCTTCAAACGACCGCCCGCCGGGTACGCCCCCATGACCAACCGCTGTTTGTTGTCGGCGCTCTACTGATAACAACTTTGCAACGCGACAAAAGGGACAGCGGTTGGACCAGTTTGCCGCTTGGCACACGAGCGGCTTGCCAGCCATTGTGCCGGGCCAGCTGTCAGTACAAATAGCCGCGGGTCACAAATCAAGCCGAAGCGCTTTGGCGACTTGTCGCATTTTGAAGGGATGATGAACCACGAGCGATATGTTGGAAAAAATTCAATGGGAATTGTTCGGCCTTTTTACACTGGCCATTAATTGCAATCTCCGCAGGCCAGGCAGTCAGGTCATTTTAGACACAAATATTATTCTATGCATTTTGACCTCATGGTAAATGTCGCTCAGGGTGGAGAATTTCAGACACGGCTCAACTCAGTGAAGGCTTTAACAGACACTGGAAAAGCCCCTCAAATTTCAAACGTCAGCATTTGTGTTTAAAAGCTGTTTTTCCACCCAATTCAGGAACGGCTAGCTTAAAAAAAAAAAAAAGATGCTGTTAAAATGCCAATATAAGCACTTTTTATACTGAGGAATAAGTGTGTTTTTACAAATATTCGTGGACTTAGCGTGACCTGTCTTGATGGTTTTAAAGAGTAGTAGATGGATGCTGACATGGCTCCAGGGAAGACTTAAGGTCTTTCCTCGCGGTTTCTTAGCATTAGCGGTGGATAGCAGTCAGACGAGGTGACTGGGGTCAATCCGACACACTCGCATATAGGAAGACGCACACGCAAAACGGGGCTCCACGTGCAACTTTCACAAGTGCAGTCTGGTTCACAGCTGCTGTTGTCTTTTAAGCGTCAGCAGATGTCTGGCCCGGAGATCAAGACCGAGGATGAGACCTCAGATGTGGGAGAGGCGATTCCTCGGAACGCGCGTGCGTGCACGTGCACACGAAGGCCGGCGAATGCCATCTAAACTTTCCGAGGCAGAGAAGATGAATAACATCCAGAGGTTTTTTTTTTTTCCTAAATGACATCTGCTTGGCAATGCTATGAGGGTGGACATGCGCGTTTGGTTTCATGTGTGTTGAAGCGTGCGTGGCAATTTGTTGCACACAAGTGTGCTCACCTTCGTATATGGAGATGATGTGCGGGTGGCGGAGCGATGACATGATCTCAATCTCACGACGGATGTGAACCATGTCCTGCTCGTCCTTGATTTTCTCCTTCCGAATAGACTTGATCGCCACCTGTGAAAAATAAAAAGGGCCTTAGTTAGCCAAACAAGCTAAAAATAGAATAATGATGAGAAGACATTCTTAAGATTTTCTAATGTTGAAAGATGAATTAATGTTGATGCAACTCAGCTAAGGTATTTTTTTTTTACTTATTACTGTCCATTGAATGGGGATTGGACATTTAGCATTTTGCATCTTATTTCTCATTATCGCCACCTAGAGGAGCGGAGTTTAACAGCATTGCGTTTTTGCAGTTTCACTTTTCAATGTGTTTATGTAAAGCTCAAAATGCAAATTTTGCTACTGAGGCCAAGTGCTATGGAAATTACAAACACCAACTTGAATCTCGCTAACGTGCACCCAATAAGTAAAATAACTCAAGCAAATTTCTCTCACATTTACCACACAAATTCAACACCAAAAGAGAAACCAAATGGAAAAACACAACACGACATTGCTGTGCGACAACAACAAAAATCAATACCTAATCTTATCAGTGAACTTTACACGGACTTGTGTGACTGTCCCGTTTTAACGGAAGACATTTGATGGGGTTATTTTTTCTGATTGTTACGTGATGGCGTTCTTTGACCCTATCAGCTGCCTCTGCTGACGCGAGATGAGTCAGAAGAGGAGGGGTCATTCGCACGGTGTAATTTACAAGATGAAGGTGGTGGCGTGCGGGGGTTCATAATGGACGCTTGCTTTGTGCTCTTCAGGGTCCCCCCCCCTCCTCCTCCCAGCCTATATTTAACCAGGTATTAGTCAGCGTCACCCTTGAGAAATGAGAGAGGGAAGGAAAGAGAGGGGGGGGTCCAAAACTGTCTACCTGGGAGCAGCTGAGTATGAAAAAGAACAAAAAGGTGAGAAGGTCTTTTGTCGTTTTGGCAAAAGGGGTTAGGGTGAGCCAAAAGCACCAGGCCGTGTTTCCTCACCTGTCAGAGTCTTTAAAAGGACAGTAAATCACCACACTTATTTTTAGTCATTCTATTTTAGGGGATTTAAAAAAAAAAGAAAAATGCTTTGGGATTTTTTTTCCTTCAAACGAAGAATCTGGGAACGCAAGACCGAATGAGCCGCCGCCTCCTCGGCTTGCCAACGAGGAGGTCAAGCCGTCGTGGCAATGCTAGCAAGCCTTAAATGAGAGGCTACTCCAAATAACGCGATAAAATATACAGCGGCGCACATGTCACTGTAATTGCAGCCTAAACATTCTTGCATGAAGTCCTGGCGTTCTTTTGATGCGGGCCGCAACGCAGTCCGTTGGTTTTTGTTAGTTTAAACTTTTGTCCTTCGCTATCTTAGCGCGACTCTTCTGAGGAGCCCTGGCTTTATATTTCAAGCGGACCCAAACCACGGGCAGTAGCCGGTGCCAAGCTAATTATCGTGTACATCCATAAAAATAAGCCCAAACCGGAATGGTGCTCTTCCACGGCATGCTTGATTACATACAATTGAAAGAAATTATACGAAAATAAACAAGATGGAGCTGCGGGCGCTGTGTTGACAATTAGTAAAAGTTGTTTGTGTTTCTTCATTAAATTTACGAGCTTTTTATCCGCAACGTTGCAGAAAGTGAGTCATCCTCCTTGGATTTATTAAATCAGGATTTCACTCATTTAGGAAATACCTGAGTAATGACCTATAAAGGTTGCAGCCACAGCTAAGTTAGCATTTTTCACCTTGGTTTTATTAAATTGGGGGAGCAATCTATCTTGTAGTGATGCTAATTTTGGCGCCGCGATGCTAACCCGCACGCCGGGCCCACAAAAGGGTCTTGAGCGTAAGCCAGGGATCTGTTCTCCCGCCCTGACCCCGACGTGGATTATTAAACGGGACCGCAGACCGTCCATTCGCCAGCTGGCTAACACAGCTACGTTTGTCCTTAAGTGCAACCCTATTACTGTCACTCACACTCAATAGGCGCTGCACCCCCCCCCCCCCCCCCACGCCAGGTATGGGGCCGACCGACCCCCCGCCCGGTTTGCAACAAGCCGTTTGAAGTGAAAGTCGGCGCTCCGCTTCACTGGAGCCTGACATCTTCTTGCTCTTTCTCAGATCATTAAAACAGATGAAAGATTCATCGTCATCTCGCCCATCCCCGTGTTTTCAAAAGGTCCCCGGCGTCTCTTATGTATTGTATTGGACTTGAGTCACAGTTTGTAGCGAGGGGGAGGAAGAGGCCCCCTCATTCTTCGGGAGAAATGTATTCCCAAACGAGCCCAAAGATCGTAATACCTCATCAACGGGGCTGCGTAGAGCGTAGGAATGTCGGCCTTTTCCCTTTCCAGTACCTCTCCGTTGTTGAGCCATGATGTCATGTGATGCTTTAAGATTGTTTTCGTATAATATTGTTAGGCTCCGAAAAGAGGCTCTCCTTGAGGGTTCACCCTACTTCGCCTTCCCCCTCCGTTTTACGGTCATGATCGACTTTTGCGGTTGGTTAGGTGCATATTGGGACTGATTTCCAGACTGGATTGCTAGCGTAGCGATTTACGGTACATTGGGAACAAGCAGGGCACTAGGCCAGTAGAAGATGCGGTGGGTGGTATTTGGCACGAGTTTGTAATGTTCGTTATTGCCACCAGAAGAACCAGATTACAAGAGTAACCCCCCCCCTCTAAAAAAATAATAATCTGAATGATAATAATTTGCTTTACTTTTCCTTGCAGCGCTGTCATTCTTTAGCATGACTTGGAAGAACCCCCCCCCCACCCCCAGCCAGCTTTCGAGTAAGTAATCATACCCAGACTGCCTTTAAGCCAAGCATGAGCTCATTCACTATCTGCATGTGATACCACAAGTATACGTTGCGCAATTTCATGAGCAAAATATTTTCACAGTGAAGCTGCGGAAATGTCAATAACAAAACAAAGTCAAGCATGGAGAGAAGGCCAGGGGCTACGTAATATTGGTGTGTGTGTGTGGGGGGGGCGATGAGGTTGGGAGGGGCAACACTGGTGACCTATATTTAGTTCTCCCTCACTATTCTCAGCACATGGAAAGTTCCTCGTGTCCTGCCAGGTTGGGCACCAGAGGTCGAATTTTGCCACACACGGTAATCCTCGGTCATCTGTCGGGATATCGTACATCTCAAACGTGATGATGCTGTTGTCAAGGGCGGGCAATGTGTTTTGCATAAACAAATAACTGCGGATGTTGGGGGTTACTTTATCTTTCCTGTTTTGACGTTAGCGACGTTAGAATCAAAGTGTACTTTTACATTTTGCCTATTTTTAGTGCAGGTGGAATGTAGTGGCTTGGGGAAGGTCATTGGTGTCAGAGAGGCAATAGCTTGGTTTGCACTCGGTCATCCGGTCGAGGGGCCACTGCATGGTCTGAGGCGTGTGTGCAGTTAGTCTCATGGGCGTAAGTGCGTGGGTTGGGGGGGGGGGGGGGGGGGGTATCCCCGGCGCACATGCAGATGACAGACATAAACAAAGATGGAAAACATTTGTTCTAAATATATAAGACATATATCACATAAAATTTAAAAATGGTCAGAAAAATGAACAAGTGCAGAGTATTCTTCCATCACTGGACATTTAAAAAGAAACAAACATGCGTGCAAGCTACTAGATGATCAACGCGTTACCTCTCTGCCAGAATGGCGTTCAATGGCCTTCTTGACTTTGCCGTACGTGCCTCTCCCCAGCGTCTCCAGCAGCTCGTAGCGGTGCTTCAGGTTGTGCTTGTGGTGGTGTTTCTTCACGCCAGGGTTCCTCCTGCCGCCATCGCCGCCCGTCGGGGTCTCCTCGGGGGAGCGTCCGTTGGGCAGCGGTGACGGACCCCCACAACTTTGGCCCCTGGAGGGCTCGGAGCGACTCGCTCCCCGGCGGGGCGTCAGGTAGGCGGTCTCCATCTCACTCATCTAACGCGCGTCTTATTATAAATCAGACGCTAGCTCGCAATAAGAAATTAATATACAGTAATACTTATAGGCCTAATAATAGTCATAAATAAATAAATTACAAGAAATAACGAACAAGCTACTTGTCATATTCGTCCACGTGGAAGCAAAGATTTCCAGATTGTCTTAAAAAACGATCACTGTCATGTTAACGTCCTAACCATCTACTTAGCATACAAAAGTCTACAAAAAAATGGCGTTTATTTCATTAAAAAGAATATTAATTGCGTAATAATAAGGTATTATATTAAATTCAGTCGATCATTCGACTTTAAGATGATATATAGTCTATAATGCGCCTCTAATAATAAATATATCACATAGGCTACTCCTCAATCGACTAGTAAGGTCTGTCCGTGTGTCATTTGGGGCTCGCTCGCATCTTCTGTGCTCCTGAACGCTGCCAACATCACTGACTCACATCGACAAGGCGAGAAAGCTGCGACGAAACCGGCGTTTTGGATGAAGATAACCCTCATGGTTGCCCGCTGCTCATTCATCCGGACTCAGCCGCGTTTCGCCGTACGCCTGCGGGCTCCGTGCCGTGGTCGACCCGGGTTGAGGTGTGCGGTGCTCGGACGCGATCAAGAGCGGAGACGCTGTGGATAATGCCATGGTGGTTTTGCTGTGGCTGGCTGGCTGGCTGTCTCGCTCCCTTCCTTCCTTGGCTTTTTCTCTCTCGCTTGTTTCTGATCCTCTTCTCTCGTCCCTTTTCCTCTTTACTTAACGTAAAGGAAGGAAGGATCCAAAGCCGGTGGGCGGGGATTGCGCAGTCATCCTCCTCCTTTGGTGTCTTCCTCCTCCTTTGTGCGCTCTCTCGCTCTTTCTCTCCCCTCTCGAAACCGCTGCAGCTGATGAGCAAGGGGGGGGCGTAGCTGACGACTCCCCTGCAGACCCCTCTCCTCTTTTTCCTCAGCATTCATCCATCTGCTCTCAAGACTTGGAGCGTTAACCAATTTACAAGCATGGCACTGAAAGCACAGGAAAAAAAAACCGACATTAAATGGTTTCATTTGAGTGGTGATGAACTTGCAACTTAAAAATGTTCTCCATAAGAAATCATGTCGTGAAAGGTTGTTCCTGACAAGTGCCACTCGAGTATTGTCCCGCGGGCCAAATCCAGCCCGCCGAACTTTCCAATCCGGCCCGCTACTGGATTCCATAATTATGAGGAGGAGCAAAGCGAAAATACAGATTCCAATGTGAACCTACAGAGGGACAAGCGACGAGATAGATCACATTAAAAACTCACAAAATGACAAGAACCCGACAGACAATTTTGGAGTATGATGGGGGGTCTTTTTGCGCACACATTGGATAATAATAGACAATTTGCAAAAGGACATTAGCCACTTTTACAAAATGTTCTTGGGGAAGGGGGAGACCAACATTTAATGGGTTCCTCCTGAGCCCACACCACACTCATCACTGGCGAGGTTTTTGGGTGGTTAAAGTCATCCTGTTACCGTTTGTGTCATCTTGTTTACAGATATAATGACAGAGGGACTAACGGTTGGAAAGAACACATCCTCAAAGTATGGAAGTCATCCTGCTTTTGTTGTCTTGGAAATGACAACAGCTTCGAGCTGTTTGAGCTCTTTCATGGACGGATGGATGCTTGAGGTGACGGCTCCTTAGACATGCGTGCTGTTTTGCGGGCCAACACTGCCCTCTTGTGGCCATACGAACGTTTTACATATGACATTTATGAACTAAAATATAATTCTATATGGTATGAAAAACAGTTGATGTGATGAGTGTATTATATCTATAATGAAACACAATTTAAAACGTGCCCTTTTTATACAGCTATACAGAAAAATAAATGTATAGTGTAGAAATAGAGATACGAAATAAAGAGGCTGAAATTGATGAACTATTAAGGCCAGAATATATCTTAGTCGAAATTATACATTTTGATTTAAAAAATATACTACTTTAGTCTTGTAAAACTATGATTTTAAAAAATATACATTGATTTGGGAACTTTAAAAATTATACACAACTTATTATGAAAATACACAACGTTATTCTTGTAAAATTACGACTTAGATCTGACAAATGACAAGTTTAAAACAACTATTTTTTTTCCAAATAACGTAAGATAGTGATAAGTAGGTTTGTCCCAATACTCGTGACACTATGGAGTGAATATATTATTGGATCATATTAACAGCTACTCAGTCTTAGCATGCTAGTTTCCGTTAGCCAAAAAAAAGGCAGGTTCGAGTGTCACGTGTTCCTACTTGCTAGCTATAAGATGTTCGACCCCTCTGTAATCGTTTCATAATTATTATTATTATTATTTTTGCGTTTTGTATGAATTTAAATTTTAAATTGGACTACAATTTAACAGTAACGCTAATGCTAGGACAGAAAGGCTAGGCGGGTTTTAGGCTGAGCCCACCGCCCCTCCCCTCGCCATAAATCGACATACCCGTCCTTCATCCTCACGCTTAAGAAGAATAGTGCAAGTCCGACATCGAACTTTTTATGCTGTGGACTCCTCATATATTTAATTCATCGTGCGTAAAGAACGCCGTTTAAAGGCCAACAATCACTACTTCGGTAGGTCATTATTCAGGCGTCCCGGAGTTGAGCGCTTTCGTTGCAATCCAAATGAGCCGAATTTAGCTAATGCTACGTTTAACACAACAGGTGCTACATTTCTTTTATTAGCATACCTGAGCGAAAATGGGAGAACTTTTCATTTTCGTGCTCAGAATGTTTTGACCACGACCTTCTCCCCCCCAGCAGGTTTTCGTCAACTTGAGTCAGTTTACCCAATATGCTCTCAACCGTGAGGTGCATGTTGTCCAAACTGGTCTCCCCGTTGTGGAGTGCAGTAGAAGTGGAGGCAGAAGTCGGCTCAGCGGGTAAATAACATCAATTTTCCCAACCCATATTGTCCTAGCCTGTTCCAATTACTTTGCTACGCAGACTCTAAAGTCATTCGCCACCTTACCGACGGCGTGGTGACCCAGCTGGGCCTGGACCACGGCCTCATCGACGATTCCATCTACTTTACGAATGGCGTGGTGTTGGGTGGGGTGCCGATTAAAGTGGGGGACGCGGTGAGCTACATCGCCGTGGGAGATGGCGCCCAAGGTGGATGGAAGGCCCTCAGGGTGAGCAGCACTGATGTCAACATGTACACTATTTGATTTAATTGGTTTGTATGCAGAAGTGTGAAAAGTACTCTTTAAAAACAAGCCATTATCTTTGTATGTACCAGGCCTATTCTATATCAATGTCGTTTTAATTTATAAGAAAAAATGACATTTTATCAGATGCCATATTAACCTTGACCTTTTGAAATTGCGCTGTACAGGTTGAGAAGAGTTACGATGCGTGGGATGCTGCAGACGGGACGTCTTTGGAGGACGACTGCGCTCAGCTGCGCCCTCTCATCGGCACCGTCACGTCATTTGACGGCCAGTGCGGCTACATCAACAAGAATACTTCCTTTTCAAGCTCCAATTTATGCGAAGGTACTTGCGTAGCCTGACACGCTGAAGTGAAATGGTTTTTAAAAAAAGTTTTGTTCAAAATTAAGACACTCCTGTCTTTAGGTTACGAGCCCATGACGGGAGATTGGGTCCAAGTCAAATATTTCATCAATCCCGAGTGGACCAGCCAGGCTCATTCCGTTGCCCCTTTGCGCTATTCCCGTCTCAATCGGGTATCTTCCTCCTTGACATGTCAGATTAATTCTTTTGTGCAAATTTGAAGGAACCGTGTTTCATCGTCCCTCGCGATGTTTGCAGGTTTGCGTGACTAGCATATATGCTAACAAGGGTGTAGTCGATGAGAGAGTATTCTTCTGCCTGGACTCCCTGCTGCTACCTGGCTCCTACAAGCCCTCACCGGGCCACCTGGTCAACTTGGTAATGATGGAGAGCAACCAGTCCATATACCGCTGGAGAGCTCTGTGCATGGCGCCGTGCACTCAGGGGTACGACGCAAGCTACTTCTCCTGTACGTCTACTTTAAACCCCATTCATTGCTCGATTGATCGAAAATGTTTTTGTTTTTTTTGGGTTGCAGTCTGACGCCGACTCTGACTGACGTGCCCGCAGCGACACTGGAGAGCTTAATGGAAAACAAAGGAGGCCTGGATGTAACTTGTTATGGCCAGTTTAGCGATTTGATCGTGGGAGAGTATTGTACACTGACGATATGGATACAGTAAGTGAGAAAAATAAGGAGGGGATTGATATAAACAGAAAACATTCATCCACTTTTCAAAGCCGTACACACAGTGGTCTTTAATCCTCTTCCTGCTTTCCGAACAGGAACAAAAGCTCAGAGACGCACCGACTCAAGTGCTGCGATTTTGCCGGCTGGGATTCAGAAGAACAGTTCTATCTGGATCCAGGCGAGACGGCACAGAAAGAGCGACCCAGGCACGACTCCGCTTCGGCTCCCGCGGAAGAGCGAGGAAGTCGAGATGAGGAGGCGGACGGCAAGGAGACAAAGGCTTCTCTCGGTTTGAGAAGAGAAGAGAGAGAGGCAGATCTTCCTCCGGGAGAGCGACTGTCTGTTGTTGTGGGATGCCAAGCAAAGTAAGTTGGGCTGAAACTTTTGAAATAGCCCAGAGAGCTGGAAATGACACAAGCTTGGATTTACAGGAGCCTGGGAAGCTGCTCCGAGATGCTCTTGCTGCATTTCTCCTCGTTCGTCATCGGGAGGCGCCTGCAAGTGACGGTGCGCAGCGAGGACGAGAAGCTGCTACTCCCTCGCGCGCCCTACGCCCCCGCCGAAGCCAAGCCGGTACCGGTACCGGTGGCACCTTCTCGCATCATCACTCTGACCGCTCCGAAAGACGTCACACTCAGGTAGGTAGCAAAGTTATTGAAAAAGTCAGTTCAAATCCCCCCGGAAATTAACCTAAACATTTTTTTTAGTTCCTATGAGTAGAGTGAAAGACGGAAACAGTGAAAAGCTCTTCCAATAGATGGCAATAGTTTAACTTTTTATTTTTGTTGCGCCATTGGTTAGCGCTAATTGCAAAAGCAGGGCCGACTAATTAATCTTCCTAAGGTCATAAAATGACTGAAGGCCTCTGCTTCAAACTGTGGTCTTTGTTTACGCGATGGAACTTTCCTTCCTCCAGGCTTCCGATCCGCCGTCTGCCATGCTTCCTACCTTTCTACGACGTGCCGCAGGCTTTGAGAGACTGCGCGGCCGGGCAGAAAGACGTCCTGGTCGTCCAGCCCTGCTTAGGAGAGGTTAGAATTCCAGTTACGTCGTGAACACTGGCTGGAAGTTTTTTTTTTAACTCCTGTGTGTGTTTTTTACCAGGTGCTGTCAGTCTCCAACGCACGGGCCCGTTTTTCTACTCTGCTGTGGCTGGAGGAGCTTCAACACGAGAGGGAGATGTCAGAATTCGCCATCCAAGGAGCTCTGCTCAGGAAAGGAGCCGTCCATCTTCACCTGGAGGTCCTCGGCTTGGCCGAGGGGAGGCCTAATCTCAATTTAGGCCAGTCATAAAAACTGCGAAACGTCACGTTTGTGCCTCAAACGTCTTGCTGAGCCATTTCGCTGCTTTACAGGTGACAGAATTGTGTTGAAGAGTCCACAGAGCGACGGCGTCGTGATGGAGTATGTGAGCTGTGTTTACGAGGTAAAATGCCTCCAGCGGTGCCTTGATTTTAGTTTTGCCACCTAGGCTTCAAGTGCTCTATAAATATTCCTAAATTGAGTACAATGCAGAGCTTTCTTTTCTTCATCAAAGAATGGAGTTTTTATTTTTTCTCTGCGTTCTGGGATTTAAATACATTTAAATTAAGAAAATAAGGTCTATTTAAAATGCTAGATCAACGACGAAGACGTGAGTCTGAAAGTCAACTCGGAATTCCATCATGGCTACCTCGGCGAACCGCTGGATGTGGAGTTCTGCTACAACAGGTGAGATCATGTTTAGCATCTCGCTTATTCCATGACCTCCCTCTCTGCGCTCTCCCCCGTTCACCAGAGTGACCATGAGGCGCTGTCACCACGCAATTGAGCAGATCAAGCCGTTTATGGAAAGTAAGTGGACAGGCATTCTTACTACTGCAAGAATTACCTTACCATCATTGTGTAGTTTTCTTCCCCTCTCGAGTTAATACTCAGACTCCTCTGTGGACCGCGAAATGGTTAGATGAAGACGACCAAAACACAACATTGAATGGAAATGAGGTAAAAAAAAAAAAAAAATTAACCCACTTGGTTGTAAGGAAACGAGGTGTTTGATTCCTAGGGGTGTTCGTTTTTTTTATCAACAGGCCGGGGAACAAGTAAATGGCTGGTTACCAAACATGATAGTCGATACCGAGTCAAAAGGCACACAAACAAAAGGTTTGCCATGACGCTTCCCCTGGCAGCGTTTACATCATATCCCAAAATATGCGTATTCATTTCCAGATGGCACCGAGCCGTCCAAGCCTGCCCCCAGCCGGGGCCGATTTTTCAACCTCGACCTTAACCCTGCTCAGAGGGAGGCGGTGAAGAGAATCCTGGCCGCAGAATGCCGTCCGACACCTTATGTGCTTTTTGGACCTCCCGGTACCGGGAAGACTATCACCATTATCGAGGCCATACTGCAGGTGAGGACGAGATAAATGAGAGAAGAAATTCTCCCGCAAAGTCAACCTTCGTCGACAGGGCTGTGCAAGTAATTGAGATCTAGTAGGACAGTCCAATTCTTCCACTTGCAGGTGTACCACTTCCTCCCCAGCAGCCGCGTCCTCGTGTGCACACCCTCCAACAGCGCAGCCGACCTCATTTGCGTCCGCCTGCACGACAGCGGTCTCATGCACGCCGCAAGCCTGGCCCGTGTCAATGCTTCCTACAGGCAGGAGAAGGTACGGACTGGCCTCGCAACCAATGCCACGTTCTAATATTTACGACTCCGGCAGTACATCCCCGAGGTGCTGAGGCAGTACTCCAAGGCTGGCGAGGACCTCAGTCACGCCTCTTTCCACCGCATCGTGGTCAGCACCTGCTCCAGCGCCGGCTTGTTCTTCAATCTCGGACTCCAGTGAGTCTTCTTCAACCCACAGTTTCTCAACAGTGACTTTTTTTTATTATTATTATTTTTTTGTCACCCTCAGAGTGGGACATTTTACTCACGTGTTCCTGGACGAGGCAGGCCAGGCAACAGAACCGGAATCCCTGATCCCCCTCAGCCTCGTTTCAGAAAGAGATGGACAGGTGAGCTCTTTTTGAACATGTTTTTGCATTCCTCTGCCAGATGAATTTTCTCTCAATTGATTTTTTATGTGTGACGGGCTCAGATAGTATTGGCCGGAGACCCTTGCCAGCTGGGACCATTAGTGAAATCCAAGATGGCCTCCGCCTTCGGCCTGGGCCTGTCCATGCTGGAGCGGCTCATGGCCAATCCGCTTTATGCCAAACACGAGTGGGGATACAACCCAAATCTAGTGGGTGCACTCGTCACTAACTTTTATTTTTATGAAGTAAAACAAATATCGGTGTCAAAGAATGCGATGTTGTCGGAAAAACCTCCAGGTGACAAAGCTGATTTACAACTACCGATCTCACGAGGCCTTGCTCACGTTGCCCTCCAAGATGTTCTACCACGGAGAACTGTGCGCCAAAGCCCCCAAAGCTGTCGTAGACTCCCTCTGCCACTGGAAAACTCTTCCCAAAAAAGGCTTTCCTCTCCTCTTTCATGGCATCCGGGTGAGTACGTTGAAACATCTCAAATATGCATCACATCTTTTTTTTTTTTTTTTAACACAGATGCTCTCCTCTAGGGAAAAGAAATGAGGGAAGGCAACAACCCGTCGTGGTTCAACCCAGCCGAGGCTGTGCAGGTTATGTTGTATTGCTGCCAGATGACCAAAAAACTCTACAACCCCATTGATGCCAGTCAGATCGGAATCATCGCCCCCTACAGGAAACAAGTAACACTGCAATTTGTAGCGTAGTAGGCCTAAGTGTTCATCCAAAAAACGAGATGAATGTTTTCGTCCTAAAACGTACATTTGATATCGCAAGCGAGTGTAACCTTTGTATATTTAAACATAGAAGAAAAAAAAGTACTATGATTAAATGCACATCTATTAAGAGAGAAAAAAAATCCTGTTTTCCAGAGCGAGAAGATCCGCGTCCTCCTGGGTAAGGTGGGCCTGTTTGACATCAAAGTGGGCTCCGTGGAAGAGTTCCAAGGGCAAGAATTTCTCGTTATCATCATGACGACGGTAGGCCCAAACGGTTTGGCTGAAAGATTTCTTCTGTGGTCAAATCTCACTGCATTTTGCACATCGTATCTCCTCCCTGTGCGTGCGATAGGTGCGCTCCAACGAATTGGCAATGAGCGACGACCTGCAGAATGCGCTGGGCTTTCTGACCAACCCAAAGCGCTTCAACGTGGCCATCACTCGCGCCAAAGCCTTGTTGGTCATCATCGGAAACCCCCACATTCTCGTCAGGGTGAGTACTCAGACCCAAAACAAACAAAACATTAAATAGCAACTACGCCTGCTCTTTATTCAAATCTTTTAAATGTATGGTTTTTTTTTGTTTGTTTTTTTGCCTGCACCCCAGGATACATGCTTCAGGGCACTCCTTCACTATTGTTTCACCAATGAAGCATATCTGGGCTGCGACCCCCCTCCTTCCATAAGAGACTCAAGGATGTAAGCGTGTTTCATCCTATTAAATTCCACATGATTACTATTATTATGATGTCATTATCTATAGTAAGCAGTTCAACCTTGAACAGATTCACACGCACATGTTTAACATACAGGACGTAATACGGCCACACTGAAATGACCCCTGAGAAAGTAAATGTTTTGAGAGTGAAGTTGGGATCGTAGGGAGATTTTTTTTTTTTTTTGAATAAAAAATAAAATAGATTGACTATATTTGACCATATCACACTTTTATTGTAGTTTGACTGGTCCTGCAATTTAAAATTAGAGCTCAGGCTGGCATAAAAAATCCTTGTTCCTAATCAGATGGTGACTGCTTATGTTGCGTTACCACTACTGGCCAGAAGGTGGCCACAACAAGGATTCAAAACAATATTTACTTAATTTTCTGATGTATTGGTTTAATGTAAGCTAAATATTTTTCAAATTGCGCTAGTCAATACATTGTGGCATTAGGGGAAAAAATGCTATGTTAGTAGCATTTAGCCTACCGGTACGTTCGAACATATTTACACTTAGGGAGTAAAAATATTGTTTTGAATGTAACATACTTTTATTCCATATTGTTAACTTCAAACTTCCACAGAAATGTAACATTGCGAATTCTCTCAAAAATACTCTCCCATGTTTGGAATTAGTTTCACAATCATTTCTTAGTCCTCCTTGTCGTTGCCGACAGTAATATTCGAGTATTTTAATCTTGGTCACTAAAACTCCATCTTTGTGTCAACAGAACTGCCTCTAGTCACAGCGCTGCATGACAGACGTTAAACTCCTGTTGACCGAGTGAGTGACTCCTGCTTTTGCTTTTCCGTGAGAGCGCCATAGACGCTCAGCTGCTTCAAATAAAGATATGACGTCCATGTACCAAGCGCGCCGCTCTGTCTTTATTAAGTCCACGCACTTGACCGTGCGGAAGAATTGGCCATTACGCATCCGTTTGCGTCAACCACCGAACCACCGCCGCCGCGTGCTAATAGGACGTCATCTCTTTGGAGCGCAATTGAAACGTCAGTCGATATTATGTGTCTACTTGTAATTAAAATACGGCTTCGTACTTTAGTGGAGTCTGCCGAGCAGATGTGCATTTTTTTTTTTTTTTTTTTTGGGTCATTTGGGCGTCTCGGCCCGGCTGCGTCTGCTCTCGAGGCAGGCTCCCGGAGACTGGATGTGACAATTGAGTGTGAGTGACAGTCTGCACCTCCACTGTCAGTCCTGCTGGAGCCCAAAAGGGGAGGGGGGGGATCAATTTGTTAAGTTATAGAGTCTCTCATATGTTGGGAGGAGACAGCTTTTATGTGAGCTCCCAAATACCACCTTAGTCTTTTCTTCCACAACTGACCCCCCCCGACTTTGATGTGGCTTTCTTGGCCAAAATAACAGGGGGGGTGGAGGAATTGATGTCAAGCCTGACAAACTTTGTATACAAAGTACATTTACTTGCCTAATATGCGACATTCATTTTCAAACTTGCTTATTTAATCAATTTATAATAAAATAAAATAATGACATTAGGTCAATCTAATGGATGTGATTTTCTTTTCTCCTAAAATTACAAGTTCATTCTTTTGAAATGATTTGGACTGACCCCTAACAGAGCAACTTGTTTCTCCTTAAGTTGTGAAATATTTTTCACCTAAAATAACTCTTTGAACTAACATAGTTGGAAAACTACATTTCTTATATTTTCATCTGGTCATTTTACAACTTGAATTAAAATGGCGTCTTATTTAAAACATGCATAATGACACATTACTGTGTTCATTAGAATACATACTCGGGTTGATTTTTTTTTTTTTCAAATCTGTAATATTCCTTGAAGAAACAATGAGTGATCAACTAATTTATAGTATTTTATTTTCACCAGCATTCTGCAAGTGTTTCTTCTTGAGTGCAGCAGTGCATTAGCGGGACAGACAGGGTGTCTACATGGCAGCCATTAGGCCCAACAACACACCCCTGCTGGGCTGCCGGCAGGGGGAACGTGTTAAATACGTGGAGCCATTGTGCTCCCAAATTGGTCTGTGTGACTAATTGCCCAGTTAGCCCCCTTCTGACGGGCCGAGCTGGAACCGGCCGCCCAGTCATCGGCAGGGGCTGTAAAAGGGCGGCAGCAGACGGGCGGCGCTAGTCCGCTTTTAACAGGGGGGGCTCAAATTAAAAGTCAAGTCCGAATCAGTGGCGGGTGCAGGGGATAGAGTCCGGCGGAAAGTCCTGAAAAAGCCCAGAGGCATCTAGAGACAGACGACATCAAACCAAAGCCAAAATGCTCTATTGTCATTCTATTGGTGGATCACAAGGACAAAGTCAACACGGCTCATCTGACATTTTGTGATGCGATTTCGCATTGGTCTTGCGTGTGTGTATATATACACGTTGACATTTAGGTTTTCCCACTGTTCGTTTTGGTGCATACTTTTCCATTTTGAAATGGAAGTTCACATTTAGCTGGTAAATTTGCGGGTCAGGTTTTTTTTTTTATGTGAGATAAGCAACAAATCAAAAGCAATTGAGCGTGCGTTTTCTCCCAAGCCGTGTGCCCACACGCTCCTTCTTTCAACTCCATGAAGGCTGGGTCATTGTGTCCCCCGGCTTCACACACGGGGGGGCTGCCCCCCCCCCTCCCCTGTCTGCAGCCATGACAAAAAAGCCGTTGTCTCCAAACACATCGTCTCGGCGTCTTTGATAGCTACGTGATAAGAGACTTAGAGACTGACGGGGCTGGCTCTCGCGTTGTATATAAAGCGGCCGGCGGCTTCCTCCGCCACATCCGCTCTCGACATGGCTACGCTCCTCTTCCTCGCCGCGACCCTCCTGGCTCCGCTGCAGGCCTTCGACTTGGGCCAGTCCACCCGATGCGTGACCATCCCCAACCAGATGAAGGTGTGTCAAGACGTGGGCTACTCTGAGATGCGGCTGCCCAACTTCTTGGGCCACAGTAACCTGGAGGGTGAAGTGGTACCCCGCTCTGAAGACTGGAGGCCCCTGCTGCAGACTGGCTGCCATCCTCAAGCTCAGGCCTTCCTCTGCTCTCTCATCGCTCCTGTCTGTCTGGACACGTAAGTTCCTTTTCTTCTTCGACTTCACGTCGGCGGCCTCGCTCGCTCGGGTTTAACATCACGGCGCTTATTTCCCCCCTTCAGGTTCATCCAGCCCTGTCGGAGTCTGTGCGTGGCTGTGAGGGAGAGCTGCGCCCCCGTGCTGGCCTGCCAGGGGCACCCTTGGCCCCAAGCGCTCGACTGTGATCGCTTCCCAACCGAAGAAGACACGTGCCTGTCTCCGCACGCCAAGTTCGGCCATTTTCCTAAAGGTAAATACCACGCGTGTATTTATTTTGGAGTTTTCAAATCTAAAAATAATTCATGAAAACTCTAATAATTAGTTATACTTTTTTTTCATTGCAGCTCAGTGTTGTTGACTGTTGGTTCTTTGTTGTCTATTAATTGATCAAATAATTTGTATTTTATTCACTTGCAGATTTACCCAAAGCAACTTGTCAAAATTGTCCCATGGTGGAAGAAGCTCCAGCTATGAAAACAGTCCTGGATGTTTTTTGCCAGCATGACTTTGGTAATAATCGGAAGCCATTTTTATTTATTTGATTTATTTCATTTGAATATTTCCAGGCAAATTATTATTATTAACATAACATTACAGATTATTAATCCCCCTTCCTCCTCCTCCGCAGCTGTTACAGCAAAATTTCACCACCGCCGCCGCCTCCTGACGGGCAAGCCCACGTTTGAAGTCGAGGGCCGTGTTGAGTTCATCCGCCAGGGCCCGCTGCTGCCCTATGACACCCACCACCTGCTGCACCAGTGGCTACTCATCAACCTGGGCTGCGCCAACACGCTGGCGCGACCCGGACGCTCGCAGCTCTACGTACTGACCGGCTCTGTGCGGCCCGACGGCACCCTCGATATCGCCCGCCTCTTCCCCTGGCACAAAAAGGACGCCAACATCGCCGGGGCCACACGCAAGTGGAAGCATCACAGATGTTGAGCGTAAATCTTCACATGGAGCGTTTAGAGGGGAGGGGAGAGGGTTCTCTGCTCCTATAGCACACTGTATTAGAATGCACTCCAACCTGTACATATGTATACTCAAGATTTTATTTTCTATTTAAAAAGGAAAACAATAAACTATTAGATACTGTTTTGCAATTGGACTCATTTTCAACAGCACCTTCAATATCGCTAAAGTGCGCACACGCACTTCTAACTCAAATGTGGCAGACTAACCAATCACATTCAAACTTGTAAAATTATTACCATAAAATGTTCAGAATTTTCTTGACATTTCTTTCTAGCTGGTACCAGATTTTATGCTGATAACTGGCGGAGCCCGAGGGGGAACTGCGAGGGCACTTCCCCCCCAGGTGCCAGTACAAATAATCGACTTTTAGTTATTTTGGGGGGTTTCAAAAAACAAAAACAAATTACGGACCCCCTTGGCACCCCAAGGGAAATAATCCTAGCTCCGCCAGTGGTGCTGATACTATTTGGAATCGTTCATTATTCCCTCCCCTGACTAAGGCCCCAGTTCAAGCGGAACAAAAAAGTCCTAACGCATGATGCTGTCAACAGCATGCCATAAGTATGCATCCATCTTGTCTGTCATCGAGCTAATATAAAAAAAAAAAGATCTAAGCTTAACCCAGATGCCCTTTGCAGTCCAGTAGACAAATTGCCTGTGGTTGTCGTTGATTTTCCGCTTGAGTCCGCAAATACCTAAGCGAGTCACATGACGTTTTATGTTTAAACGAGTGTATAAATTAGTTTGTCTCATCAGCGTCGTCATTGCGCTGAGGCGCCTCGTTGGCCGAACCGAGTCCTTGGGAAGACAAAACAGCGGAGCCATGACAAAAGGTACGATTCATTCAGTCACACTATCGGGAATGTGGATACTAAATCTTATTTTCTTGTCCTCTCTAGTTTTTTTTACCGTGATGATGCTGACCCAGCTTTTCCTCAGCGTGGCCAGCGCTCCGATGTGTGCCTACGGACAAGCCGGGTGCCCCCTTCCCACCTTGGCCGACCTCTTTGAGCGCGTCATGCAACAGTCGTCCACTGACCTCCACTCGCAATCTGTGAGTGTCTTTCCTCACTCATCACATTCCGTACACGACTCTCATAAAAGTCCCGCTCCCTCTAACAGGACCGCTACTTGCTTCCCAGCCGCAACACCGGCTGACAAACAGAACGCAAAAAGTCTGGATGTGAGTATTTGTACGCCTGATGCTTAGTTAAAGTTAATAATGATAATTTACAATACGTTTTGTACAGCACATTTCATTGACACGATGTAAGAGTAACTATTTCTTCTGAGTTAAGTGAAATGAACTGTACTTTGCTTGAGGAACTGTGCTGTAATGCAGGGGTCAACAAAATGGCTTTGGACTAATCTCTGCCCGTGAAACAGTTCTTTGTTTAAAAAATGTTGGTGACCCCCGTACTAGTGTGTGTGTGTGATCTTATTACTTTTCTTTCTGGGCTGGGGACTTGTTCATATTTTCCCCATGGCTCTGCAGGAAATGACAACTTGTGGGCAATACAAAGTAATTACATTTCCTGGGTGGACCTAGAAGAAATGTTATTGTATTAATAATGCATAGAGTCCAGGAGGGTGCACATAAATGCAAGATGCAGCAGATTCTTCTCCTTTTATCATCATCTATTTTTAAAACCCAGTGATCGCAGAACATGTTGTTGGCATGAGTATAGGCATTGTGGAGCGGGATGGAGATCCAAACGCGGATACGTTGGGTGTTCTAAAGGGGACAAAAGCTGAGCACAGGAAGGGGTCTGGAACCCTCCCCAGAATCGCTTGACAAGCTACTTCAACATGGCCAACACAGCCAACAAAAGTCTTTCCAAGTCATTCAGGGATTGGCTGAAGTGTGTTGTCAATTTAGGATAGCGTTATAGAGGAGCATTTTTTGTTCCTGTCCATCTGGCAGAGAATGCTGGGCAAAAGAGAAAGTGTGTTTCCTCTCGAGAAACTTCACAAGGGCTCTTTTAAAAAAGTAAGTCTTCTCATGGTCGAGGAGGATGCAATTTTAACACTGACTGAAGTCATATTCAAAGCTCTAAAAAAAGAAGTTCGCAATGGGTGTCACAGGCAGCCGAGCAGCCCGTTTTAATCGACTTCATTGCCGTATGTCAAAAAGACAAAGCTCAGCTGACAGCGGATGACGATGATGACTTGTCAAAGAACAAAAGTGATGATGGGATCCCTTAAGCATGCAAAATGGGACTGTGCGCTCAGTCATTTGAAAAGACAGGTTAGCGTTTATGCTCTGAAAGGGTCTCGGGTGAGCTGAGCCCGGCTGACTTCGGGCTAGGCTGGCGTTCACCCGGGATTGGTCGCTGGGCAATTGCAGGGCTGACAAAAAACATTCACACTCGCCGACAAGACATAAATATGAAAAGAGCAAGTGTACGATCTTCCTTCCTTCCTTCCTTCCTTCCTTCCTTCCTTCCTTCCTTCCTTCCTTCCTTCGTTCCTTCCTTCCTTCCTTCCTTCCTTCCTTCCTTCCTTCCTTCCTTCCTTGATGAATTAAAAAAAAAAAGTCGGCTGGTCTGCAAATACCAAATGCACCTTCCCCCCCCAAAAAATCTAGAAAGATGTTGATAAACATTCAATATGCAAAAAAAACAAAAAGTAAAATCTGTGAATATGCGGGCGCCTGACCTGTAAACGCTTGTGAGTTTTATATTGTCCCACCACGAGAGGGCGCAGTTCCCCCACTCTCCTCTTCTTCTTCCAAGCAGGACAGGGGGAGTTCTCCGGCCCTCCCTCCCTCTCCTCTCCTCTCCTCTCCTCTCTCCCCTCCACCCTGGGCGGCAGCGGTAGCAGCAGCTCCCTCTCTTCCTTCCTCCCGTGCCGCGGCAGGACCGTCTGTTGAGCTGGTGAAAGAAGGCAAGCGTCACGTTTCCTTTTGTGCATCCTCCGCGCATCCACCTGCGCCCCCCCTCCCTTGAACCGCGCTCATGGAGCAGACCCGCACATCCTACATGGAGTAATAATAACATCATCGGACTTCCATCTTTGTTATTTTTTTTTTTTGGACCGCCTCCTCATTGCCGGGGATGTAAAGTTTAGATAATGCCCTGGCTCAGCATCCTGGATTGCTAATATTCTGAGCAGCAAACTCAATCTGTCAAAAGTGGACAAAAATATGGACTAATTTTTCTTTTCAACCATAACCTTCACCATGGGATTGTTACAGCTATTTCTGGTTCTCTGCATATTGTGCGCCTCCTCAGGTAAGGACCTTGCCATGGCTGATCCATCCATGTTGCCTCACATCATTAATTCATATGTTGTTTTGATGCGTTTGTCAAGCAAGAATGACCACATCCACCCCCGACTATTGACAATTTGTATCTCTGCAAATCAGTGCAAGGTTTGGGGGTCGACCCAGCTCTGCGCATCAGCGTGTTGGATGAACTCCTCGCTGGAGATGGATTTGATGGAGTTACTCAGGTCCAAGGCTTCCATAGAGAATCCAGAGCGTTCCACTTTCAAGGTATGGCAACTCCGCAAATTGTTTTTTTTTTTGAAAGGTCGCTGCCCTTTATTCACTTTAACCTAATGTCACACCCCCAGCATGCATATTATTTGCCGTTTTGAAAGGGGGGGGGGGGGGGGGTTGCGTAGTCGGGTTGAGAGTGAGGAACATGCCCCCCCCACCCCAAGTAGAAGTCACCCATTGGTGAGTGATGCGGTGCAGTGTGTGCAATGTGTGAACAGTCTTGTAAACATGTGTGTTCTTTATTACTCGCCAAAGCGCATCATATCAAAAAGTAAACAGAGTGAATATTTCTTCAGAAAAGAAGCCAAGTGTGCTTGCTTCAAACTGTTCGCTACCACTCAAAATGAACTTTACCGCCCAAAAAACATCTTTTGCTAGCTTAATGCTAACACACAACACATAAAGCCATAGACGGGCTAGCGAAGCTAGCATTGGCACGTGGCAACGTAAGCGAACGCGATTGTGTTTGCCATGACGTCATTGATTGGATGACGTGACATTACGAGCGATTTCTAATTTTGCCTCAAAATGCAAAACGTTCGTGGATCTAGTCCAGGGGTGGGCAAACTTTTTGACTCGCGGGCCGAACTGGGTTCTAAATTTGGACCGGAGGGCCGGACCAGGAGCAGATGGACGTAGGCGTTGTGTGAAGTCATATAAGCGACCTGTAAAGGTCATTGCATAAAAGATCTTGGCCTTTAGTAGGTAGTAAAGCATGGATATTCCAAACAAGTTTTTTGAAAACAAATGCATTTATTAACAGCATTAAAAAAAAAAAAAATCACTAAAAAACTGCTATCAGTGATTCTCATAAAATACGACACTGTTATTATGAATAACAATCTCCATCACTTCAATGCCTGCAGGTCAGATTAATGAAAGATGTTTATCTCATGAGATCACATCAAACGGCAAACATTCTGACCAAATATATCATCTTGAAGAATCGGTGAAAGCATACATCCAAATAAACTAATCAAAACAGCAACACGGTGAGGGGTATCTGAAAATCAGAGCAGAGTTTTAACTCGCAAACACCTGGTAACAGAGGTGAGGAAACGGGAAACACTTGCTTAAAGTAAGCCTTAAGAACTTTACAGGTTAAGATTAGTCGCAAATAGGTGGTGCATCAATGTCCTTGAGCATCCTGCATTGTTTGAAAATGAGAATGGTCGCTAGTTTCAATCCCTGCTATGTGTACAAATCATATTCAAAATGCATTTTTTTACAATAAACTTGAGAGCCTCCCGTTCATTTTCAGTGGGAACAGTGTTGTTGGTCTCCCTTTTTTGCTAGTGCGTCATAGTCTGGAGTAAAATTTGTTGTGGCAATTCTTAGGCGAGATCCGAGGTGTTGGTCCGTTTACCTTGATCTGTGACGGGTTGATGTTGATGTGGCTGAACGTCACGTCGCGTACGTCGAGCCAAATTGGCCACTCTTTTTTAAACACTCGGCACTCCTTTTTTTCGGGCCACTCATTTTAATGGAAGGATTCCAGGGGAAGGTTTGTGGGTGGCTTTAGCGCAAAACTGCATCTGAAAGCTCAGCGCGCGAATTATAAGAATGCTGTCGTCAAAGCCCACGCTCTAAATTCGGGACTGATACGAATAGAGCGAGAGTGCGCCAAGTCCGTACTACTGAGTACGTACACGCACTTGTGAGTGTGCACCGAGCTTTCTGACACGGCTTCCGGTAGTAAATGCGCAGGCGAGCGCTTCGCCATCTACTGGGAAAACGCAGTCATTGCAGGCAAAATGACAAAAAAAAAAAAAGTTTAATAATACAATTTGTTCAGGGTTGGCGGGCCGGATTAAACGGTCCCGTGGGCCGGATGTGGCCCGCGGGCCGTAGTTTGCCCACCCCTGCTTTAGCGCAAAACTGCATCTGAAAGCTCAGCGCGCGAATTATAAGAATGCTGTCGTCAAAGCCCACGCTCTAAATTCGGGACTGATACGAATAGAGCGAGAGTGCGCCAAGTCCGTACTACTGAGTACGTACACGCACTTGTGAGTGTGCACCGAGCTTTCTGACACGGCTTCCGGTAGTAAATGCGCAGGCGAGCGCTTCGCCATCTACTGGGAAAACGCAGTCATTGCAGGCAAAATGACAAAAAAAAAAAAAGTTTAATAATACAATTAGGTCAGGGTTGGCGGGCCGGATTAAACGGTCCCGTGGGCCGGATGTGGCCCGCGGGCCGTAGTTTGCCCACCCCTGATCTAGTCGATCCGATCCGGGTAAAGTCTGAGCGGTTTTTCTTTGTCAATTGTTCTTCAGACAAATTTCGCTGCATGTGTCGCTCCATTATGAGCTCCGGCTGCATGGATAGTTTTGCTTAGGATTCAAATGCAAATCGGGATTGGCCGACCTTGGAGGATGTCGATGCTCTTCTTCATTATGACATAATCAGCGTGTGTGTTGTATTGTAATATCCCTGCAAGGCCAGCATCATCCATCACTAAAAATCCAGGTTGATAAAAAAAAAAAAATGTCAGTATGCACAGAGCAGCGTTGATGAAAACCTCCTCGCTTGATCTATTGAGACCGTGATAAGATTCATCGCGAGGAGGACAAAGCTCTCTGTCAAAAAAAGCAGCCAAAAGAACAGAAAAACTCGTTTAGGTTTTCGGAGCCGTGCCAACATTCACGAGGAATCTGTCCGCCAATGCTGTTTCGGGACGTTTATTTATTTTTCCTCTTTTTCTGGCTGATATCTTCCAATCTGCTGCCGTTGAACAAGCGAGCCGCCTCAGCCGTTGGCCTGTTTGATATCGTCTTTGGAGACTCAAAACAATCATCACAAGTGCTCTGTCCACATGGGTAGTGAGTGGGGGGGGGGTGCAGATGGAGAACAAAAAATGTATTGATATCCCTCATGACTGTTCACCAAAAGCTGCTCATCTTCGACACTTGTTTTTTTATTCTCGTTTATTCTAATTTCCTCTGTCTGCCCTCACCAAGCACACAGCCAGACACGAGAAAGGTGGCGTTTTATTTACGGCAGACATTCGGGATGTCTACGTTTCGTTTAATGGGGTGAGGGGGAGGCCTGCGTTTGTGTTTGAGATAGAAATAGACACGCCGAGCGAGCGGGACGGGACGTGACGAAGGAAGAAAGCAGGAGAGAAAGGGATGGAAGGAAGGAAACGCCGTCTGGCAGCTGTGCTGATTCAACATGTATGGATGTTGGAGGCGGGCGGCCGGCACCGGCAGACGGGCCGCGGTGACATTCCCGCGCTCATTAGATTGCAGGCAGAATATTTTCATTGCTGTGCCCTGTGACGCTTGCCTGCTGCCCGCCTCAGGGGAAGGCCTTGGTGTTCTGACCGGGAGGCGGGAGGAGGCAAAAAGAGGACACACACAGGACAAAAAAAAATAGTCGATTTTTCTGCGGTGTCCATTTATTCACTTGCAGAGTACCGGGTGTCTCCTTAGGTTAAAACGGCCCCATGTCTGCGCTCTGAATGGCCCCTTATTGAATGTTTTAAAAAGTTGTAATGTCACTATTTGCCACTAGATGTCTGACATCAAGCACAGGATGTTCGCCAATTGTAGGCCTCATAATCTTTGGCAGATTTTGAACTTAATGCAGGACAAACATGCTGCCTGAAAAAAATTTGCAGAATGAGGTCTTGCACTTTATGTTGGGGGTTGGCCGGCTTATGGCAGGTGCTCCAATTGGGTTTCATTCCATTTAGTGGATGGAACACCTGACGATTAATCGGGTCACGGCATCTATTAGAGCGGACTAACAAGATTTAATGCCGTGACTCAATTAGAGGTAAGGCATTTATTATGATGCTGGCATCCAATTGAATTTTTATTGGAGTTTCACTCCATTTATTTTCTGCAAAGTGTATCCAGTATATATACTGCCTTAGCGTTTTGCTTTGTTTTAGCATGTGTAAGTCAAATGCACAAGTGTGTGTGTGTGTGGGTGTGTGTGGGGAGGGCAGTTGTTGAGCGCACCCCTGTTGATGCTTTTTGAAGTAGCTGTCAGGGGCCAGTGCATAGCTGGACCTCGGGGATGGGCATCACGGAGCAAACCCCTCTGGCCGCCACCCACGCCCATCCGATGCTAGCTTATAGAAAATGATCCCAACATTAGCACGTCTCCTCCTCCCCCACTCGCCGTTTAATATGAGGCAAAAAAAAAAAAAAAGCACAGGAGCCACACCCAGCTGCGCCTCCCTTCCCCCCACAGTCCGCACTCTTATTAACTCCTCTCTGGCTGCAAGCGTGCCGACCAAACTCATTCAAGGTGCAAACATCACAAGAGCATCTTTTTCTTTTTTTTGTTGCCGTTGTCAAGGCTCCTCTGTAGTTGGCTCTCAGAGTATGTGTGTGCGTGAGCCCGCGTGTCCCTGACAGCATTCATTCTGAAGTGCTGCAGAAAGGCAGAGACAAATTTGTAATAAAAAGCCCAGTGTGTGTGTTTTGCAAACAGTCCATTCTTCCACTCCTACGAGGAATGTGTTTGCAAAATATAATTCGATAGAAATGTCGCGGTAAGGTGTTTTATTTTTATTAGGTAGCCGTAGAATCCTGTCGATATTTTTTGTTGGTTTGTAAGCTTTGAAAGGGGCAACTAATGGTTGCTAATTGTCTTGGAAAAGGAGCCATAGCCAAAACGTCTACCTATTTTTCCCGTGTTCTTGTTTGGGCTCTTTTCAAAGTGCAAAAATGAATCTATTCATCGACAACTAATCGATTATCAAATGAATCGACAACTATTTTGATAATCGCTTTGAGACTTTGTTTAAGGCTGAACTGTCAATCTACGTACATCTAATCTAATTGATTGATTAATTGAAAAATAATTGACACATAAATCGATTGATTGAATCGATTAATAAACGAATGGTTAGTAGTAGCGGCAATTCAAATCAGATATTTGGCTCGGTTGAAAGAAAGCCACCAAAAGTCGCCGTTGAGCAATAACCCGACGCCTCAACTGCTCAGGGCGGGGTTTGTCGTTGTTCTCTTTCGTTCTTTGTTCGGTCGCTCCACAAGTTAGCCAGCCAACCTTTCCAAACTGCTCAGTGACATTCCGCCCAACACCCCGAGGTCAAAGTCTGTTTAGCAGGCTGCCCCCTGGAGGCGAGCCTAATCAAGCATTCCCGCCACCGCTGTGCGGCGGCATTATTTCCATTCTCCCGGGGCGGTCGTGCATCTGGCCCGCCGCCGCCGCGTTGAGCTTTGTGCGTTCCGCGTATGTGAATGTCAAGCGAGGCCGTCATCGAGGAAAGCGAAGGCGAGGATTGCGCGGGAATTGCTGGCTTAAGCCATCCTGGAGGTGCCCTTGGTTGTGTTTTTTGTTCGTTCCAAGAGAGCGGCGGCGGCGGCGGCGCCGGCACAGCGGGGCAAGTCCGTCAAATGCAGATCGCCCCGGAAACGGTCACCGTGGCCTCTGGGTTCGCCCTGATCCACCTTGTGTTGACGCAAATGAACGGTTTGGAGTAGTTGATCATTACTCTAAGCCCTCTGGAGAGATGTTCTCTCGTCGAACCCTCCTACTCACATCCTCGTCTTTCGCTCGGCCTGACACATAAAACATGTGGTCGGAAATGTACGCTGTTATTTTTAGAATGGATGCCATTACACAATAAAGACTACACTCCGCCGCCTTCATCATCGTAATGCGCTGCCGTTCGGACCGCCGTGTTTACGCTGACCCCTCTCGGCCACTTTAAGTGCATCTTGCAGCCGGATGTGAACAAGGTCAATGCATCAAAGTAGCGGGAGTTGGTCGTTAAAATTGGCGGCGGTAAAATAAAACAGTTAATAAGTATTGGAGTTGTGTGAGGATTGTGTTTTCATGCTTTCTTAATATCATTTTATACATCGATCACATGATTATGTGATGATTATGATTTATTATTACGATTTTTATATAATCTGAATCATCACAACCTCTGCCAAGTCGAAACAAGCAAAAGTTTGCTTTGTTAGCGGGCTACTTCCTGGTCGATGGAGAATTGAAGAATGATTCCGAAGAATTGCTTTGACTGATGAATGGAAATCAATTCCAATCTCACCTTCATCCAAAACTATTAGTAAGCCCAAGGTTTTTTTTGTAGTCATCAGGTTTTAAAAAGAAGGCGCGAATGAACATAAATTTAAAGTTTGTGCTGGCTTAAAGCTTCTTTTTAGCTCCCCCCCAAAAAAAAGCTAAGCGGGGGATTCTCTTCTGCTCTCTTTAGTACAAAGCCCCCGCGCTGTAAATAGCGGTCGAGGCGGCAGCAATGTGTGAGAAAGGGATTGTTGCAAAGCCCCCCCCGATGTATCTGGACTCTCAAGCTATGCTGCGGGGCACCTGTTCCAAATGCAAAATGGGCCAGCTTCTGTGTGAGGATGTAGAAACGGGGAGGTGCAGGTACTGAGCACCAAGTAAGACCACATTGGATCGGGACAGATTACAAGTGTAGAGGACGGATGGAAATTGCTTCCAGAGTGTAACCCATTAAAGCGCCCTAAAGACGTACGATTAGGCCGGAAAAGTCTCCAGCGAGATCGAAACTACGGGCTAGCCCGCTTGTCCCTATCGTGCAATCTAATCGTAGCGGTTCTTTTACCGCTCCGCGGGAGGGCTGTCAAAAGCAGGTGGCCGCTCCGTTTCAACTCCTGCCAATAGATAAACGATCAGGCCGAGCGGCGACTAAACCGACGGCTCGACTGTACATCAAGATGGATGAGGCTTCCCTTCATCACCCCTCGTCAGGCCCGCAAAATTATTTTGAGATTGGATCGCCGAGGAGGAGGCGAAAGCAATCACAATAGGTCATTTATGTAGAACGATGCCTTCCTTCCCATCCGTTCGGGGTCAAAGTCACGGCTGACTCAGGGAGGAAAGGAACGGCGAAATACATGGCGGACTCCTCGGCCAGTCAATCACGGAGCAACAGAGATTAGCTGATTGATTGCGATGAGCTTTGTGAACCGCGGCGGCGCTACGTTAGCAATTACGTCCCCGTGACCGTCATCCATTAGCTTATGATTCCAGGCACGATGCCCGGATACGGCGGCGCGGGGTCAACGGCTTCCCCCTTTCGTGTTATTTCTTTACGAGCGCGGGGCGTGGCGTCGCCGCAACCGATTCCTTCGTTTCACTCTCATCGCTCAAAGCCGATGAAAATTGACCCCGTTACGTTCCGTTTGAGGCAAGGCCCCCCCCGCCGCGTTCCTACTCAACCTGCTGATGAGAGGCATCCACTCATAGATCAAAGGCTCGTGGCTGCCAAGTTGGGGCGCCGCCCAATGCTAGCGCTCCCCCCCCACCGCCCTCCATGTGGACCCGCCCCAACACCTGCTCCCACTGCGCTTGTTCCTCTCATGTCGGCGTACGCTCGCTGAACTGAGCATATTGTCTCACTTGACCTGTGCGACCCCCCTTGAAAGACTTTTTTTTCGAGATATCAACAGGAACTATTTGTCATCAATTTTACGGATTAGCGCGGATAGCGGTCATTTGCATTTCGCTTTTATGCGGGATCTGCCGACGCGGCAGATTCAAAGGCGGCAGGTCAAACTCCCGTTGCAGTAACCGGACCATCTGCCCTGTTCTAGCCAACCACACCGAGCTGGCAACATAAAACGATGGCCGAGAAGTCCGGTTTGATTTTTATGAGCTAATCAGTTGATGGCTTTGTAAACGTTACTTCATCAGAAAAAAAAGCACTTTTGTTTTTATTGAAGATTGTTTTATTGGATTGAACGGAATTGGATCGTTAATCACTGGGTGAACAAAATTAGGATTGAGAAGAAACTGCATCGTATCGGACAAAAAAGCGGTTCTGGTATTCACCATTTTTCTGTCGTGTTAATCAAATGCGAATAAAGATTCCACGCGAGCTTCCTGGTGCACCCGAGAGTCTCGCATTCATCTCGTGGCTGGGAGCAAAGGCGTTGACGTGATGGCTTCTGAGAAACGTCATCATTTATTGATGTCTCCATTAAAGTAGCAGAGAAGTCGGAACAGATTTGGGCAAGCGGAACAAAAGCTGAAGAACCACGACCTCGTTGACTTCTTCTTCGCTTTTCCAAACCAATACGTTGTGTGATCAAGAGAATTAAGTCGTTTTTAAATACAAATATTTTGATGAAACCAGTTTTCACGTTGGTTTTTCATTTATGAATTCAGATTCTTCCTCAGTCACAATCAAGAGCGTGTCAAATATTCATAGCTCGCAAAATCCTCACACAAATGCATTCGTTGGCGTACCCCGAAAAAAACGTCAAACCATTTCTCATCAGGCGGGAAATGTATTTGAGCAACGCTTTGTTACGTGTCACAAGCAATGAGATATTTTTCCATAATTACTTTTTTTTCTTTTGGTTAAATAATGAATGAAGGGCATTAAGTTTGAATACAGTCAAGGCTGCCGAGAGTTTCGCGTCCTCCGTTTGTGTCGCTGGAACAAATCAGCTGGAACGTTCAAACCGTATTTTGAATTTATCCAAAAAGAAGACAATTTCAATATTTTTGTTTCCTCACTTAGGTTCTTCCAGGGAAGTGAAAGCCGCCGCTGACGTCTCGCAGCAAATCGTCCGCAAACTGAAAGGCAAGAACGAGTTCAGCGTGCTGGTGACCCTCAAACAAGAACGTCTCAACTCGGGGGTCATCCTCTCCGTCCATCAGTCGGAAAACAGGTCGGCTATTTATCTGTCGAACGGAATCGCCGCCGAAAAACACCGCCGAGTCAGCGCAATCGCTTCCGAATTGATTGAAGCTTTAATATCTTCATTTGCCAGTCCCTTTTTTTCGATGTTTTACAAGGCCGAGGCGGGTAAACAGAACAAATCATCCCGTGCGCTAATGTATTATTCACAGTCCATCAACGCGGAACCCGTAATCGTGCGCGGGAAACCGATGAGAAGGTAGCAGGAGTTAGGGGCCCGATTTCCCATTAGTCGGAGCTAGCTGACCCGTTGAACGATCACACAACACTTTGTACATTAAAGTCACTCCTGAGAAAAAGAGACGGTAATGAGTTTCTTTGCCCGCCGATTAGCCCGCCTGGAAAAATTTACATGCGGCAAAGCGGGGGGGCCTCGCTTTTGAACGCGTGGCGGTGACTAATTTAGTGTCATTCGCACATGCGTGACCTCAGAAGAGTACATTTTACAGAAGAGCTCACTTTTACATTTGCACTAGAGATGCACCGATCCGATATCTGGATCGGATATCGGCCCCGATATCAACAAAATAGATGGATCGGGTATCGGAAAATACAGCCGATCTGTGAGCCGATATTTTCCTTAATCTATTGGGACGCGGGCTACGTCATACGTCAGCAGCACGTGTGCCGCATGCCACGAGAGTTTTCTAAACAAACGCAAACATGGAGCGAACGTTCGCTTCTCTTCCCCGGGTTGCTAAGCGGACGTCAAACCCTGCGCGTTCGCTTTTCTTCGGGTTGCTAATGGGACGTCAAAGGCTGCGCGTTTGCTTCTCTCCCGAATGGGGGGGGGGGGGCGTAGGCTAATCGGATGTCAAACGCTGCGTGTTCGCTTCTCTTCCGGGGGGGGTGTTAATGGGACGTCAAACGCTTTGTGTGGCGGGCTCCATCTAGTGTGGAAACTGAGAAGCTGAGCTCAAGCTTCTTGTGCGGGCCATATTCAATTATGTTTTCAGAATTTGCTGCGGGCCAATAAAAACTGGACCGTTAGTTTGGACACCCCTGATTTAGAGCAAAGAACTGTGTAGTCTGCCTGATGCCATTGCCTTTTGTCTTTTCTGTTCCACATGTAGAGTTATGTAGCTTGTTAAGTCAACCATAATATCGGATCGGTATCGGGTATCGACCGATACGCAAAGCCACGGCATCGGTATCGGTATCGGAACTTAAAAAGTCGGATCGGTGCATCTCTAATTTGCACGCATGTCTGGTATTCCCTTGAATACTAAAGCTGACATCTTCAAAATGAGACCACAAAACGTGATGAGAGGGGAAAAAAAAAAAAAGCACAATGAGGCGTAAATAATTAAGAAATACAAGATAATAGAATGTTTTTCAAACATGCAGACGTGTTGCAATTTTCTGATATTCCGAGGTGTGACCTTGCTCCAGGTGTCATCGTAAAATATTTCCGCAGGCTCAAGGCGCCGCTGCGATTTCGCCGCGCCGATCGACCACCTGTTGACTTGTTAATGCCCCAAAACGTCATTGCACCATCTTTTCTTTTAACACACTTTTTTTTTTTTTTTCTGACACGTCCATTAATTGGCACTTTGAAACATGTCAGAGGCGATGAGCCGGCCGACACGAACGATCCGAACGGCGCTATTATTTTGATGACGCCGCGCTTAATTGCCATCGCGGCGCTCTCCTCCACTCCCGTCGTTGATCAAAATTCAAACGCTCGCCGATCAACGCGGCGCTGAGAGCTGAATTCCGACACTTTTGCCCTTTTCGTGCTTTTTCTCTCTTCCGGCAAGGTTCCTGGAGCTGGAGAGCAGCGGACAACGCAGCGAGGTACGCCTCCACTACCGCACCAAAGGCTCGCAGGCCCGCACCGAGGTTTTCCCCTACAGCCTGGCTGACGACCAATGGCACAAAGTCTCCGTCGCCGTCAGCGCCTCGCATGTCATCCTGCACGTCGACTGCAATAGGTAACGACGTTTTTCTGAGGTCAGGAGGTTCGGGAAAAAAAAAGAAAAATCCCTTTTGTGTTTTTCAGGATCTACGAGCGGGTGGTGGAGGCCCCCGACATGGACATACCCGAAGACGGCGCCTCCTTCTGGCTCGGACAGAGAAACTCCGCTCATGGATTCTTCAAGGTTAGCGCAGACGGAGATCAATTTTCTCTTTGGATGTGTTGTGTTCTAAAAGACTGATAATGTTGTAAAGTGCTCGCCTCCATCTTATTTCCTAAATCATCTCCGTCTTGTTTGGTTAGCGCCGATGACGGAGGAGCTGGATTTAATTGCGAGCGTTTCTCAAGGCTTAGCCATTTTTAATTTTAGTTTTGCCTTGCCTGCCATCGGCGTTGTTTGTTTCCTAATCCTTTCCTTTAGAATTCAGCTCAATTAGCTCACGGACCCTCCACAATGCCGATTCTTGCAAAATCGTTGAATAGCCTCCGGACTGCGCTCATTGGGCTGGTTCTAGAATATTTTTATTTTATCAATCAGCCCAACCTCCCCCATGCTGAAGACAAGGCTGAATGTTTGCTCACATTTCCCCCGCGCAGACCTCTGTCTGCTTTCATGACCTTAAGCGGCGCTTTCTCGCTCGAGCGAAACTCAATTCAACGAGCCCTGCGGGAGACTAACGATTAGCCAATCAACACCCCAGGCAAGAACGACTCGCTACGTCGAAGCTTATGGTACCCTGAGTCTTGTCAACACGCCATTTTCTTTCACGGCTCTCCGGGGCACATTTGTAGTTCACAAAAATAAAACACAAAACAGTGGGCCTGCTATCAGCGTCCAAAAGAGATTAAGCGCTTCGGTTCCTCCGTGATTGATGAGAGCAAAATGAATCCGGCTCAAGGAAAAGTCAGATGCGGGACGGAAACAGAGTGGAACGCGTCTGACGGCAAGAGCGCCGCTACCGCAACTTATCGTCAATATAAATACCTTTTTGAATCTCTCTGACAGTGACTATCAAAATGTTTGACAAGTGTGCGTGTGCAAGATTTTAAGAGCGAGTGAGCGAGTGAGCGCTACTTCGCTAACCATAGCAGTAAATTATCATCTTTTGTTTTGCAATTCGGTCATTGAATAGCCATAACATCTTGACGGAAGTTCAGAACGATTAGCACGTCGACAAATACGCACCGCAGATGTAATGAAATGTTTTGATTCCAATATGATTTGATTGGGCGAAGGTCTCAAATGAGGACAAAGCCTATGGAAGATGAAGAGATGGATGGTTACCATGGAGACAGGTTATCATCGCTCCTATGTGTGCAAACAAATATTCTCGGGGTCCGGACGCAATCAAGAGAATCAAAGTGGCAAAATAGAATTTGCAACCGCAGTCCACGTCACTAAACCTCCTGCCGGGCAGATGATTATTCCTCGGAGGTTTTATTATTATCATTTCACACTCCGGAGTGGGGGGAATACACATTTCTCTTATTACTTTGCTAGGCTCACTTCTATATTTTACATGTGTGTGTGTGTGTGTGTTTTCAGGGGGTGATGCAGGATGTTGAAATTGTGGTCATGCCACAAGGATATATCTCCCAGTGTCCGGACCTGAATAGAAGTGAGTGCTCTCTCGATATGTCCCACCCAAAATAATTGTGAGCTCTAACTCCATTTTCCCTCGGCGTATAGCGTGCCCGACCTGCAATGATTTTCACGGACTTGTACAGAAGATCATGGAGCTGCAAGATATCCTGGCTAAAACATCCAGTAAGGTAAAGTCAGCGCCGGTAATTAACGAAAACATTGGTGAAATTGACTTCCATGAGGTCAAAGGTCAAAACTGTCATCTACTTTCCTGGATATTGTTACTATTGGCGACGGTGTGAGATGAGCTAGCATGCTATGCTAACCCTACTGCGTTTTATGTCGCA
The DNA here is from genome assembly GCF_033458585.1 of Syngnathus typhle. Lineage (NCBI taxonomy): Eukaryota > Metazoa > Chordata > Actinopteri > Syngnathiformes > Syngnathidae > Syngnathus > Syngnathus typhle. The sequence goes on from NC_083744.1 coordinate 14,877,617, forward strand.
AAACCAACATGTACGGATAAATCCGGCTGACATGTCGTCTCGGTCTTCTCTTTGTTTTTCCTGAGCAGCTGTCCAGGGCGGAGGAGAAGATGAACGGGCTGGACGGCTGCTTTTGCGAGAGAACCTGCAGCGTCAAGGGGGCGGTCTACCGGGAAGACGAGGGCTGGACGGACGGCTGCAAGAACTGCACCTGCACGGTCAGCCCTCCACGTCTTGATGCGTTGGAGCCATTTAAAAGAAAGCGAGACGTTCGTTCACTTTTAATGAAGAGAGAAAGTGCTCGTTTGAAGGTGTTAACGACCCAGCGTGTCGTATACTGAATGGATTGGATTTGTTGAGTTTATTAACCGGTACTCACCCTTAAATACGCTGCGCAACTGGAATGCACTTCCTGGCTTTGACCAGTAGAGGTGCTGTTAGACTTTGACTCAACGTTCATCCTTTGGAATTGCTCTCTCAGGAAAATTCTGGTCCCAGTAGCTCACACAGAAGTTTCAAACTCCACAGGTGTGAATGAGAGCTTGAACTTTTGTGTGTGTCGGAGTCACTTGCGACTCTAATGAGGACACACACACACGCACCATAGAAACCAAACGAGCGAAGAAAAATTCACAGCAGCTCGTATGTTTTTCCTCTCCCCGCTCATCAAGTGTAGTGGGCAGGTCGGGGGGGGGCTATGTTGTTTCGTCCCGTATTGTATTTCCTTTTTTATCATTACCACATTTCATCCGCGCGCCGTTGGCCCGAGCTACCCCGGCAAAGAAATCGCATTACAAAGCTCCATATTGCTTGCCAGATTAGATGCATCAACAACGGCGCTTAGCCTTCTCGAGGGTCTACTTTACGCTGCGGCTAGTGTGAATAATTGCCCCCCAAAAAACCCGAATTACAAGCAGTTTGGCGATGTGGCGCTTGAGGCGCATCAGCAAACATTTCACCCCCTGTCAGTCTTCTCAGCTTTAGATGATGAAACTAAATCACTGAACTTCCTGAGTTGCCTTACCCTGAACGCGGGAATCACACATCTCAACACGCCGCTCAGCTAATTGCTCCTGACAGACGGAATCATCACCGGGGATTTATTTCGTCCGTTCAGCCGATGGAACGGCTCCGCTCCCCGGCAACGGTCGCCACGGTCCGCAATTAAGGAATCGGCTCGGATATGTTCTTTACCTGGCGAGCGGCAATTAGCTGTGACCTTTTCAAATGCAAAGGTCGTGCGGAAAGATGTTATCCATTACGTGCGGCTGCTTCATGGATGTCGCCGTCACGGGGCTTTCTAGCCGTAAAGATGCTAATTACAGATCCAGTCTGAACTGGAGATAGTGTTGAATTAAATTCGATATGCAGGTGACGCTTTGAATCGACTCTAGGCTGTAACGGAGCTAAAGAGTCACATTCAAATGGATTGTGCGGGGGAAGAAAATGTAAACCCCCACAATTCGTGAAAAAAAAACATTTAATGTGTTTTCTATGAAAAAAGTGAAGTGTTGACAGCCTTCCCCAAAACTTTATTGAAAATGATAAAATATGTTTTTTTTCACAAATTGTAAAATATGTCCACCGAAAAGCATTTTGTCAATTTTATTTTGAGAAGTACAGAAAATGAAAAAAGCCAACTCTGCCATCAAGCGTGGAAATTTGCAATGCGACATGCACGACCGACTCAAGATGTGCTTCACACTAACAAGAACTCCACAGCCGGTTCTCATCAAACAATGCCTGGTCTTGCTTGTCCCCGGCAGAACGGCACGGTGCAATGCGAGGCCATCTCCTGCCCACCTCCTCAGTGCCCGGCGGGCACGCTGCCAGCCTACGTGAAGGGCGCCTGCTGCAAGGAGTGTCAGCGTGAGTGGAGCACTCTTAACCCCAGCCGTTTAGACGTTCACATATCTCGTCATGCCCGCGGCCCGCCTGGCTCTTAGCAAACGGGGTTCTGTGGTGTTGCTAAGCTACCTCGTAACATGGCATCTCCGCCGTGGCGCATACATAACGTGACGTTGTTCACATCGGATTTATAAACACAGATGGTCATCAGTCACACGGCTGCCAGCCACTCATTCATATTTATGCGGCAGGAAATGACACACACTTGTCCAACTTTCATACCGTGTCGCTGGGTAAATAATTCCTTTTCATCACATTGCTCCACAAAAGGTCCACTTTCTTTATTTTGGATTTGAGGAAGGGGTCAGAGAACTCTTATTAGCCTCCTCACCGTCACACGAGCTCCCAATTCCCCGCTCGGTGAAAATGAAATTCTGAAGGATATTAACTTTTCTTACCCTTACGTTCTTCCATTAACCCAAATTAAAGAGATGTAAAAGCAGCTGGCCATTCTTAGAATATCATCTTGCCCAGGCACAGAATGACGCCTTTTATTAGCTTTCGCGATATGAGCGAGGTATGATCGTAAAGGGATTGAGTTAAAAAAAAAAAATAGTAACAACAAATACAGCGGAATCTTAAAGTCGAGCCACGCAATGTCAGGCTGGCGCTATTCAAGCTAGGTGTAAAATACAAAGAGTAGAAGAAAGCGAAGCTAACTGTTATATTATTGTTTATAAACTTTTTTCCTCATCATTTTTTATTGGAGTGAATGACTATTGATATAGAAACACTCAACGTACATTGATTTGTTTTATTTTGTTGCGTAAACTACCGTATCTTCCGGCCTATAAGGCGCACCGGACTATAAGGCGCACCTTCAATGAATGGCCCATTTTAAAACTTTATCCTTATATAAGGCGCACCGGACTATAAGGCGCACCATTAATGCATCATGTCAGATTTTTAATCCAAATCAAATCATTCTCCATTTTATCTTTTTTATTTCAACTTCAGACGGAACCAATTACTTTATAATCATAAAATAATGATCCATAGTCTTTGAGTCATGATTCATAGTCTTCAGCGGGCCACTTATGATTGATTTCATGACACAATGCTTTGGGCCAGTTTAAATTTAGGAATTTGGTCCATATATAAGGCGCACCGGACTATAAGGCGCACTGTTGGTTTTTGAGAAAAATTTAGGTTTTTAGGTGCGCCTTATAGGGCGGAAAATACGGTAATTAGCTACCGTTACATTTCCTGTCGCACGTGCTTTTGGTTTGACTGTTGCTCTGAATGTCTGCAAACTGACATCATTTGAGCGCTTTCCAAGCACACACACACACACACACACACTGCCGTAGGCTAGCCATCTGACGCACGGGCAACAAACAATAGCCAGCCGGCATGTATTCCTTATCAGGGAGCAAGTATTAGAGCTGGCTTGAATTGTTTTTCGGCGCCCGGGTCCAAATCTGCTGAGGTGTTACGCTTCTTTAAAAGCCTACCAGGCCATTCTAACAACCGCAACGCCCACCGTCCTCTCTTATCTCAACAAGGTAGACAAACATGGAGCTCATTTCTTCAAAGGCACGCTTTGAAAGCCTTGCACGGAGGAGCTTGAAATGTTTCTGTCCTTTGCTTAGTCACACGATGAATTGACTATTCGTGTGCAGTTTGTGAATGGACAAACAAACAAAATAAATAAATAAAAAAGCGGGTTATGGTACGTGTCGATTTTATAAGCTTATTTTGAAACTTAGTAACTAAATGACCTTGTTCTTGAATAAAAGAACAATAATCAAATCAGTGTCAGATTCACAATGAAATGTGCTTTTAGATGAAAACTTATTTTTATTTTGTTTCTTCTCTAGCCGTGTGCCTTTTTGGTGGGAAGGAGCTGGTGGAGGGCGATCAGAAGGCTGTGCGTGACTCCTCGAGCAGGTGTCTGCTTTTTGAGTGTAAGGTATGTCAGTTCATTTTTCCCTTCTCCATCTTGCTAAATTTCCCTTCAGGGAGGCTGCTTCCTGTGAGAATACACTGAACCCGTTTTGTTTTTTATATATATTCGCTGAAAAACACAATTTGTTTATTTTTGTCTTCTTTGTAAACCCTTGTGATGCCGCAATATTCCCTTGCCAATAGATAATGGAGTTTTACGTCTTCAACTGAGACAGAGCATTTATTTTAAAGGGTAGTTTTGTAAAAATCAATTGCTCAAATGCCTGTCACAAATTATGTAAAATATCACAATTACTTCCATTATTTTACGCAATTCCAAGACAGTTTTGGGCCCATAGCTTCTGCAAATAGTCAGAGCAAGCCAGCCTTCCACACTTCATCTGAATTGTACTGATCCCGCCCGTCATCTTCGTCTTTTCGTAATCGGCACACTCCCGCTAATTAACTTGACATTCAGAAGACAAAGTCGGAACGCGGCACTCATTGTTCCCTACCTTTCTGAAATCGTGTTCATTCCTCGCTTTTTCAGAATGCTTGCCATGTATCGGCAGATGGCGCGCTTGTTTGCATTTGCCGTTAATTAACTTTACTTCTTAATTGTTGCCAGGCGGTTTATAATCAATCACAAAAAAAAAAAATTGGATTAGTAGCTTTTTGTTCACTTAACTCAATCGTATCAACCGGTGACCCCGACGGAGGCTACAAAGCTCGGTTAGAAGCACCGACAGCTGCCCGGTTCCACCCTACCCACACCTGGCCCATCTGTGGCCCTCGCGAAACAAACCGCCGGTCCCCTGACACATCAAACAAACGAGTATGAGGAGCAGCGTCAGTCAGTCAGCTCGCTGCTCCGAGCCTCCCCTGACAGATGCTTGTCATGCCTCTCATCTCCTCCCTGCCGGCTGACTGCATGGCGGGGGTGCAAGTTTGGGCCGACGGGCGGCAAGAATTGTTTGGCGCAACTTCCGCAAAGTTTCGCCTCGCTCGAAACAAACAACAAACGCTGTCTGTAACATTTGATTAAGGCAAAGCGTTTGAGAACCGGCTACATGGCTTCAAGGATGATGTCAGCTTTCTCCAGCGTAGTTTGAAAATGTGACATGTTTGGGAAATTGCTTTCAAGCAATGGCTGCCGCATTTGACGAGTTGATTCAAAGAGAGACAGGGTGGAAATTCAGATAATATAGATCATTATATAGATATACCGTGTTTTTCCATGTATAATGCGCCCCCATGTATAATACGCACCCTAAAAATGGCATGTCGATGCTGGAAAAAAGCCTGTACCCATGTATAATGCGCACCCCAGATTTTAGGACAATAAATTAGTTCAATTTTGCGCATTATACATGGAAAAAAACGGTAGATTATTATAGATTATAATACAAAAGAACATTTTTGTGTTTCTTCGGATTAATAGCACTGTTCCAATATGTGGCTAATGCTAACAGCTAACTTTCTTTTTTTTTCCAATTTCAATGCCGGTGAAATAATACAGCTCATGGCTAGGGCTAGCAGCTAATGTTAGCAATGGCAGCGGTGGAAATGGCACAGCCCCACGTGATGCATGGACTTTATAGTTTCCACTGTAATTTTGTTAAGGCAAGCATGCTGGGAAAATGATTCCAATGTACAGCACTTCTCACCAAAAACACTTCATCTCAGGAATAATTCATGCCGCCGATTCCCTGCTGCATTATAAAGCTCGACATGAAATCCTGAAAAAGAACTATTCCACATCCTCAGCAGAGGTTCACTTAAGACCACTATTGACCGGTGACTAATTGCATTTTGGAAGGAGGGCGAGAGGGTAACAGAAAGAGGAAACGCGGAGGATGAATAATCAGCAGCGCAATTACGTCCAGGGCAAATTGGGTGGAAGAGAGGAAGCGTCTCACGTGCCATTGTTTGCCCGTCACAGGACAGGGCGATGCATCGAGTGGTCCCCAGCGAGTTGTGTCCCGAACTCCAATGTCCCGAGTCTGATCAGATCACCTTGAGTGACAGATGCTGCCAAATCTGCAGAGGTAAGGAAGGAGCAAGCATCTTCCCCCATTTCTGTTCAACCATCTGGCATCACAACGGGGATGTTGATACCGGCCGGCTCCATCCAGTAACATCAGTGCTCATATTTGCATCCATTTACATAGGTAATATTTCGACCCGTGCAACTTTTGTGGGATTTACACTCGTGGTTTGTGTTCATTACCGTAGTAAACATGTTCTCCAGAATCAAATGGTTTATTTGGAGCAGCGTTGTGAGTGGGCGGCAAACCTTTGAAGGTGAGGAAGAAAGTTCAGGGTGATATACGTAACGCGTTTCTGTGCCTAGTCAACATTAAAGAAAAACAGCGTTACGGCTGTTGTATGAGAAAAAGTAATTACCTTTTGAAGTTCTTTTTCTCCTCCCTGTTCATCTTTTGACAGTCGCATCATCGTTTGGTGGTTTAATGAAATATAATCTGGTCAAATGAATTCCCGCATATTTATGGTTGGGTGTTCACCTATTCTGGATTCTGAACTCTGAACGTATTTAGATTTTCTTTATCTAACCCAATCTTGTATTTCTTTTTTTCATGGCTATTATAATGACAATTATTTGCAGATTTCTTTATAATGATATTTTTTTTGCAGATTTTTGGTATTCACGATTGGGCCTGGTTCAAAAACAAAACAAAACAAAACATTGCTGGTTTGTTGATGGAAACACATAACAAGATTAGAGCGGGCCGGACCTAAATCGTTGACCTTTTCGTCTGATCGTCATTGTTTGCCCTCTACATTTGATTTCCTGACAGCATCCATTTTCCAAGACATCAAGGCTAGCCGGGCTCCCCCTGGAATAGCATATTTTTTTTACTACCATCAAACAAATCAATGACAGATGCCAAAATAGGAAATTTTTCTTCTCTCAGTCCTACAACGCAGCCGGTGATCTGATTCCCTCACGGGGGATGAAGTACTCCCGCCTCTTATCGATCGCGTCTTCCTCCTGCAGGTCACGACTTCTGCTCAGAGGGCCACGGCTGCGTGGAGCACTCGGACTGCGTCAACCTCGAGGCCGGAGCCTGCTGCGTTTGCAAGGACGGCTTCCGACCCCTGCGAGACGATAACGCCTACTGTGAAGGTAGGACCTCCCACCGTGGGACTGAAACATCGATAGTTGGAGTGTTTCTGCCCTCCAAAGGCTGGAAACAAAAAAAAAAACAACAAGCATGTCTTTGTTTGCAACTGCTAGTCGAGGGATAAAATTGCTCATTAAGGAAAAATGCTAATGGTAGTCATGTGCGGCGTTAGCTAAGCCATGTGTTTTATTTTTACTAAAAATGTCTATTCTGGGGAGTCTCAAAATTGGAAATGGTCCAAATTTCAAAATCTCGAGACGCAAAAGCTCGAGTGAATTACCAAAGAAGGGTCAGTTGCCATAGCAAAGTTGTTTATCATTTGAAATAAAGGTTGGAGTGTGCTAATCCTGGAGGAAACAATTAAAACTGAACAAAAAATAGTAGAGTGCCGAATGCCCCCGAATTTGTGCATGTATCGCGTAATCCTTTTGAGATGGAAGACCTTAATCCTCTCATTATCTGTGCCCACAACACGCGCCAAGTGCTTCACAGACACAATTTGAGAGGTCGGCGTTTGTCCTCTCATTCCGTTGATTAATTTGTGATTTGGAGGGAGCCTGCGCGCTGCAGCTTTGTGTGTTTGCGTGCGTTCGGCCTCTCTCTGCTGGGGGGGAGCATGCGGCATCAGCGAGGGCCAGATGTCTCCAACCGTGTTGCGCACAAGGACATTCAACACTGCCCTTCATGGACTGTTTTGAAATTAATCCCAAAATGGGAGCAGCTTTATCAAGGCAAGCAAATGTTTTAAGGCTGGCACGATTGAATATGTTTTTAATTTTTATTTTAATGTTATGAAGCGAATAATCGGATAACATTTTATTTGCATTAAAGTTTAGTGTAAAACTAAATTTCCCCAATTATTGTTTATTAAGCAAGTATTTTAATCTATTGGGTATTATTGATGGTCATCGTTTTCCAAAGTAAAAGCAGATTTTTGCAAATGTCTTATTTTGATCAGAAACAAAAGTCTGCGTTTTGGAATTATTACTTTTGAACTCAGACATTTGGACAACGGCTCGAGAGTTGTTGTCAATCAATCGCAAAATATGCATTATTATATTATATTACACTCCCATTAAAATAGTAACACTGTGACCTACTCGAACCGAGCCGGCAGCCTCGCTCAAAATTCAACAAATAATACTTGGACACTATTGCATCATAAAGAAAAGCTTTTTCCGGCTCTTGCAGGATCAGAAGGGCTGGAAAATTTCAAAAGTAACCTGAGGCTAAACTTTTTTTTTTTTTTACATTATAACCTTTATGTGTTGTATAAAAAGGCTGGACAATGCATAGAGATCGGAACCACAAACTTTCAAACTGACATGCTAACCACAAGTCCACCATGCTGTCGTTCATTTTTTTTTTTTTTTTTTCCTATTGGAACAGTTGACAAATGTAACGTGGCTCTATTTCCCTCGCTTTCAAGTCCCTGTCCACGTAATGCCGGTTTTGCCAATCCTTTTGTGGCCTTTAATTGGTCCCTTGTCCAGTTGACAGCCTCAAAAACAAGGCAGCTGGCGGTTCGCTTGCTCTTTTGTTTTGATCCGCCGTTTAAACCTGTGTCGTCTGAGCTTTTTTTTTTTTTTTATTCGCCGGGGCCTTTGTTGTCCGACCCATCCCCATTACCCGTGCGAGGCCGGAGCCTCCGATACCAACACTTCAGAGCGGCGCCATTCATCTCGAGAGTCTCGCTCCCAAATAGGCTGCCGGGTATGCCTGTGATTGTTTGCTCCAGACACAATATGCCGACAAAAAAAAATGGAAAATGACTCCTCTTTGCTCCCCGCACTTCTTTCACAAACAATTTATTCGTCAGCAAATCATTTGCAATATGATTGCGCTCTGTTATGTGTCCAAACGAGAATAAATTTGTCAAAATATCCTGTCGACTGCGAGATAATGTCCGCCGCCCTCATGGAGTTGCTACAATGTTGATTGAAATCTCCTTTCTGGATGACTTAGGCACTGCGGGGAGATGAGATGTGGAGTTGTGTTTATTGAAAACAACCCGGAGATGATAAAACAGAGGCCCGCACTCACACTATATCATCAAACACCGAGAGACGCTCACGAGCGCTTTAAAACATTCCGAGGTCAGAGATGAGCTGGAAATAGCCAGTGACATCACTTTTGTGTAAATTTTTCATCGGAGCAGCAGTAGGCAAAACTCGAGGGGATGCCAGCGCAGCCTTTGAGAGCTCGAGTGTGAGTGCGGGCGGGTCCGTTTGCATGCGTGCAACGTAAATGGAGCGTGTTCCAGTCTCCATCCAGTCCTCACCGTGGCTGGATTAACACTTCATGTTTAAGTGGCACCATTTGGATTTTCATTTATTTATTTCTTGCTCTCAAGGGGCACAAAGTATTGAGAGTGCTTTATTTTTTCCACATTAGGTTAAAGTCTAATAAATAATAAATAATATACCGTCATTTCTGGACTATAAGCCGCACCTGGATATAAGACGCACCCGCTAAAATACGGAAAAAATCTGTTTTTTTTTCATATATATAAGTCGCACTGGACTGTAAACCGCAGGTGTGCTAATGTTTAATTTCTATAGACAAGAGAATATGCACAAATCATACAATAATCATAAAGATCATGAAAACCCGTAGATAAGCCGCACTGGAGTATAAGCCGCAGGGTTAAAAGCTTCTGCTTAAAATAGCGGTTTATAGTCCGGAAAATACCGTATAATAAATTAATATAGCCATCCAAAATCGATTCTCAATATATGACACAGTTGTCTTGACCAAAGATTGAAATTGGCACCGGGGTTCCCAGCCTTGTTTTCCAAATGTTTATCTTCCGAATGGAATTAGACGGAGGGACGAGCAGAGGAGAAGTGACAGTCTGCGTGATTGTGTCTAAATGGAACAATCAGTATAGTTCAACACGTTGAGATAATACCATCATTCACCCACCGCCGGCAGACTCCCGGCCAAGAAACGCCGACTCAATGGTTGTGTCTCGCTTAAGAAGTTGATCGTCACGTGAATTTATGTCAAGTCCTCGATAGCGTCGGGCTTTAGTTAGCCTGCTTTTCACTGCAGGTTTAAAATGGGATTATTCACGGCCATGATGTCGTTAGGCATGTAATTGAATGCTGGAGAGATTTTTATTTTCCCCTCGAGATTTTCCACATTTTTCGACGGATTTATTTACAATGTCAAAATATTCAGCTTGAGTTTGCTCAAATTTCCACTTTTCCGGCAATTTTTATGACAAAAAAAAAATCCCATTGAAATGAATGGGGACGATGTTGAACTCTCCTTTCCATATTTTTCTTCTTACTCAAATATTCAATTCAATTACTATTTAATCCATCCTCGAATGTGCGCGTGTCATATGTAAACACGCAGCGATATGCAATATGCCCGCGCTATCTTTTAAATGTCACAAGGTGATGGCAGGCTAATTGGTGCATAGTGAAGAGCACGGCCAATTGCAAAACTCAATCACTGCCCTGCAGTAACACGCACGCACATGCACACACACTTGTGCACACACAAGCAAGTGTTGACATATTGCAAGCATCTGGCTATGTTTGCCCACACTTCACCTGTGCGACCCTGCCAAAATGTCACCCAAAAGCAACATTCCAGCCATTTATCAGACCGTACGCCCCCCACCCCCCCTGACACACACACACATGCACACACACACACTCTAGTGTATAAGTAACAGCATTTGTCCACTGCAAATGCCACAGAGGGCAACCTTAATTCACAGAAGAAGATGAATGTGCCTTCAAATACATTCATGGAGCTTAACATGCTGATTTTTATTAATCCCACACAGTGATCATTGGGTTGGAAAAAAAATGTGTGAAAAAATGTGTACTTTTTAGAAAATTACCTCATTGATTTAATTTTAATTATCATGTCCCAGATTTAATGAGAAATATTATATATATATTATATACATACATACAAGAGCCTTAAGTCAAATCTTTTCTCTAAGTACGTATATAGTTGCAGTCATGATGCTCCTCTAAATGTACACACGTGATTGTCTCTGACGGTTGCTCGTGCGTCTTTTAAAAATGCATCACATCTTCACTCACACCCGGAAACACACACACTCACGTATCCTCGTGTTTTTTTTTGTTTTTGGATTTTTCCCCGATGCATCCTTCCAAGTCAGAGAGCACATTTGGAGCGTTTGATCACAGCCAGTGCACATTATTGAGACAATTTGCAAGCCCCGCGCTCAGTATGCAGATTCCTAACTCGTTCCTCCTCCACACTCATCTTAATTGGCTCCTGCTCCAGCAATGAAGCTTTCTGCATTATTTTTTTTGTTTTAAGTCTCGAGGGCTTTTTTTTTTTTCCAATTTAATTCAAATAAAAATTTCAATCTATTAATTATGGAGTGATAATCCAAATTGTCCGAAAACGTTCATGACGAGGCGATGACTTGCAAAATCACTCACTCATTTTATCAATTTTTAACACGAGTGTTTACACTCAATAAGACATGGAAACAGTAATCGCTACTAAATGTAGCGTGCAGAAAGAAAGCGGCTACAATAACACCAACAACAAATTTTAATATGCATGATTTCTCATTCGAAACTAAAGAGGTAATTCAACAAGACGTACGTGACCTGCAATCAAGCTGCCGCAAACAACGCGCTCGTAATTTGGAACTCCACTGAAATCTCGCTCGGTGTTGGTTCTTCAATTTCCGGGGCGTTTGACTTTAGAGGTTCCGCTTAAGCATTGGCAACTGATTGACGGACTCTTATTATGCTGCTCTTTGTCTATCCGACCGCTACGGGTGCGTACTGAGAAATACCAGACAATGTTCTGGCACGCTTGACAGCCGTATTCCGCCACGAATTGAAAAGTTTGAGCGAGTTGCTAGGTGAAGCGTTGCAAGAGGAGGCCGACTGACGGAATGTCACCTAATCGCGTTTCTTTGTGGGATATCCAACGGCAATGGTGGCGTTATCTCCCTTCTGCCAGACCTTGCTAAACTGCAGTATGGGACACAAGATAGCAAGGGCGCTCTTGCAAGCTACATGCCATGCAAATGAAGACGAATAAAGCCTTTATTTATATCCTGTTGGGATAACTTTAATGAGCCAGAGAGGGAAAAGTGAAAATGTCAGAACAATTATAATCTTCATTAAATTCCTCCTTAGCACTGCCTAGTAAAAAGACGGGAATTTCCCCGTTTTTTCCTAAGGTCGCTGTTTTTTTTTTTTTTTTTTGTGAACGACATGGTCGTAGAATAGATGGAGTGTCAAAGTTAACCCGTGAATTTGACAAACCATCCATCTGTCCGCTCTTCCCGTTCACACCAAGCCGAGCGACCGCTCTTATCTGGGACAGGTTTGCAACAACAACAAAATAGACTTGAATCGGGAAATTGGTTTTGATTTCAAAGAAACGAGGGCATCGGATCAAATTGTTCCACTTTGAAAAATATCGGTATGTATCCAATGGTTTTTGAAGGAAATACCTCATTTACACAATCATACCCTCACATACTCAGCCGTACTGCATCGATTCGGAATCCCGACGAATCAAATTCTTCCACTTGAAACGAAAACATCCTTGAATCACATCATGCACTAGCCTACGTCAAGCTACAATTGCGCGTATAGTCGATTTCCGGTCGAGCCAAGGCCGAAGATTGACCTCGTTTCTCCGACGAGTGGCGAAAGTTGCCCTGTTGACTCCAGGCCAGCTTTCTGCTGCCCACGTGACGAGCCAATCAAGAAAATGGAACGGCCTAATGGAGAGACAGCCATTTGTCCGAGCGCCAATCCCCCTCCCGCTAATATATTGTTTGAGCAAACCCTAACTGCTGCCACCATATGCGGGGATGGATGGCGTCTATAAGGCTTTCAATCAAGTTGTCGTCAGGCTCAGCCAATCAGAAGGAGGCTGGTCACCTCCAGACCTCAGCTCAAGGTTGAGGACAGCTGACTGGGATCCAGAAAACTAAATTGTCTTTAGGTGTCGTTAGGATGGTTGGGATCAACTTTGCTTCAGGCTAGTGACGGACGAGGTTCTGAATTGTTTTTTTTTGACTGAAGTTAAATCTCGGCTTTAGCAATTTCCTCCAAGACGATCTTTCTCACGTCTCGATTGCTTTTTATACCAACTTGTCTTTCTGGTTTTCGCACATTCCTCCACTTGGTTTCAGCCCAAAAACTAAAGGCTCAATTTTCAAGTGACAGGATTCTCAATCTGCCATTTGTTGTCTTACTCGCCTGTTGTCCACACTTTTGGACGATCAATCTTGTGGTTCTGCCCTTCCCTGGTCCACCTTCCTGCAAAAAAAAAAAACTTTCCTGGAGGCCAGTGACAGAGTTCCCAAATGGTCATTCGTTTTTATCTTCTACGTTAAAGCCATGCTTTTGCCCTTTCCAAGAGGACGATCGCTCTTCCCACTTTATCGCTTACTTGCTAACCTTTTCATATCTGGTACGATTTTTTTGTTTTTACGACTTTATCTCCCTCAACCGGTGGACTTTTCAACCCGTAGCTCTTTGGTTTTGTAATTTCTTCCTCCCTTAAGTTCTTTTCATCCCTAAAACTCTGGTTCTCAATTGGGCATTCATTTATTTTCTTATGATGTTAAATTTTCAAACAATTGTCTCTTACTTCTTTATCTCCTTTTTTTTTTTATCCTCAATTTTTCTCTTTTCAATGTACGTCACATTTTCCCAAAACTCACCGTCAAATTCTCAGTTGGTCATTTAATTACTTACCTTCCATGTTAAATTTTGCTCTTTGAACTCTTTATTCCTTATTTCCCAATTTATTCCCCTTGTCTCTCGAAGTTTTCTTCTTCCCTTTACTTCTTTTCACCTCCGAAACGATCAAAACCCTCAACGTCCTTTGAGACCAGTGACAGCATTTGCAATCGGCTATCTTTTTTTTTTTTTTTCCTAACCTTCCGTATTAAATCCACGATAACCTACCCACACCCTTTCCTTTGTGACAATCTCGCTCACTTCTTTATCTCACACTTTCCACTTTTTTTTGCTCTCAACTTGTCTTTTTCTCCAACCAGGTTCCCTCAAGGCCAGTGACAAGGTTCACTTAGCCTCCATTCATTTAGTGAATAACACATGTACCTTATAGGTGGAGAGATTGTTTCTGGGCTTTATTTTTCCCGAAGGCTTTTTCAATAGCGCAAAGACTCTCGTATCGATGCGACCGCGCAATGAAGAAATGTGAATGGAACCGTCGCGGCCAGGTACTTAAGCTCCCGGTTTGTGCAAGGACACGCGAGCTGAAATCTTTCCAATGCAAATCTATTGAAATTCAACTTCAAGTGCACGCCAGGCAAAAGCATTTGGCACGGAACCGATTCAAGGTTGACTGTCTTTGTGCAGCCGAGCAGAGACACGAAATCGAGGAAATGAATAATAGATTGCTAATAATTAGTAGTAGCGAGCACCGTGGAGCGAGCTTTGCCCATTATTGACCCGGACAATCGACACGGACCGTCACAAGACCCCGGAGGATAATACCGAGCCGTGTTTGTTTGCTCCATTTTGATTTGGCTCTAATTACATTGGGTTGCATCACTCTACCGAGATTAATTTTTAGACTGTTAGCGAGATTGTCGATTCGCCCGTCTGATGCGAAGGCACGCCGTTTTAAAGCCCAGGAATAGGCGTTGCCTTAGCAACAGCTATTACATCCAAAACTGGATTTGTGAGCGTAAGAAGGCCAAACTAATAAATGACATTCTTAAAGCCGTATAAGCCACTTTATATTGCAGTCCGACGCATTAACGTACTCTCGACTTTGCTTTATGAACAGTTACTTCCACACCTCTGACGTAAGCAAGCCGTTGCCCGATCGTCTTACTTTGAAGGGATTGCAAATCGAGCGCTGCGTCATTGTCACGGACGGGACCAGCTGCATTTTGTCCCTTGTTTGACATCCACAAAGACAAATAGCCTTTTTACCACCAAATTTCCGCACAGGGTTCAAAATCTCCTTTTAGGCCATATTGTGAAGAGACAAGGTGTTTTTTTGTGATAGGTTGGTCCACCTCTCAAGAAGTCTATTTTTCAAAAAGACACCTTAGAAATGCAAAGGGACAGCGCAATTTTAATCAAGGCTGGTGAAAACATCATTTTGTTTGCATCCATTCATTTTCTAGAAAGCTTGTCCTCCCAGGTGAGCTGGAGCTTATCCCAGCTGACTTTGGCAAAAAGCGGGACACCCTGGACTGGTCTCCAGGCGATTACTGTTCACATGTGGACAAATAACAGGTTCTTAAATTTAGAATTTTGTAGCAAACCCACCAAGCTGCCCACTTCCCTCCTGCCCATTTTTGTTGGTCACAATTTCCAATATTGAATATATTCTTCACGTATTTGTAATTACTTTCTCCCACAAATGACTCAAATGTGAAATTGTCATGATTCATATCTTATCAAGCTGTGAATATATTCAGTCTGGTCAACCTGAAATTAAATTTGGGGCGGATGTGGTTTCTGAACTGAAATGATTTTGACACTCTTGACCTGAACCAACATTTTCATCTCAGCCAGCAAAATCAGCTAATAAATTCCCTGCCACTCTTGAAACAATTTATCGTCCAAGAACCATTTCCCAAGACCTTTTGTGGAAAACATTAAACATTAGAAGAAGGCTAGCATGTCTGAAACGTCTTCGCACTTACCTAAAGGTGACAAAATAATGTGGAAGTTAAATCAATGACGAGTCACCAACCTTGTCTTATAGAATATCGATTCCAAACAAGGTATTATGCGACCTGGAAAAAGGCGCCAAACCGTAATCCGCTATTCAATATTCGAATCATTTCTTCCACAAAGGTCAATCGACGGGACCTTTTCTGATATGATTAACCAAATACCGTCGGTGCTCTTGCTCAATGGACATTGCAGATCATTTTAAGAAATCCAATCCAACCCAGCGTCGACTTATGCTTGCCCACTTTCCTTTTCAGACATTGACGAGTGCGCTGAAGGGAAACACTATTGCAGGGAGAACACCATGTGTGTTAACACCCCCGGCTCCTTCATGTGCATCTGCCACACGGGCTACATCAGGATCGATGACTACTCCTGCACAGGTGAGTTCCTTCACGGGAGCCCTGGAATGTAATTACAAGAGCTTTGTGACACCAGAGTGGCTGACCAATGAAAGAAAGCTTTGAAAAGGACTTAGCTTGATACACTTGGCAGCAGAATAGCAACAGTGGACACAAAGAGTCTGAAATTACAAATAAGCGTCCACCTCCTTCCACCACTCGACAGGACGACCCAAGTTGGAGTGCATAGTGGGCTATTTCAAGTCTTACGAAACCATCCAGCTTGATACTTACGTGGCCTGATGCGACTCTACTGACTATTATCCTTTTGTTTTTATTCGTAAAACCGATTCTGCCTGATCAGTCAAAGGTTGCAAGTATGCTAAGGTCTGCAGTTTTACAGCCAACCGTCTTCATTTTTGTCGCGGTGCTTCGTTTAGCATGTCGGGGAAGAATTGAGCCAAGTTTTTGCAACGTAACGTAAATAAACGGAACTTTTTGGTCTCATGAAGTAGTGATGGGAAAATGAAGCTTCATGAACCAGTTGTTGTATTCTTTGGCTCCTTTAGATGGCAACGTTAGTTTAAAGTGAGGGTTTCAAGAAATGGCAAGTCGGTGGGCTTTCAGCTCTTCGATGGACAGCGCCATCTAGAGGTCTAAGTAGACACAACAACGGGTTCATGAATCATCTTGAAGCTTCATTTGCCCATCATTAGTGGGACCAACCTAATTGGTGCCCCTAGATTTTCACAATTGCTGAGATGCTAAAAAAAAAAAAATCCAAAGGACCCTCATCCCGTATTCTATCAAATCCAACATGTTTTCCCACAGTTTACCCTTGTCATTTTATTCGTATGTGCCCTCATAAGAAAAGTTTGCGTGGGATTCATGAAGTGCCACCGAAGTGCAGAATTGCTGGCAGTGTGTAAATCCGTTGCCTTTTAAGATGCAAGGGCTCTTGAACTGCTATGGCCCTCTCGTTGCCCATGCGAGGACAACTAATTACCCCCTCAACGCCGATAAACATTTCACTGCGAGGCTGCGCGTGCACGAATAAAATGAGAAAGAAAATTGTGAAGGCTCAAGCGAACGAAGCTATAGGAAAGCTACCGTCGATTCCTATCGTCTCTACTGAAGTGTTTTCCGACGGCGCTGGAAACTTTGAAGAAAATGTTTTCAAGTATTTATAGTGTCTGTATGAGTGTGTGGAGACAGTTGAGATACGCCGTGCTCTGCCTGTGTATGAGTAGAGAAGAGAAAATGGCAGAGAACTTGAGAAACTGTGATGGAAGCGGCAGAGCAATTTATTCCTGATCAAAGTTGAAACGAAGGTCAATGGAAACAAGAGCAACAACAAGCTCGGGCTGGAAAGTGTCCGCTTACACTGGATATTTACAAACATGACAAAAGACATTTTATATTGGATCGAAGCATAATTCCGCCGCTTGTTTAGGCCTGAATGTCATTTTAAAGTTGTCAATCCGCTTACTCTGCAGTATTAATTCCCGCAAAGACAAAAGTACAGCAAAAGTCACCTTAAATGTACTTCTGCAGGAGATCGTGCTGTTTCTTGGCTCAGCTCATTTCCACTCTTGTTTTCATGTGGCGCCAGATTGCTTAGCAACCGGCCACACGACTCCCATCGTCAATAAATACATCCTTGTCAAGAAATGCACAAAAATTGAAGCCTCTGGAAAGAAAAACAGTCTTTTTTTTTAGTGCTTATCGTTAAAATCGAGCCTGTGAAAGACATCTGCTGTTTTCCGGACGCAACAAAACATCTCCGAGCCGTCCGAATAAGAACAATACAGCAGCACTGAACCAAGCAATCCGACGACTTTTTAATCTGTGCCGCTAGCAAAAATTTATTTCCGCACTGTTCTTGCTGTCTGCCACCGTGTGCTCATTCCCCAGATTCTCTATGGAGATTAATAACCATCCCAAACCAGTGGATTAAAATTGCAGCACTGCCTCGTATGCAGGCTCTATTAAGACGGTTTCGAATCGTCGCGCCGCAGTACGCCGAGGCCGCACGTCTCCTTATGAAAGTCAATATGCGTGATTAAACCCGGGTGGGCTTGATGTCAAAACTCATTCGCCGCATCAGTCGAATCACAGTGGTAATCTTTGAGTTTCTGGACTATCAGCTCCCATACATTTGGCATCTGGCCATTGAGTGCCTGATAACAAATGCGCAATCATCAGGAACGCTACACAAATGAATCGGGTCGCCACAATAATCACGCTTTTGCTTATGAATATCAGTCAAGCAACTTTTAATGGTAAAAAAGAAAACTTTGGCTCAACTTTTCTCCCATTTTCTACTCAAGAAGATCCTTGCTAAGAAAACAAAATGGCCTCCAGCGTTTTTACCTTCTGAGAAGCAATTGCGATCCCACGTTTGGACATCCGCGATATAACACGCCGGTTTCATTACCGTCTTTGCGAAGGAAATCAACTTAACGCGATTGTCAGTGAAAGCAAACATCACACCAGGCACTCGTTAAAAAAAGTTCAAATTAATAATAGAGCACGCTCCGGGGTGCGACTCTTTATGCATGCCTGTTTAGTACCGGTGGCGGTAATTGACAATAAGGACGATGCTAAGCTAG